>NC_046187.1:23419031-23739769 GCF_011004875.1 Balearica regulorum gibbericeps | reverse complement strand
AACAGGACACAAGGTAAATGCAGTGTTGACAAGGAGCAGAAATAGAGATTATAGTGCTATTAATGGCATTCTGGTTAGAAAATTTGACATGGCCGTTGATTCAAGAACTTCCATTGCCAGTTTCACTCAATATGACCTTTTGGGTTAGCATCAAAACCATAGCAAAGACTTGCTTGTCAGAGGTGGCTCTTAGCTATTAATGTTATTCGTGAATATAAGAAGGAAAGGAACAAAGTACAAGATGGGGTTATGATGGAGTAACTTTATTGCAAGCTATGAGCTGCACTGCGCTTTAAACAAATGAAGGAAGACACAATAGATTTTAAGCCATTTTCTCACCTTGGCACTCTTGCCTCATTTTGGTGTTTATTAGCATAGGGGATAAGGAGTCCTCCCAGCACAAATCAGGAAGTTCATCTATGTTCATCATGACATCCGAGAACCAGGTTATTCTTAGTTTTCCATGGATTAAAAGAGGAGAAGCATCCTTTTCCTGTCATCCTTGGATCCTCTGCAAGGATTAGGTACTTTGAGCCAGCATGTGAGTCTTTACGGGAAGGATCCTGTCAAAATACTAGAGACTTATAAAAGATAAGAGGAAGAGAGGCTTTCCTTTTCTTTGCATGGGCTTGCAGGCTTTCTTTGTGCATAGTGGAAAGCTCTCATGGGGTAAGGTACCCCATTGTCCAGAGGTAACTTAACTTTTAATAGTGAATTGCAGCAGACCCAGCAGTAATTGCAACATCCGTTGTATTCTGACATTCCTATTTAGGCTACCCTCAAATCTTCAGGTACTCTTAAATGGTTGACATTTTATTTTACAGGTAGGATTTTCCCAGAAGTTTCATTTTTCCTTTTTTTTTTTTTTTCATTTTTAAGGAAAGCTTGAGTAGCTGCATATTTACCATTACTGAGTTTGAAGAAAGTCTGAACTATATAAGAAAGAGCGAGTGCCCGTCATTTTCTTGTGACCTTCTTCAAAAAACTCTACAGTCAAAAGAGCTGAAGACTAAAATTATTCATGTGGTCTAGAATGACTGGGTCAGTAGGACATCAGCTTGCCACTGAGAAGAGATGAATCATGAGCTAAGGAAAATCTCACAGCAGTGATTGTGAACTAGTAAGTGTGATGTGAAAGGCAGCTTTTATCCAGGATTTGCACGTGTGCCTATCATTTAGTTACTGCATGAAAAATAAAGAGAAACTGCAATCTCAAATTAGTAGGAACAGTTGGAGTCAGAGGAAGGTTTCTTTTTAAGTAGCAGTACATACTTTATATATATATTTATATATGTGATAGGTGGGCCTGGTGACAAGGTTGCGAGGCCTCGTCTGCTGCCTTGAATAATTTTCCCATCTTGGAAAGACCATTTGTGTTGTGGTGGAAGAGTGGCTGTCCTGAGACCTTCTGGCCTGCAACCCTGGGAAGCACAACTGCCTTTAAACACCCAGACTTGTGCCTTTGGCCTAGAAGTATCTCTGATTCAGTAGGCTTGGTGCCGCTCTCTGCATTTAAACTTTTCTGAGCTCAAATTGAAAAAGTCAATAGTATTTTGTAACGTCATTGTAGCTTTATTGAAGCCTCTGTTGTCTTCTGCTCTCTCCCTGCAAAAATTTCAAATGGTAAATTGCGCCTTTATAGACTATATATTAATCTCTGAGAGAATTACTATTTCTATAATATTCTACAATTATTACTCCTTAGTTAGTTTTCTTGATCTTAAGGTAGAGCTCAGTTGTCAATATAGCCAAATTTATTTGAAACACTTGAAGAAGTTCACCTTGATACTCTCCATCTTTCTGCGACAGCTCATTATAATGAGACCACGGATTACTATAGTTGTACTTGAAGCTTACATATTTCTTCTTCAGTTTTCCCCAAATGCTTGAAGAAACACCAGCTGGTATTAGGTAACTTAGCTTGATTCCCATTTTCTTATTCATGCTGAGGAGCAGCTTAATGTGGAAATAATTCCTGTTTTTATTAGGATTGTTTGTGAAGTTATAAATCTGCAAAGCAGCATGTGGTGGGAAACAAAACTGCACTTTGTCTGATCGATGTGCACTGACGTTTCCTCTTTGACACAGTCTGGCTGTACCCCGGGACCTCTGAGGGCCATCCCGTTCCAGATGTGCCCCCTGACCAGCCTCCATCTCCCTCTTTGGACAAGGCTCAGATGCCTTTCCCTCCCCTGTTTCCATTAGAACGAAACATGTGTGAAGAAGCTGAGAGGAAGAGGGCCATGTCATGCTCCAGCTGATCCCTTGGTCCAGGTAATTGGACCAACACCATCACGAGAGGGTTGTCTGCAGTCCAGAGACAGTCCAAGTGCTGAAGTGCCTCTTTACAGAAGTCTGTGGATATTTCCTAGACTATGCTGTGAGAACGGCTTATGTGTGAAAAAACATGTCAAAACCTGGTATTTGTCTTCGAAGGCCTCAGTTCCTGGTGGCCATCTCTCAGGTGTCAGCAGTACTGAGCTCTGAGAAGTCATTATGTGATGGGAGTGCTCAAAACTTGTGATCAAGTGATATTGAATACTCATAAGCAGAGGCATGTTAAACAGTGGTGGGTTTGGAAAGCTTGGCCCTGTTTCGGGCAGAACCGTCATGCTGTAACCAGACACTATCAATCATGCTCCACTTTTTGGAGGACACGTACCCTTAATCTTAGTGGTTGCTTCGAAGAAGTTTATTTAAGAAGGACCTTATTTTTCTCCTGTGTTTTCTGCAATAATATCTGCTTCCTCTCTGCTCTGTGTACACAAAGTCTGTGATTGCTTTGAGGGAGATTGTTGGAAGGAAGGGGAAGGAACTCAAGCAGGAAAATGCTTATGACAATGACATAGGAGTTTGATTTCCAAATGAATAGCAAAAAACACAAATCAGCTCTGAGGACAAGTCTACCACTGCCTTCAGCTTTCTCGCCTGTGAGAACTGCATCTCTTTCGTTCTCAGCTGACAGTGTCTGGTTCTTGATAGATCACAAGCCCAGCCCAAAAGCTCCTTTGCTGTGAAACTTGCCCACCTTCACATCTTGGTTTGTTTTCTTTAAAACAGGATGAAGTGGATAAAAGAAAAATGAAAAATGTATTCTCCCATCCAGTTTGTCTTAACAACCTGTTTTGAAATATCATTTATCTCCAGATGCTCTTGATGTAAACCAATTAGTGTGAATCTTTCTGAATTTATTTAATCTTGATTATCCATTTTTCAAATTATAGGAATGCTAAGACCACAACCATAGTCTTTTTGAGGGGGAAAAAAAAAAAAAAAGCTATAGGAAACTTCTTTTTTTCCTGCAGCTAGAACATTCAAATTTCTCAATCACCTGTTCTGATCTGATATTGATTTCCTTTAGTATTTCTTCTTCCTCCTTAGGGAAATAAATCTGTTTCTGGTATCTATCAGCCATTCTTCCCTTTGATAAAAAGAATTCATATAATTCTTAAGTAATGCTAAATCTTCTGTCAACAAATTAGTCTTGTCATCAGCCATAAGGGGCCTCATGATCTTCTTGGTGACCTCTTGCTTCTAAAATACTTGAGAAAAAATCCATGCACAATAACTCCTGGCTATTTGTGTAATGTTTGTACTTTTATTTACAACTTTTTATGGCATTGTGAAGCAAATTGGCTAGATTTTTTTTTCTCAGAACAAAACTGGACACTAAAAAAATATCCTGTTTGTGAGTATGATGGCAGGGTCTTAAGACAGAAAATGAATATATGTGTAAGGTTAATTCAATATGTGTAGGTTAATTCAATAAAATCAATAATTTAGTAGCTAGAGTGCTCATTGGAGATATATGGGTTGTACGGGATGTGGGATCAAGTTTCTGCCTTTGTCCTATTCCAGATAAGTGCCCAAATCACTAGATTATATGATAAGTCTACCTTTTTCTGGTCAAATTATTATTTAACTGAAGTTCATCTCCAGTAGAGAGAAATTGGGGTTAATAATTTCCCACAATTCATATGTATGCCCCAACTGTTGGGTTATTGGCTATTCTTTCTACATGCTTTGACCAAAAATTTAATCAAGAACTGTCTTTACATGATTAAAAAAGTTTTTGACACTTTCTAACACAAAATTGTTCAACTGAAAAATGCACTTTTTTCTCCAGTCTCCCTCCATCCGGTGACTATATCACTGGGTATTTTGCTGATTACATTTAGTAGGCTTGGCACTTCATTTCTATTGTTTAAGAGCTCTTTTGGCTGGAGACATAAGAATGAAGAACAGGCTCCATGGCTAGAGCCATAGTCCATCACAGTGCTATATTGTACTTAAAGGTTGTGTTCTCTTGTTAGCATTATTTGTGTTTTTTCTTTTTTTCCTCTGATTTCATATATACTGAACTGCTACTCCATATACCACTCAAACTCTATGTCACATAATCTTTTTTGCATACAGTATTTTCCTCTCTTTTTTTAATTATTTTTCAACATTATTTGACGTTTTTCACCAATGTATTTTGCATGAAAAAGTACTGTTTGCTCCTAGTTAACATTTAACTGGAGCTGTCATACCTAATGCTTTAGTAATCTGGATGCACTGTATTGGCCTGAAGCTGCTTAAACTCAGGCCTTATGCTGTTGTAAGAGTATTTCTGTCAGGCCTTCCAGATTTTCAGTGGTGTGGGCTCACAGATTTACCTCTTCATCTCCAATATGTGTCTAGCTGATTCTTAAAAAATCTGTCAAAAATTGCTATCGTTTCACAAATTATAAAGGAAAACACAGCTCTATACCATGTGCTCAAAGCTATTGCTTGATTTATTTCTTCCACTTAATATGCCCCAGATTATATCCAGTACCTGAATACTCCCATTTCTACTTAGTTTTTTGTCTCCTTTCAAAACCATATTAGTTTATTGTTGCCTCCTGCTCAGTTCCATCTACCATCTTACTTCCTTTAACTCAGGTTTTGAACCTTGGTAATTGTAACCAGCTGGTAATGTCTCCTGGGGTTCCCGCCTCAGTAAATTTTACTTCCATTTAGTACCTGGACATATTGTCTGCCTTGCCCACTCTCTGAAAAGCAGAGATTTGAAAGGGGCAGGATGGGAGAGTAACTACTGCACTTTGCTGTCTCTTGAACTAGAAGTTTTCATGATCAAAATTAAATGTAAAGCAATTGTATTGTGTGATCTGTATACAATATCAGACAGAGACTGGAATGAAATTTTCTTGTTAGGCATTTCCTCTTTTCTGAAGTCACTCTGTCAGCAGGTTCGGTTTTCCTGAGTTTTGCCCCAAACAAACAATCAGCTTCTGTTGGTGTTGGGTGAACAGGTTGTCTCTTTTATTGTGTGTTCTCTGATGGGATTTCCTCTGGTGAAAATCAAAAAGATGTCTGTGTGGTAGCACTTCTGAAAACAGACAACTTATCTTACTTTACAAATTTCTGCTGTTTCTGCATCTTTTGTTCACTTGAAAACCACTCTAGGGCACAGGAGTATTGTCCCTGTCATATTGACTATAATGAAACCATTATCTGCCTATCTGTATATTATACCTCTTGTGCTTTTTTTAGCTCTAACTACAAGCTTCAACCGTATTTTTTTTCTCCTATAAATAACCAAATGGCAAAAAGCAGGAGTTAAAGAGCTGTGAATATGATTTTTAATATTATCATCCATGTGCATTTAAAGCACATGTAATCATACATCCACCAAGTAACTGGCTTGTATGGGAGCTCAAAAAATGTCATTAAATAGTATTTCATAGGCTTGCTGCCTGAAAAAAACAAACGGCAAACATCATTCATTAAATCCAGAATCTGTGAATTTAAAATATAGTGTTTCAGATATGTTTGAAAGTGTACATTAGTTATAGGTAATAAATGTAAAACATGAATCCTGTCTAATTAACTTTGGCCATACAGGAAAACTTTCATATTAAAGACTTGTCTTTTCCCACTGTGATTCCTGGCTGTGATATCATAAGCATGAATTTTGACCTGGGCATGGCAGGGAATTTAGACCAGGAATTTAAATTACCTGAACAAAATTTTGTTTTATTTGTCTTTTTTTATTCCCCTAGTAGAATATACCCTGTGATCTCTGGCAACTCAGGCAGGAGTGGGAAGTGCAACCATGTACAGGAAATCTGCTGCAGACTGGTCCCTCCATAGCAGAAAAGACCAAAGATTAGTGCTTGCCAATGAATGAAGCATGCCGCCGACGCCTACAATGGGAGTGCAGCCTGGAGAGCCAGTGGTAACCAGGTAGGCTCTTGCGTTCCCCTTCTCTCCGAGGTTCCTGAGCACACGAGCAAATCAAAACCGACGGCAGGCGCAGTGTAGAGGAACATGTCTTCTCCGGTACTGACCACTCTGATGACGCCTGTCAGGATGAAAAACACTGAAGGGGAAGAGGGGAGAGGCTGGAAGCGCTCGATGTGAAAGAGCGTACTGCGGCAGAGCCTCTCTCTCCTGAGAGCGCTTTCCATCTGCCCTGTTCTCACCATGTAAAGGTACATGGGATATTGCCAGAGAGAAGCACGACACGACATGCAAGGAGGAGACTGGCACTCTTAGCACTGCGCAGAGACTCTGCTTGCAGAGGTGGTCTCGCAGGCGTGTCAGCAGAAGGAGAGGCATTTCCAGACTCGCAATGGGATTCAGATGGTGGAAGCTTTCCCCAGTGCAGTGGCTTTTACCAAGCAGCTCAAGATTGCTCACAGAGCAGTCGCGGTTACAGGCACAAGAGGGCTGTGGGCTTGTTTCTGAAGAACTTTGGCGGCCGGTACAGATAACGCAGCATCTGCTCGGGTGTAATTAATGTGGAGGCATGCTGGGACAGCACGCTCTGGAGGGTACGTATGATTCAGGTGATCCACCAGGAAGCTCGTGTAGGCATAGATATAGATGTAGTGAAATCTGAGCCAGCACAAGACAATTTGCCTAATAAAACCCTGTAGAAGAGGTGAGCTCTCACTCAACACAAAACAGTGATTGTATTTCGTTGTTCCAGTCTAGTCTAGAGGGTAATTACATTTTGTGGGGTTAACATGTATCAAGGATCTCACTGAAGGCCCAATAACAATGTTTATAGCTGTCAAGTATATTGACTGAAAACGGTGATTGCCATCTCCAACGCTACTGAGCCACTCGGGCTCTCCAGTCAAATCAGTACGGACAAGGAGCCCAATGATCACACGCGCTTGGCAGCTTCCCGTTGGAGAAGGGGCGTTTTTCCCTTCTTTTCAAGCTGATTAGCCTTAGACCTGTGGCTTGGGTATGGACCTGAGGTGCTCCTCCAGTTACCGGTTTCTGTCTCATCCACAACAGGCTTGAGCTCTATGAACATCCTTTCAGAGAAATAATATTTTGAAACCATATGAATGTTTACACAGAGCAAAAGGAAGGGGTGCAGACATTGTAAAGGGACTTTGTGACTCCCGTGCTGTTGCTTTTTGGAAAGCTGTGCTTGGATTTTGCAGTATTTGCCCTGCTCTGATTATGCTTTAATATTTCAGTGTGGGGAAAATAACTCTAATGTGGGAATGCAGCACTCGAGTGCTCTTTTCTTAACATACACACACACATATATCTATGTATACAATAAATGAAACCTTACTTTTTATTAAGGGAAAAGATATGCTTGGCAACTTAAATTGGGAAGTAACTGGGGGAAAATAGCTCTCTTTAAAAAAAGTAAGTAAAGTAGGTGCAGGCAGTGACTTTAAATTGGACATTAAACTAATCCAGGGCTATACTTTAATAAAGGCTAGTGCTGGGAATTCTTATGGATTTTCTAGCTCATTGCTGGGATGACAGAGAAATACAATAAATGTTCTATTACTTACACAAGCTGCTGGTTTTCAGAAAATTAGTCACCAGTGACCTTTTACCCTTTGTCTTGCTCTTTTTCTCAGTAAAAGTACCTGATCAGAATCAAATGCAGCCTTGCTGTATGATGGCATCCCTCCAGGCTGCTCAGCGCTACCCTCCATTGCTGTGAGTACGACTCAGTGTAGCATAAGACCGGCTTATTTTTCTCATTGTGTAACTGTAATATTGGGGGGGCCGGAGGGGAGAGGGAAGGGACAGAGGAAGAAAATAATTTTTTCATCGTTGGTTGTTATTTTTAACTGTAGAAGAAAACAAAGACACAATTCTACATTTCTTAGTAAAGAATGAAGCCCAAACCTTAAAACATAACCACTCAAACTGCCCAGAATTAAAATTTGAGAACCATGATATGGCTTGGTGATATCCCCAGCCTCACAAAGCATAAACCTTTGTGTTTGGTTGATATTTTTTTCTTTTCCCCGAGTATCAAAACGTGATGTTTATATTCTCTACAATGAGGCACAGATTTTTGCTGAGGGGGAGGGGACTATATTACTTGGTGTTTACCAGCCCTTTGGTAGAATTATATTGATTAGTTTTCCAGTTAGCAGTGAGACCTCCTTCTGACCCTATTTTCAGGGTCAGTAGATCATAATGCAGAAGCACTAAGAGACCAGCGTCCCTCCCCATATTGCTTTTTGAACAGCGTATGGACCAGAAAAATCATCATTTTATAGATATAAAAATATATATGTATAATGTGTGTGTATATATGTATAATCTATATATATACAAAAAGAGTGAGGCTAGACTATGCTCTGCAAATGCAGGTATAAGTCATATATATATTGTAATAACATTTTGCTGTGAAAAGGAAATACATTCAGCCTCTCCTATACAGCTTTAAAACAGAATTTTGTCCTAAGCTGTTGGTTTTTGAAATAGAAAAGAAATACCTCATGATCCAGCACAGTGAGGACAGGTGTGTCTTTGTGAAAGAGGAACGTGCATCTATATTTGAAATTGAACTATTTTTCTGAGATGTTTAGTCTGAGACCTATCAGACATGAACACGTAAAACAAAGAGCTACAAGCTTGGCCCCATTATAGGCACTCTGAGGATGTCCCATGAGCAATCTGTTGGCTTCCATCTTGATTGTATGTCAACCATACATACCTCTAACTAAAGAAGAAATCATTTGTCAAAACTTGCTACACTTTTCATATCCAACATTTTCCATGGCAGGTGTATAACAAAGAACAAGGACAACATGAAATACCTAAAGAATGCTTTTAGTTGCTATTTTTAATTGCTATTTGAAGCTTACACTTGAAATCCTTGGTCCTGTAAAAGGATAAGGACTGGAGTCAAGGACTCAAATATCTTCGCCCTAACACCAGGACCTTGCAGAATGCTTTTGAACTCTGGTGCTCCCCGAGTGTGCTGTAACTGTAGGAGACGTGCTACTGCCCCGGTAAGAGCCAGGCTGCTCTTTTCATATTAAGAAAAAGGAGCTTGACTTCTAGCAGCTGCTGCCCCTGGTTTTCTATATTTCCTTAATTGAACTACAGACTGCAAGAAGCTAATTAATATATTCCTTGTTAATCATGAAATCATCATCTGGGGAAATAATTGACTGGAAATGAACTCCAGGGGAAAAAAGTAAAGCAATGTGTTACAGACCACAGAGTTTCTTCTATACCCAGCTAGCCCTAGACTGCAGGGAGTACCTCAGCTTCTCAGGAGACATCAGATGAGCATCACTTTGCCTGCAGCTTTGTTGCTGAAATTTCCTTCCTAAGGTTATCAGTGCTCTGGTCATGAGGCATCTGATAAAATCAGCTTCCCAACTATTGGGCCTCACCTTTCCCCCAGCAAAGGCTCAGCAGGTCTTGCAAAGAGCATGCCAACATAGCAGCATACCTACTGCTTCTTTTCACAAGTCCGTACAGTAATATGTAGAAACCAATTAGTGAATAGCTGCTGCTCTTGCATTGGCTTTTTAGTTGTGTTCAGATTTTAGTGTGGTCCAACTGAGATGACAAAGGGAATATCCATGCACCATCTCTATGCTTCCTTATCTCATATTCTGACAGGTCTATGGTCTGGGCCTCGTATGTGATATGGAGCTCTTAGGTTTGAAATTGAGACATGATGCCATATTCATTTCTCATAGCAATATGGCACAGGATTTCAGCATCCTGGTTTATGAACATAAGATGTTCATAAATCCACCCTTAAGTGACAAAGATTATATTGTCCACTTGTTTCTCTGCTGAAACAAAGGCACTTTCTTCTTCTTACTGGTATCTTAACATACCTGGTTTCTTCTGGAAGGTTTTCTAGGATTCCTAAGTTTTCCTAGTAATGGCTAAACAATTCCTGTCATGACCTCCTTGCACCTGTGTGCTAATCAGATCAAATATCTTCCAAAGAGAGTCAGATTCATAACAGAAGTGAGCTGACTCCGAAGGACTTGGGTGCTGTAGCGAGCAGCTGGTCTTTCTCCAAATATTCTGGAGCACAGGTATCACCGAGCAGGCTGTCATTACATCCAGCACGTGCGCCCTCAGTGTTGAAAACAGGCAAACAGCTGCTAGGTGGATAAGAGTGACCATATTCCATGCACACATGCTGCTTCATTTCTTCACCAGCTGGTATTCGAGGGACCCTTCCCTCTCGTGATGGTCAATAGCCCCTAGTGTGTCACAGGGAGCATTTGTATGGCCATAGTCACTTGCCAAAACTATGCGATATTATGATGTATTCCTCTGCTGCATTTTTCTTTGCAAGGATCATGCAAATATTAATGAAAATATTAATTAAATTACCCTTTTTGCCTCTATGTCTATTAGCAGTAAGGAATTATTCTGACCCTGTTGACTGTATTCATTCAAAAAATTTCAGGTTAGCATCTCTATCACCAAGCATTTTTCTTTCTTGCTTTTTTTTTTTTCCTGTCAAGGGCTTGTGAACCATTTGACTAACTGGTTGCTTGATTGATATCAAGTAGTGACCACTCTGGAAAGTGAGTGGCCCTGGCACCCTGCACCTTGGGCAGGGTGACACGTTCTGTCCCAGAGCCGTGCCAGCTGAGCTCTCCCCACAGCTGGCACAGCTGGGTAGGTGCTTCTAGTTACTGCACCGGTGTGAAATCAGAAACTCAAGTGAAGTTCACCTAATAAAAAAGACAAGGCAGCCAATCAGCTTAATAGGCAGCTAAATAAGCAAAGTGAGTGGTGTTTCTTACCCTACTTCAGGTCAATCATCTCACTTGACTTCATCATTCTCTTGCTATGAGCCTTTCTGAAGCTTTGGTTAATTTTGCTAATAATTTGTCTTAAAACTTACCATTGCTTCATTTTTTCAGTGTCAGAAAAAACTGTTCTTCATTAAGGGCCATATGTATGCTAATAAAGCTGTAAAGAAGGAATGTTTCTAGCACACTGAATTACGAAAAGGGCAAAACATTCATTTTTCCTTTAAGGGAAAATGCATTTTGCTTTCTTTCGCCACTCATCACCCTGAAAAAAGTGACTGAGAGGGTGATGTCTAATCTCCCTTTCTTCCTTTGCCATACCTCTTTTCCCCGCTCCCGCAGGGCTCTTATGATAAATTTGAGAAATGGGAATAAGACTAGGAAGAACATGCCCATCAGTAACAGCAGGAAGGTGTAACCAACTTAGAGCAGCCACTCTAGCACTGACTATTTTTCAACTGCACATCGGCTGTATAATGCACTAGCCCACACCATCTCCTACCCACACAACTGCATATCAGGACCCTAACAGCATCCCATCACTGGTGTAAGACAAAAATTTAACCTTCCCGGTATATCTCTGCTGTTCACAGAGGATAATCCGGAGCAGAAGTCTAATACTGGATGTTCCTGTTTGGAGGGGTCCCTCCTGCTCCAGCATTTGTACCAGAAACCAGGCTCTTTGGGCAAAAATTGACCTTTTTGATGAATCTTTGTGATGTGGAAATTTAGTATGAAGAGTATTTGTTTCTACCCTACAACATTTTATTGCTTTAATTCAATTATTGGAATTTAATGATTGCTATCTGAAAGAGTGAGTACAGTTGCTCCTGTGTGAGGACAGGCTTTTTATCATAAATTCCCAGTAACAGCTTCTTTCTTCACCTTTCTCTGTTCTCTAACTCTGTAGATAATAGAGAGGCAATTATGGTTATTTAGGACCTAAGCCTGAAAACCCTTAATCATGTGGATATTCATTGCTCCCGCGGTCTACCTATTTCATTGATCGTGCTAGTTTATTTTTGGTAGGATCAAGTGAGCAATTATAAAACAAGTAAAAACCACAGAAAGGTGACAGAGTCAATTTAGAGTACAGAGAAGCACTTACATCCTGCGTCTCATGGCTCTTACCCCAAGTAAGAGATACTCAATCATAATCATTAGAAAGGGTCAGTCCTTCTGAGGGCCGAAATGAGGGGGTTTGACTTCAGAGGTATTTCCCGCCGTGCCTCACACTGACGTGTTTGCTGACTGTTTTGCTGGAGAGCGTTGGGGGGCTGGATCCTGCCGGCAGTAGCGCAGGTGGGGAGTGCTGCAGCTGCCCAGGTGATCTGTCAAATCAGCTGGGCTTATCAAGCACGGGGTCGGGCTCCTGCTGCTTCGAGACTTTTGTTTTCATTTTTTTATCTGGGAGTCGTCCTCTCTAGCCCAGGCACTTGCATGATCCTCCATATCAGCGCAGTGGCTTTTTCCACTTTTTGTTTTGGTTCCACTTGACCCTTTTGGAGAGGATGGAAAGCCCAGACCACTCTGTCAGATGGAGCCAGAAGAGGCTGGGGTGGGGGGGACCGACCTCCTGACAAATCCCGTCCGAGCCTGAGGCGGAGGGAGGGCTTTCTCCCCCATCAGAGCTGCTCCTGGCAGAGGGAGAGAGGGTACGGGGCACAAGACACACGAGGAGACCCCCTTAGCCATTCCCAGCACTACCCTGGGGGAGCAAAACCTTTTCAAAGGCCGGTGGGGAAGGCTGGGAGCTCCCCTGGCCACGCAGGCAGCTCCAGCTAGGGGTGCCATGGCTCCAGTCCCCGCTCCGCAGGGAGAAGGGGCCCAGCTGGTGGCCCCGAGGGGGACTTGCAGGGCTGCCAGCTCAACGTCCAGCTTTGTGCAAGATGGATTAAATGAGGCGGTGTGCGGGTGTGCAAACCAAGCAGAATTAGGAATGGGTCCCGGCCAGAAAAGTACGGATTTGAACCTAAATCACAATCCAAACTTTCCCAAAGGGAATGTTTAGATTCAGGGCCATCTCTTAAAATAAATAATGAGTAAATAAGGTCCCGTATAGATTTCTAACTATGTCACTTTATTAACACTATAGATTTTTCAAACACGGAGGGGCTGTAAGAATTACATATACATTTCATTAGTAGGGAATTTATGACTACAAGATTGCACTTAAGGTTTGTGCTAACGCTTTATGCACCCTTTTGACCCGTTCCCTTTACTATATTCTGCCCCAATATTATTTTTCATAAGTCAGGAAACGTTTTCCATATGTTTTGCAGCATTATCCAAAGGGAGTTTGCAGCTGTACTGTTCATACTTTATCATGTTCGTACTGACTGAAGTGCAGACCCCTCCTAGTGACAGTACCCATCTGAAAGATCATAACAACGCATTTTTGGCACATTATTGTTCTACTTTTGTGTCAAGCCTCCCCCACGGAACAAAATTGTTTCACAGTTTTTATTAAAATTTACTATAAATGAACAGCTGAAAAAATAAACAGAAAAGTCTGTGTGTATCTTATTTACTGTCATCACAAAAAGAATATCTGTGCTGGAACATTATAACATAACCTAACAGCCAAAACCAACTTACAGAAATAAGCAGAGACATTAGAAAGGTTGAAGGGCACAGGAGTTCATTATTTTCAGTAAGCTTAAAAGGCAACAAAGGAGGTGGGGGAGAAAGAAAAAAAAAAGGGCAGAAGGAAAGTTATGAAGGTACGTGGGAGCAGGGGAGCTGCAGGAGAGGAGAACTGAACCAGGAACCTATGTGGCACAAGGCAAATAAGGGGATGAATGCACCGATATCTTAGCTATCATGCCTTTCAGCAGCAAAGAAAAGTCTCTGTGGTTAGCTTTCCTTTGGAAAAATAAATATATTGACCTGAATAGCTCTAAATAAAAACCCGTCCGTGAGTTATTTCAGCTGATTGTGGCCCTCCGCTGCTCGATCGCAATTTCTGAGCTCTGATACCGCAAGTTATTCTGTAGGGGACATGAGTTTGCTCCTGCAGGATGACTTTCAGGAACAGTGTTTAGACTTAAAATGCAGTTATTTGGGGGAGATTTTTACTGACATGCCGTGGTCCAAGTCGAGATGTGGTTTCAGAAGCTGCACCTCACTGACAGCTTCTGTGCCTCACTGTGCTCGTGCGTGCTTTCATCAGATCTGAATTTGATCTCCTCGATGTGCTTCAGTGGAAAGAGGTTTCTAATCGTAACTGGAAGCAGATATAGCCAAGGAATCAGTTTTAGTAAATCCCACTGAACTCTGTCATGGCAGAGAGACAGTATAAATGCTCCCCATGAGTCTGCTAATGAAATGCCGGGCAAAGCCAAAAAGGGCAAAGAAAAAAATAGAAATCACAGCTGCAATATCAGCTTGAATAATAGAGCTAGGAACCAGAGAGTAATAAAAGATGAGCAAGAGGTCAGAAATAACACAATATGAAGGCAAAAGGAAGGAGAGGAATGCTTTCCAAAAAGTGAGGCAGAGGAGAAAAAAAAGTGCTCTGGGTCCCGTGAAATGCTGCCATGAAATGATTTAAAAGAAGAAAATGAAAAAATACTGTGACGGCAAAAATTTCTTAATTACATTAGTTTCATGAACTGTCATTTTTAACCCTTCTCAGCTTCATGCTGGGAATATTCCATGTAGAATCTGTTCTAGAGGTCAGATCCTCAATACCAAGTCCCTAAAAAGGGTCCAAAGAGACACTTAACTTATGTGTGATACCAAGTACTATTTTGAAGGCTCAACCACCTTTTTTCCTTTCTTTTTCTCCTGTTTGGGAATTTTGGCGCACAACTTCTAATTTACCCGTAATCTCTTTGCTGAGAAATAATTGGCTAAGTTCACTTTAGGGTCTTTATTCATCACTGAATGTAAAGGTGAAGGAGCAGGCACCCACTCCCAGTCCCAGGGTGATGAGGACGGGAAGGAGCCAAGGGGCGCCCCGCAGAGAGCCCATGGAAGTACAAGTGGTGGGAAAGGCACCGCGCTGGCTGGCACAGGCTGGGGGGTGGGGGTGGGTGTGTGTCCTCCATGAGCTCCATCTGCATAAAGGCTAATTAATCAGGCTTTCAGTCCATGCATATTTTTCTACATCTCAAAGGAGAAAACAAAGTATGTTCCTCCACAAGTCTTCCAGGGCATGGCTTGAGTGACCTAGATCTTGGTCCTTCCAGTCCTCTGAGCACTAAATCAGGCATCAGCTGCTGAGGTTTAGTATTTGCATAAAGACACGTAGTATATTCCTGTAAGTGCATATTCCAGACAAATTAAAATGAAAACACTTTTAGTTACCATTTTGCAGCTACTGTGGGAATTACTTACTCTGAAGACAGCGGGGTATATATTTTCTTCTTCAAAATAAACTTCAAAAATAAAAATAAGGTTCCTTGTGAAGTAAAGGGAATAAGCATTATGAAAAAGTTTTTCAAGTTAGCTAATGGATTTTGTTTTGTCTTCTGTGATCAGCTAAGCATTTCTTCATATTTAATCTGCAATTATAACTCAAGGTTTGGCATTTGGGAAGGACAAATGCATAGAACCTAAGGTTTCAAAGTATTAATTTAACCTTACAATCAGAAATTATAAGGAAGTTATTCCTGAAGCTTTCACTTTTTTTAATGGGAATACACTAATAAAGGCCATTACAGAGAAGAATGAGAGAAAGCACTTTTGTAGGTAGAAAGCTTCCAGACTTGAGGCTTAAAATGAAAAGCCATACAAATATTTTATAAATATGTATATTGAAATGTATGCCTTCTCATAGTATCTGAATGTGATTTGCTATTCAAACACATTGTTTTGGCATAGCAAAATTATCTATTTTAAACCAAATTTAAAACTCCACCCACAGATACCTCCTTCGTGGTGTAAGCAGGATGTATAGACATGGCTCTGCTGAACAATCCTCCACATGCTGCCAATCTTGAATTAAAATATCCGAAATTCAGCCAGGGTGCTATGTAAACATGTCAGTGCATTTACATACAAGCACAGTCACTAGCACATCTGCCTGCACAACCGGCCATGGCCCGGGATGAAGGGATTGTCCCCACACCTCTCCGCCTTGCGTACAGCCCGGGAGTCAGACTCGGCTCTGAGCTGCTCTGTGGGCCTTTGAAATTTTGGGTGTCCTCTGCCCATGCACTGGTTTGCATTTCCATGTTTAAATACGAATGGTTTCACACTTTCTCTTGCTACAGGATTGGATGTACAGCCCTACTGGCAGGCTGCCCGTTACCTGTTGCCTGTACCTCTGTGCAAATTAAAAACCAGTCACGACATATTGGCTGATGATATTATCTCCTCAGCCTTGGGAAAACAGCTGGAGAAAGAAAATGGGTTAAAACAGAAATGTGTTATTGAGATAGTTATTTCTGGAAACAGTGGGACAGGAGTGCTCCTGATGTAGGTATCATTCCAACAGAGATGAAGAAAAAACTGGTGAAGTGACTGGTTTTACACTGTACTACCCCATCCCTTCTCCACAGGGAACACACTGGGGTTTGCCCCTTGTTACCCATGTATTTTCTTTTAATCCTAGACAGCTACAAACGTACATTCAGTTGAAAGCCACAAATTATTCTGTGGAAGACAGAAAATTTGCCCTTTAGGTATTCTTGTGTACTCTTTGTTACCAGCCCTCTTTGCATTTAATTACTGCAAATTGCCGTGGTTTTGCACTGGTAGCTAAGGTAAATGTTTGACACATAAAGAGTATGAAGCTTTATTTTTCTTACCTAGCATGCTTTGCACCTGAGCATTTGTGCATTGGTCCTTTCTCTTTCATTTCTTTCTTTCTTTCTTCTTGTTTGTTTATTTATTTGTTTGGTTTTTTCTTCAATAGCAAGAACTGATCTAGAAAAGCTTGATTTTCTTGCAGGTGAATAAACCGCAAAACTCATAGGTTCAAAGCCAGGCTGCCACATGTGCTAGTGTCTGTTCTGTCTTGTGTTATTACACTTACCCTGTGCTTTTCTCTGTCTCTCAGTATAAACGTTTGCACATATAAAAACGTTAACATACCTATAAAATACTGATACGTATGCAGCTCTGAATGCTCTCAGAGTTTAAATCTCCATAAAGCGCTTTAAAATCAAATCATCATGCATTTCAAGAAGCTTTGCCAAACCAGGTCGCGGTATTTTTTGTTCCCCCTAATAATAACCACGTGGCTTTCGGGGGTCCTCCCTGCCTCCCAGGAGGCACCAGCAGGCACGGTCCCACTGTGACGCAGCAGTGAGATGCTTGAAGAACGTGACTTGCTGGTGAAACGTGTTTCTTTTACACCTGAAAAAGCCTTTTATTGGCAGAGAGCTTTGCTACTGTTAGAAAGCCTCCTCGGCTTTAAGTGGGGTGTAGGGAAGTAGGTACTCTTACATATTAATACAATATGTGAGTGACTGGGAGACAACAGCCACAGTTTCTGCTGCAGGCGTTGTGATAACCTGGAAGTAGGTTATCAGAGACCTGATGTGCCAGAGTAGGTGTCAGGTCCATACCCATTTTTAAAGAGCCTTTAAAAAAAGATTAGCTGCAGAAACCCTACCGTTGAATGTTAAGCATGCCATGGAAATCCAATCAAAATGGAAAGGTAAAATTGCCCAGAAAATCTTGAGCCAAAAAGAGAAGGGGGGAAAAAAAAAAAGTTTACTTAGTGGTTTGAGGCAATGCATGGTGTATGAACAAAAATGTAAGAGACCTTTATTAAATGAGAGAAATCTGACATGGTTTTGAGGCTTAGATTCAAAATAATAATCTGAAAGCAAATACATTATCTGATCCAAGAAAAGCATTTTTCATACTTTGAGGTGAATAATTTTAAAATTAAGGAATGAAAACCTATTCTGTTCTTAAATTGGATAAATAAATACCTGATCAATGCCAATTATTAGAAAATTATGTGAATATTTTATTGTACTCACATAACTAATGTGTGTTATGGAATGGCATGAAAATCATGACTTCTATTTTAGTAGCTGTGGACTGGTTTTAACAAGTGTTAAAGAGCAGTTTCTATTTAGTATAAACATACTTGAAAGCAATCAGAACAACAAGAAAAGGTATGATGAACAGAATACACCTATAAGTGAGTCACATCCGAAAACTTTAGACTGTGGCTTGAAAACTTACCTGAAGTCCCAGGCTGCATGTCCTGTATGTTTATGAAAGCAAGTACAGAGACAAAAAGGTATTTCTTGTATTCAATACAATTTCATGTATTTATTTTAAGAAGGGTAAAAGCTGGAATTATATATTTAATTTAAAAGCCTAATACCATAGACTTCATGGCCTCATTACACAGCCTGGAGGTCCATGACTGAGCGCCAGGACCAACACATAAAAATGACCATTTGATAGATGAGAGCCAGACTGAAGAAAAGAAGCTTTTTGTTTGTATGACAATGGGACAACCTTCTCTGATGCTGTCTTTCAGCTAACGGTGTATCTCTGCCAGTGAAGAGTGGAGCTAGTATGGGAAAGGGAGGAGAAGAGGATGATGGTAGCTGGAAATCAGCAACAGGTCTTTGCTTTTTCACTAGATGTGCAATATCAGCAATGGGATCGTCCAGGGTGCTGGTTTAACCAGACCTTGAAAACACCCTCTCTCTTCATCTGAATCACACACAGTGTAATTTATTAAGCTTTCAGGGACTTTCTTTCCTGCTACTGACAAAACAAAACAAAAAATCATCATTCTCATGGTTTTGTCCCCTATAGGACAAGACTTAGGGAGGATCAGGACAGTAGTAATTATTATCATTATGAGTGAAACAAACTCAGGATTCAATATTTATTATTTTTTCTCAGGTTTTCTTTCACAGGCAAGAGAGATGTCTGTTCTGCTCTGAAAAGGGTCCCTGCCATGATGCTGACAGTGTCCTGGACGCAGCACCATATCTGAAACCAAGCAGTGTGCAAACAGACTTACTTCGTTGTGTCAGTTAAGTCCTGAATCTCCATAGAGTTAGAAATTGTCTGCTTGGGTAAGTTCAGTATTTGACAATGATAAAATGGAAAGTGATCTTTAGCTCTTGGTACTGTTTAAAGGAATCTGCTTTGCTGTTTATTAGGTCCATAAAATGGAGTACGTGCATGTGGTTTTGGCTTCATGAAAGAGGGCATGTGCTGTTGTAAAAAATTATGCTGCTGGAGAGAACAGCAAATGCCTTATTTACTTTTTATCGCTGGAGGATGACTTGGGGAACTTAAGTGGTTTCTGGCCAGAGGTCAGGTTTCATGTACGTGGAGCTTTACAGTTTGCAGAAGCCTTCTGCTCAGCCAGCAGATGAATTATTCCCACCTTGAGATGGAATAAGCCAGCAATAAGCTACTACTGCCTTTGCCTTGGCTTTGCTTTCTCAGTCACTAAACAGGGCAATGAAAGACAAATGGCTTCCACTGGCTTGGGCTGGGATCAATAGTTGGGAGTAGGCAGCTCTGGCAAGGAAAATTTTCTCTGTTTTTAGTTCCTTTAGGCCAGAGATTGCGTCTCCCAGCACTGAGTAGATGGTCAATCATTGTTCTTTCCCCAATTTTAGTGATTGGATCCCATAGGATAAATCTGGATATATTATTATACCCACCCTTATTACAAAAGAAGGTTATCAGTATACATGCTAAGACAGTTAAGTGGAGAGAGCATAAACTATGATTTTTAAAGCTGCATATGCTTCTTCCAAGCCCACTGGAAAATGCTAATATTTTGCTTGAACTCTTCAACTGATTTTCATAGGTAGCCTAAGATCGTGAATGAAGCCAGGAATTAACTTACAACATAAGTCTGCAAGTTGTTAAACTAAAGCAGGAGAATGACGTTGTTATGTTATCTTTTTTGTCATGGGTGCAAACATACCTGTGTATAATCTGTTGGGTTTGCCCACAGTATAATATATTGCATAATTATTTGGATAATTCTTACTCTATAGGAGTAATTGTTTTCTATTTTTATAATTAAAAGATAAGCAAGTTTAGAAGTATCATGTGTATTTTCACATCATGCAAAAAAACATTCTACAAAAGAGACTGTAGCTCAGAGAATTTCCCCCTGGGTAATTCAATTCCTGTAGAAGAGATGATTATTTGTGATCTACCACAGTCATCCAGAAGAATGAAATGGTTTCCACACAGTGTTGTAGATTAAGATGGGTTTACGGGGTCTTATACATTATAAAATAGCTGGGCCTTTTAACAACCTGGTGATCCTTTAAGGATGTAAAACCCTATATCAAAATGCTAAAGCAAAATATACAACAGGAAGCCCGTTGATATTATCTTCTGAATGCTTAAAATTAATGACTGGGCTTACAAATTGTTTATGACTATAATGTCTGAAGCTCTGGTGAAAGGATTGGCTGCACTAATTGATTTTTTAAATACTATTATATTTTGCCACTGAGTGATCTTCATTTGTCATTGAAGGTGCAATTCTTTGGTATTTCCTCTGGAACTACTACTGTGTGTCTTTTATTACTCAAAGCTACAAAATTCCCTACCTTCTTGTAGGGAATTCTTATTTTTAACTACCATTACAGTTTTCTTTCAACTAAAGCATAATGCTATAGATACCTCTGACAGCAAGCAAAAAGAAAAAAGTGAAAACCACAGAAGCAAGCCCACAGCAGTTCTCAGAGAAAATGGTCTTCGTTTGCACACACCAGCCTGTGAATCCCTGTTTTTTTCAAGCATGTACTTTAAAAAATATGTCTATACTGAAAAAATACGTAGAAGAATTGCTAACTAGTTACAGGGTAGTGTATTGGCTTAATCCCAGGCTGTTTACACAATGACTGCATTGGGAGGTATCTTTGTATAAAATACATTAAATTAGGCCCAATGTCATCTTCAAGCTTTGACCCAAATCCACAGAAAGAATTACTAGTTTACAAAAATAAGTTTCTGTGCTAAAACGCTGACCTCATCTACCTTGCTGCTGTTATTGTGTCGGGGATTTTTTAGCATGAGAACACAGTACAGCAGTCTTAATTTCTAGCCTTAGATGTATAATTTTTATTAGAGATATATAAAGCAATTTTCTTCTTAACTAAACGTGGTTAAGAAGCTGAAGTGCCGTTCTTATTCCTTGCACTTCTCCTACCCTCTCCACTTCGCACATACAGCCAGCAATACTTAATGACTCATGAAATAAATAGCAATAAGAGTTTGACTTAGCCCACAAAATCAATGAAGTTTATTAAAGCCGAAAATTACAGACAGACACCTTGGCTTGTATTATGTTCCTTTGCTTAGTCAAAACAGCTTCTTAATGCAAAAATCACACTTTAAAAAAGATTATTACACAGCAGCATGAGCAGTTTGCCTATGTTTTGCAAGAGACTTCTGTGGTTTAACGACTTCAGTGCAAGATGAGTTTGGTGGCAAGGATTTCTGGTAGATTGGGTACAATTTCATCTCATCAAAAATATCAGAAGTTACATTAGATCTGAATTTTCAGGACAGTAATATGTTACTGTGTATTTCTGTAACACCCGTGAACCACACCTACAGCAACAGGACCAATCTTAGCAGCAAAAGGAATACTTTGCATCCCACCAAAATATTACAATAGCGGCAGCAGCAACAATGAAGACAAAACCCCAGCAAGCAAGTGCTGAACACAAACCTCGGGCAGCCTGGGAGACCCGTGCGGGCGTTTGCCCGGCGGGTCAGAGGCTGCAGCCAGGCTCCGAGACGTACCTCAAACTTCGGGAGCTTGACCAGAGCCAGCCTGAGCTTCCTACAGCAGTCATAGCCCCAGCTGGGGTTTCATAAGACAGGATTTGGGGGCAAACCGTGCTGGTTCACCGTTTGTCGGTTCTGCTTAAAGCAGGATGAGGTGATCCCTCCTCCTCCTCCTCCTCGACGATGCCTGTGCTATTGCCCTCTTCCCACCTCCCACCGGGGGAAAGACATTTCTGCTGTTTTCTGCTGATGCCAACAGACCCCTGTCGCTGACAGACAGAAGAACACTGTAGTCGTTTCTACGGCGCTCCCAGAAAGATCTAGAGGAACATGCAGGAAAAGTTCCCAGCAGTCGTGTCGAAGGAATCCTATTTCCACTCCGCAGCAGAGGTCGGGGGCCTTTATTCAAGCAGATAAAAGGTTCAAAATAATGATGTGAATTCGGGAGGAAAGCCAAGATGAGTATTAGGACAACAAAATACAGCTCTTTTTGCTTCTGCCAATGTCCTGTAATCAAGAATTTGGTCCTGAATTTACTTTCAAGGGGATTAGAGATCAAAAATACAGGTGACGGGCTGAGCAACTGTAAGTAAAAAGCGTGTCCAGCACAGACAGTCTATCAGTAGTAATCTGACGACTGACAGATGCGGGGAACCTCATCCAAAGGAGCAAGCACAACTGGCTGCAGCGCCTGCCAGCATCCAGATGCTCTCGTTGAGAAATATCTTTCAAAAGTTTGGCATCTCTGCTCTGGGGCAGTTCAGAGAGCAATGAGCTGTACTGGTGTCTAAGGACAAATCACTTCTTTTCACACATTTTAAAGTAATGTGTAATTGTCTTATTGTACTGTGGTTTTGTTATTGGTCATATCTGTCCATATCCCTCAGACTACTGAAAGACTCAGCACAATTACACACACAGCCAGATTATCAGAAGTACTGAGCAACTCCTATTGCTTTATTTATTTATGGGTGGATTTTCAAAATGTGTCATTACAGTAGGTGTTGATTTTTTGGAAACCTGTCTGTTCTACTCAGGTACCCAAATAAAACCTGAAAATCTGAACTCAGCTGTGATTATTGTGGCATCCTGAAAACTCTCGCCATATTGTGCAGCAGCCTCGCAACCCTGTTTGCACACACCTACTTTCCCTCCCAGTCCTTTATCAGTCTCAATAATGTGAAAATTAACATTTTATTTTCCTATCAGCTAAAATGGGTCTCTCGGGAGGGTAAAACAGGCCAGTTGAACATTGCAAGGCATATGTAGCGTCTTGGTCTTGTTTCTGATATTACTCTCTATGTCCTTGTTTTGCGTTTCCTAACTGTCTAGTGCAATAATAATACAACTCGATTAGCCTAGCAGCTGCACTTAGAAGGATGATGTCAAAAAAGACTCAAAAGCCTTCAAGATGACTAAAAACCAAAGAAAAAACAGAAGAATGCTGTTTGGGTTTTCCTCCATGAATGCACATAGAGAAGTTGCTGAAAAGCTTCATTGTATATATACTTGACATCTACTTTGTGCTTCCTGGAAGATACGGAGATAGAAAAATAGGCTCCTTTTGGATAATTTGTAAAGAATAATTTTAGAAATTTAGAACTTCAAAGTACAGCTATTCTTTTTTGTCCTTCCTCTCTCCTCCTCCTCCTCCTCCCACTTTCTTCCTCTTTGTCTCTTCCCCTCTCTGTTGCATCTGAGTGAATAAAAAAATCTTGCATAGCAAGCAACCTCGATAAGATTATTGTTTCTGCAATAAACTAGCAAGGTCCTAACCTTGCAGTCTTTATGGAAACAGAACTGCACTGAAGTGGTAAAGGAAAGGCTGAGCACTGGGCATGGATTAATGTGACAATGTTTGGCAGAAGTTCTACCCCGACTTAGGTGTATTACTGCACATAGACACTACTTGAATAATAAGAAATCCATAACCTCCATATGCAATACAGACAACAGCAATTTATATATATATATATATGAGCACATGGGCTAGCCAAGTGTTTGTTCTGTAAATGAGTACCAAACCTTCAAATGGCAGCTTAGTGTGATTTTAGACAAAACAAGCATGATGCATTAAGTGTTTAACTGTATTAAATGCCTTTTTTCCTGTTTACATAATGATATGCTGTGTTTATCTTACAAGCACTGTAAAAATATTAGTTAGCAGTCATAAATATAGTCCTGATAAAACGATACCACTTTCCAGAACTGCTAATCTGTGTTAATGCCGCTTCAGTACAGGTCCTGTAACAGCTGTTAGAATTTTGTCCCCTGTAGGTCAGAGAGAGAAGATGGGAAAATCCTTAATAAAATGTTGTTAGAAGCTACAGGTGGGAAATAAAGAAGCTCTTGTGACCTGTAATCTTATTCCCTCATAAAGTCATGGAGTGCACAGCAGCTTCTGTGGCTGAAATTAGACAACACGCTAGCAGCTTTTCAATCTCAACTTTTGCAGTTCAGTTATATCATTTTCGGTGAAGAACAAATGAAGGATACAGCAAGCACTGCCCCTGACCTTCCTTGCTGTTTTTAATAAGCACATTCAACAGCATGAGCTGCTCTGTCTTAAATGAATTACTATATATCCATGTATTGGAAAGAAAATACAGTAGTGTTTATCTTCTGTATACATTGTACTGTCAGATTTTAATTAACTCTCCGCCTCAGGTAAAGAAAATATGCTAATTTTAATAGTCTTATAATTACTGTGGGCCCGATTCCACCTTCCACATGCAGATGGGTACCCAGTCTTGCACAGAGCCTCACCAGCTTCAAAGGTGCTAACCAGAGAGGAAGGGGCTACCGCCGTCCCATTTTCCTTTCATAAGGAAGGATTGCAGGAAGCCAAAGATGGAAAGGTCCAATTGGTAGAAGTCAGGAACGAAGCAGTGAATGGGTCATCTATTGCCAAAACCAGATTATGTTATGGAACAAGTATATTTTTATGTTTCAGACACTTTACAATCAGCCTCCAATGGATTTCATTTTTCTCTTTAAAGGATGGGTATATTGCACGTGGTTTTATATAGAAAATATATATTTATTGGATATTATGACTCTTGCAGGCCTCACCTTTGCATCTTCTCATTCTTTCCTTTTGATGCCTCCATTGCCTTTCATCAGACTACAGTACTGTGGAGTAGGAAAATGAATATTTTTTTTCCATTGGCTTTATTAAATAAAAAAGAAAAAAACAGTGCAGGATAATATATAGGGTAATACACAGCTCTCTACACTTCTATAGTAAATCTGATTCATGCAGCTGAGAGAAAAGTATCTTCTAATTTAAACATTTAAGCTATTTGAATGAAATGGAGTCAAGGACACAGTGATGTTCCTTTTCATATTATTTTTATCAAAAGTACAAAACAACTTGTTTAAAAATATTCACTTAATACACTGTACAATATAATCAAATATTTGCAGCTTTAAAGTCACAATAATTTGTTTAAATATAATTATGTGTAATTACTTATTAGTAAAACAGTGGAGGATTGCTGAAATATGATATAAAATAGTATAATTAATTGGCTCCCGATGCAATGAGTTGTCATTTCTGAAAATTTAATGTCATCAAAGCTCTTTTTCCAATAGCACAAGGAGCACTATTGCTAATAGACTTCAGAGCTTGAAATAAATAAATCTTTGGAATCCTGTTGCATCTCTTGGGGTGTGACATTTGACAGTCTTTTATAGCGCAGAACGAAACAAGTTTGTGAGCTGGAATTCAATTGTGGTGTATTGATTCCTTGCATCAGTCATTATTCCCTGCTGATTGACAGCTGAAAATTGGTTACGTTAAGTATTTCATATGTTATATTGGCTGACATTTGCTTGCCTGCTCCTGTGTCAATATTGTTGTAAAGATCTCCAGCTCTATGAGATAGCAATATACACTGACTGTGGCTTTTGTGTGATGTTCCAGTGTTTTTCCTGACATAATTTAAGACATATTAAAAACCAGCAGCATCTTCCCTCTTGAGAAGCTTAATGCCAATATTATTGTCTTCCAAGGGAAGATCATGTATGCTCATAATCGGGTGCTAATTTCCACCCATACGCTCATGTTTAGGCATTAGGCACTATAACTGTAAAATTGAGCCTGCTTGATTGATTCATGTCAAGCCTCATCTCGGCTCCTGCAGTGGAAGTCATCCAGCTGACCCTTTTACACTAAAAGAAGAGATTTGTGTTCCTTTCTTTCACCTGGAACCATCAAATTGACTGAATAATCTGTAATACATTAGTGCTGACATTTGTTAGGCAAGAATTAAACAAGACACAGTAATCATTCCCCTGAATAAAAATTGTGTTTGATTTCCAGCAGAGTTCTATTAAAAGGACGGCGCAGCCCATCTCCTCCAAAGTGGGAAATGGTGAATATTTTCTATGTTAATGAATCGAATTAACACTTTAATGACAGATGGACGATCCCTAGCCACTCCTGACAATAGCTGCTGCAGAGTTTTGGAGGGGGATGCGGGTCCTGTGCTTGTCGTGAGGACTACAACAAGCTCCATGGAAATTCTTCATGCTGAGTGTTTAAGGGTGACCATGGAAAAGTTTGACCATTGACCTAAAAAGAGACAAAAGGGAGAATGATGGTTTTCCTACAGCTAGAGCTGGCTAGCCCCAGTTCCCGAAGTCAATAGGGCAGAATTCTCTATGTACTGTCAACCTTAATAAATATGACACTGTAAAAGGGTGGCATCAGTGGTGTTGATTCCCGTCTCCTCTGTGAGGAATACAATATAAAGGGTGGGGTAATTCCATCTGAAGTCAGTGTGGACGCATCAGCACATACCTGGTACGCCCAGGGTCTGATCTGATGCTTTGAGGTCCCAACGTTCCTACTGCTTTTGGCAACGTAAAACTCGGTAGCTGAAGTGATGCCCGCTGCTTGTCTAGCTGCACCGTGCTGCCAGTCAGGCTGCAGTGGTGTTACGGTTGTACCGCATGTCTATTCTTTTGGCAATAACCCTGAAGGTAAGATATGAAAAGTACCGTTTGGAGATGTACATATTGACTATGACCAGTTTGCACCTCAGAGGTTCATTCAGAAACACGCTTTTCCCTTGTTCTGGTGTTGAGGCTAGATTTTTTCCAGTTGTGTTCTTGTGGCAACCTGAGAGTGAAGATGGGCTACAGGGAAAACACACTCTGGAAATGGGCTCCTTCCCTCAATTAACCTGTGTGGGAGAGTATGGGAGCATCACCATTGTGCTGATGTGCCTCTGGACTGACCACATCAAGGACTCAAGAACAGCACTGGCTTGGTATAAAGGTGTATGAACTATATGAAAGCAGGGAAAAACCCTGCCAAAAAAAAAAAAAAGCTGGAGCGGCTTTCTCCTGCCCTAAGTAAAGGGAAATTTTTCCATCCAGTCAGGATCCTCCCAACTGCTGCTGCAGTTTTCCCTTTGCTTTGGGCCAAGTAGCACCAGCCTAACCCAAAATAGCAAAAGCAGGTAGGGACTGCAATTCATTAAAAGCCTAAGGCTTATTAGCACCTGAAGCCTTTTTAAGGAGCAGGTAAGTGGGGCTGGTTTGTGCAATCAGTCTCCCTGGTGGCACCTGCTGCTGCTGGTATTTAGGCAGCTGCCCTGGGGGGGGGAGAAGATGTGGTGGTGGATGGTTTTTGGAAGTGGTTTTTGCTGCCGTGGGGGTGGCTGGAGAAGGTGCTTCCCCTGCTAAATACCCCAGTGGGGGAATGTAAGACTTGAAGGTGCTCACAAGAAATCCTCTGCAAAGCAATGTAAAAGGGAATTAACCTAAACTCTGGGTAGATCCATCAGGCCTTGGATGGTGTGATGTCTCTGGAAATGTCCTGGACCTAGCCAGGAGGGCTGCTGGTGAGTAGCTTTGGGGTCCTGCTAGAGGGTGGTGAGGGCTGTGGTGAGAGCTTTATCCTGGTCTCCTTGTGCTTGGTCTGGGCTGTCCCTCAGGAGGGACAGTGGCTTCTGGCCCAGCAGCAGTGTTTCTGTTGGCTTTTGGTTTAGCACTTGCTACCCCTTCTAGTAGTGCTTCCCTTTAGGCTGCCCCAAATGCTGCCTCTGCTGTGCAGTGGGTTTCTTATGGCAAAGTGCTTGTACTTAGCTCTTCTTCTGGTTCTGCCCTGAGGGACCTGTGGGATTGGTGTCACCTCCTCCAGTGTGTGCTTCTTGCTACTGTAGGTCACCTCGGTGGCTTGTGCTGCTTCACTTGTAACTCTGCTTCTAGCTGTGTGTGGTAGTTCCTGTAGCAGCCCAAGTTGAATGCTCTCCTGAGTGCTTATAGTGCATGAGAACAATTTTTTAGAATTCTTATTAAATATCAGAAAATCTTGGAGGCATGTAGCACAATGAAGTGTTAGGAACATCTAAGAAAAATCCAGCTTCTCAATGCAGGCACTAGTTTCTGAGCATATGGTTTGTTTGAGGCTGTCTGGGATGCAAAAGTATCTGTCAAATGATTCCAAAACATAAAAATTTGAGTGTTGCTTGCTCTCAGACTTGTAATTTCCCCATTTAAATTTCAATTATGGAACAAACAATTGTACTTTTATTCCTTGTACCATACAACTCATTAAATGTTTTGAATATTTCATAGCACAAAACTGTTCATGTTAATCTGTGAATATATTGTTATAAATAACTAATAGGTGTATAATGAATCATGACAATGATTTCTGGAAGATTCATAGATAGGGAAAAGTATGTTGAAAAATACTTTACAAGGGAAAATACTGCAGCATTAGCTTTTTCATTCAAGGCAAACAAACACTGCTTGTGCTTTACACACCAGTCCTACTGGTTTTGCACTACATCCAGAACAGCAACTAAAGGTTTTGGGGGACTGTATTTTTAAAAAGCTTTGATACAAGTTAGCCTGTTTTATGTCAGCCCACGCACAAAATACTGTGATGTTCTATAATGTGGATGTTATACAAAATGGGTATCTGCAGGTTCTTAAGAGGCCAATTGCAAAAGGATGCGGAGGGAGGGAAAGAACTACAAAAATAGTGTGAGAAATCGACAGCTAAACACCTCCTCTGGACCCAAAACATCAGGTCTTCTGCTGGTGTCCCCACCATTCCTGAGTGTCCTCTGTCTGTGTTTGCATCTGGTAAGGGAGAGGGAGATAAAAGGCATTCAAAGTAGTACAAGTCCTTGTTATGAAGCACTTATCTATCTTCCTCTTCCACTTGACTATAAAATTGAAATGGTTAGAGAAAATGAGAAGAAATCTATCTGATATTAAAAAAAAAAAATCTAAACCAGTAACAGACATAGTATTTTGATTTCAGCTGGGATGAAAAAAATTTCATCCCCTAAGGTTTGTATCAAAAGTTTGATGTCCTAAGTGCCATACAATCCTAATCACTGCAGTAGTCTGTCTTCCTGTTGAAAGATCCAGGATTTATCTCCACCAAAAAATAGATTTTACCAGACTAGAGAGATCATATAATTACAGCTGAGTCATCAGGGAAATAATTGTTGCTGGGCATTGCAAGCCTGCTGCCAAACCCAAGCCATTGCAAAACTGGTAGGTCACCTTCAAATCAGGTGTGGAGCAGGCATAGCAGAGCAATGTGCGCAGCAAACTCAACAAGAACCCAGTCCTCAGGAAAGAAATGCACAAAAAGGAAAGGCAATACACAGCAGTGTATTCACAGCTCATTGGTGATAGGTATCCTCAGGTCGTGTTACAAAGGGTGAAGATAATACTGGTTGCTCAGACAATTCCTTTATAGGCATGTGTATGCTGGGTGGTGTAGCAATATGTAATTAAGGAAAGCTTTTAAAGGTTTTTATAGAGTAATCGTGCCCAACTACATCAAAGTCAGTGGAGCGCTAGAGCACTAGAAGAAAAATTGTTGGCAAAGAAATTCAAACTTGGGTTTTACAGCAGTGAGAATATTCTTCTGGGCTGACACCTATCCCTGGGTGGAGTAAAGGAACTTCTAATACTACTGACTAAGAGAACTGAAAAAATGTGCATGGACAGGCTTGAGTGGTGAAATTTTGAGAAATGCCAAGTGTATAATGGGAAGTGGGCCTTAGCTACGTAAAATGGTTCATGCCAAACAGAACTTTCTTCATAATTAAGTGTTAAACTCAAGTGTTTAAAAATATCCAATAGGTGTGTTACATCTATGTGGCTTCAAAATGAATGGCTTAATTTTTATTGTTTAAGGGATTTGACTGGTCATGGATTACCACAAGCTTTAGAGCTATGACTTTGCAAATGGGTGAAAGAAATTAGTTTCTTCTTGTGCTTAACAGTGTCTCTTAGTAAATAAAACACTGAGTGATCCAGAGCTCCTGCTGGGGATCTGGTTTTAAATAGTGGCCAGCTTCTGTCTTGGGATTTTGTTCACTGTTAGCAAAATGAGAAATTCTAAGGTGTTAAAAAATAACAAGAGGATAAATGTTGGTTAGAGTAGTATGGTAAATATTAAATAATGTCCATGGATGCAGCTAAGCTGCAGAAAGGACTTGGTCCTTGCAGTGGAGAAAGGTCTTTCTTTACCTGGAAGTCGTAGGGTTGTGTGATGTGCAAGTAACGGTAAACCAGAGGTGTGTGAAGTTCCTGAGATGAAACAAAACAAAATTTTCTTGATTCCATGAAAACAATAATTTTCATGAAGAAAAAGGATGCAGTCACGTACTGTAACTTTTTTTCCAAAGCCAAGAGAAGGAAAACAGACCCTACTAAAATAGCTTCCCAAGGAGGTAGCTGCCCTTACGGCATAGCTTCAAGAGAGCTGAACCTCAAAACACAGCACCAGGAGAGGATGAGGATATTTAGAACAGGGCGGTAATGCTGCCTCAGGTGGAAAGGCTTGATCATCCTCATTTTGCTTCTAGTGTGACTGCTAGGTAAACTAGATCAAGATCAGTAAAACCCCAGCTGCTTTGTGAAGGAGTTCACAGCTTGCACCTTGGAATGTGCCCAGGCTGAATTAACTGAACTGATCCCTGAGATCTGGGGGAAGCCATCAGTGAAACTTAGGAACTAATAGGGAGGGGGGAAAAAAGGTGGAGAACAGTAGGACTTGTAAACAACTTTTTCAGTTTGATCCCCTACTGTTGTATTTTATATATGATGAAAATATAGCTGCTTTCTTGATGTTATACAACAATGGTTTTAAAACAACAAGAAAAATCATGTGTTCTGATAGTCTCCTATTCTGATAATGTCTGCTGGGTGCCTGTCACATAACCATCACTGTGCATGTTGGCCTTGAAAAGCTTGCGGTGCCTCCCAGGTTTCTTGTGATAAATGGGAGTTGATACAAGAACAAGATAAATAGCGCAGAAAAATAGCAAGTGATGAACTCGCCTCAGTAACATTTTCTGTAAGCATTTATGTGAGTGTTTTTGTTTGCAAGAAAGTCCATGTGGAGTGGCATATCCCTGGATGTATGCAAGGGTTCATGCCATGAACCTTTGCAAGACAATCGCAAGTTCCCTACTCCTGTTTATAAAAGGTTCAGTCAATCGATCCGGGAACAAAAGCAATAGTGTGTGTCTTAGGTGAAGAGTTAGCTGCCAAATAGCACATAGCAAACAGGGCAGCAGGTCTGCCTCACAAGGCAACGTCAGTCTTTGGTTACATTGGGTTGGATTACCAGGGTATGGACTTGGGCAATGCAGAAGAGCAGATCAGAGGGCTGGGCAAGTGGAAGATTTCTGGCAGGCTTGGGCTAGTAATGTGCTAGTATGGAGAACTCCAGGTTATTTGCTTTGATTTTTTTTTTGTTCTGCTGAAGTGGTAAGGCTTCATTCTTTTGCAAAAGGTCTGTTTTCCACATTCTGATGAAATAATACTTTCTGATATAGTGCTCAGCTGCCTTGGAGAGATGTCCTGAGCCACGTAATCACCAAAGGGAGATACTTTGCTTGGTAACTAGTCACTTTCTTGACCCTTCTGAAGCCACTGACAAGACTTGCATGCTTCCATTTGGTGCACCATGAGTGGGTTTCTCTGACCCAAAGCAGTGCCACATCATGTTGCTTGGGGGAGGAAAAAGAGGAGAGTTAGAAGAAAGGTGAGAGGTAAGTGCTGCAAATGTGTTCTGCTGATCTAGTAGAACTAACTCTGTGCCCTTGATACAGAAATGTACTTAGGTCCCTGCAAGGAGCAGCCAGCACAGACCAATGCATACATTCTATGCCTAATGTAAAAACCAGTTCTTTAAAGAAGCAGTCCATGGCATAGGCTAGAGCTCAGGGGCTGCTTGGGCAGCCTGCAGCCTTGCCTCAGGTTATGGGTTCTACTTGAGGACTGAGAACCTGAGAGTTAACTAGTTAGTTACAGGACACACTTGATACCATGGTACTTTAATTTTTCAATGGAATTACCCCCAACCACACAAAACATGATATTCCAAACATTATTAATGACAAATTAATTTACATTTGTACTTACTCAAAAATAAACATTTCTCAACCCAAGACTGAGTGGTGCAATACTTTAGTGTGGATAGATGCAGTTCCTGGTGGCTAATAGGAGCATAATGTACTATAAACCTAATGCAATGGATCACAGCCAGCCAGAGAAGGATGCTGATAGCTATGAGTCCCACATTTAGATGTGTATCTTCATAGACAGGTAGATATTATGGCCATATTTATGCTCCTGAAGTCTTAGCATTCAAGCATAAAATCCCCTGCATGCAACGATACAAAACTGGCTCCTAGGAGACTTATCTTACAGCTGATGGAGAGGTCAGCTCTGGGTGCCTGTTTCATAGTACTCGCTAAGTAACATATTTGCCCAGTAAGGCTGCTGGCACAAATTTGATTAGATTAAAGCTCAAGGACTGCCATGGAACAAAGTCAGCTCTGTAACCACATTTGCACACATACCATTGCCTTGCTGTGTTCCCTCCACCAGCTGCAACTCGGGATGTGCCAAATACTTCAAGTGCAGGAGTCTGAGTATGGGCAGCGGCAGTGCGTTTGGGAGAGGCTGTAGTGTGAGGGTAGGGGCAGAGTGTGGGAATGGCAGTGGTGGGAGGCAGAGTAATAGATTTAACTGCGCTTTTACTGCCTATTGCTATAGGGCAAGGATGCTTTTACAAGCATCCATCCAGTAGCACGGGGCATTTTGGCATGCTAAATACTTGTGACTTATGTTCCAATTTGTTACCCTGGAAGATGTTTGCTCTATATGTGTGTGGTTGACAGACACAATACACTGTCCCTACAGTGCACAGAGATTTCTCTGGTATATGTTTAAATACAACTCTGAGCAATGTGTGAAATAATATACTTGGTGCAATCCAAGTTTGTTAGTTCTGTGGTTTTAGTGGCATTGTTAGTATCTATTAACTAAACAAAACTGAATTCTGATACTTGTTTTCTGGTAATACTAAAAGCTTTTAGTAACTTAGCTCACACTCTAGCCTTTGGAGATTACAGTATAGCATCACTTTTCTTCATGTTTTTGTCAAACAAGACAGAACCCATCCACCCCCAGTTAGAGCAAAATGATTTATTGTCATGGGCTACAAGTACTACTTGTGCTAAAGCTTTATCTTGTCGTCAGCCTGAAAGACTATTCCAATTAATGCCGTTTGCACTTGCCATGTAAGCTGCTGAGGGTGATGGGCCTCAATTTCCGTAGTTGCTATCTGATAGCCAGTGCCTGTCACTGAAAATTTAACAGGTCATTCAATGCTAGTCAACAAAAGACCCATGAAGCCTCATTTCACACCAATTATTATTTAGCATATGTACACAAATTGATTTTAAAAAATTCTGGGGGACTCCTCTAGGCTATAATCTGGCCGCATGTGTCCCTGCAGCCTGGAGGCTGGTCCAATAGCATCCCTCCGTAGCAAGTCCTGTCCATTGCAGAAACCAGTGCCCCTGCTTGCCATCACAGCTTGGCCATCAGACAAGGTCTGCCTGAGCACTATTTAAACTCCTGGTGTCCAAAGGAGCATTTTGGTTTTTCAGCTGGAAAACCTCAGGTTTGCAAAGTCTGTGGCGTTACAGGCTCCTGGCTGAGCTCCAGCCATGGGTGCTGCTGGGTGGCACGGCTGGGGGCTGCTCTGCTCCTCCTGCTGCAACCCCCAACACTTCAAAAGCTATACCTCACACACACCCCTTATTTTTCTGCTTGTTTTGGACACTGATGCTTTGTTAGATGTTGCAAATTTGTTTCTGTGACTGTACTGTTACAGATGTTTGCTTAGCACCTTGGGTATCTATCTTCTTTGCTGTAGGAGAACAGGGGTTTATTTTTTGCTGCTGATTTCAAATTTAACTACTTAACTGATAAATGCTAATCTTGAGGCCTTAAATTTGTCTAAATCGTTCTTTTATTCTCTACTTTGTACATATAATTTGTAGAGTGAGGTTTTTAAGAGGGAACTTTATCAGTTGAAACAAACAAAAAAAACCCAAACAAAAAACTCAGCACAAAATAGCATTGAAAAAGCATGGGTCTGGCCCAGTAGCACAACTTTTAAATAGATTTCTGGAAAATTGGGACAACTGCAGGGTGCAAACAATGCTTTGTTCTTACAAGGGGAGAAACTGTGCTTTTTTGGGTCTCTCTTTTTTTCCATTTCTAAATTGCCATGAGAGTAAAGTTGCCTGCAGCGACTGGTGGGCTAAGTATTCCCGTCCATCTCCTGAGTGTCACCTGCTAAGGTGAGGAGTCTGAAAAAGCCTGGACACATTATGTATGGGTGGCCTTTTGTTTATGACAGACAAAGGCAAAATCCTCTGGATTACTGGAAGATATCATATAACACACAAGATGGAGTTACTATTATTCTTTTCTAAGACATATTGTGTTTCCCTTGGGCAGAGAAAAGAAAGTGCAGCCAATCCTGGGAGGGTAGTTCCTATTAAAGATTTATGCAAGCCTGAATTATTTGGCTTTAAACTTTTTTCTCTTTTTAATAAGAGGGATGCTTTCTTTAGGCACAGCATACTGAAGGAGATGGTATCACTGGTAATCCTTGGCTTAGGCACAGAGCTCCTAAATGGTTTGAATTAGGTAGAAGATGAGACTTTGATTTATTTTTTTTCACCCCCTTTCTTTTTTGTTTCTGCATTTAAGGTTTCACTGCAAAATTTCCCACTGAAGTAGCAATTTGGTGGGGTTTTGCCCTCTGTAAAAGGTGTATTCATTCAGTGAAACAGCTTTGAAGCTGTTGAACTGTGTAAATGTTATATTAACATTTTCTTTTGCAATTATAGACATTTACTTGCTCTTGTTGAAATAGCTCTTTCAAGGGGAAGGGAAGAAAGCAGGAAGTGAAAGTACACAAAGAAATGAAAAAGTAGCTGTGTGCTTGATTTAATTTTTTAAATAAATCACTTCAACTTCTAATTTACACTTCTCTAAGATAGTGGTTAAGGATAGACAAACAAAGAATACTGGAAGAAATAATTTCATTTTGTTCCTTTGTTACAGTAGATCATTTAATTTTCACATGTTTGGTTTGCATATGGAGATTTGGCCAATGAGTCCTGCTCTTTGAATTTGTTAAGTGACACTGAAGAAAGCTCCAGGAGGCTCATGTCCATCAGCCTCCAATTCACAAATTACAAAATGGCAAGCAATTGCCTGATATAAAGATGACAAATAATGTGAATTAGCTATTAGTCCAGAGGGTTTCAAGCTCCTGTGGCTTGATGAAATTAGGTCTAGAGTGCTTAACTCAAAGTGGCAACTGATCCTTTAGAAAAAAGCCCTATATAATCCTATACAAATTATAATCTTTTTATGGGCTATTTAAAACATCAGTATACTTAATAGAAGATTTTTTTCTGTCATGTTCTGCCGGGTCATGTTATGATTTCTATGTAACGTAGTAATTTCTGTGGATAACTGCACAGAACTTGTATTAATCTATCCTCATTTACTCTCATAACACATGTATTTCATGTTTTCCATCCTGGTGGTATTTATTCTTTGAATATGCTTTACCATGTGACTGTTGTGTCTATAGCAGGATTCCTGATGGACAGTTAACTAATATTTCAGTGTCAACACAGTTTGTGTGATGTGGCTTCTTTTCTTCTAGTGGTGGCTATCTTTTCAACAGATTTTTCTCTTTGCTGCTGCCAAGCCAATGCCAGGAGCATATTTGTGTTGTTACTGTTGCTCAGCAACTGTGATCTCTTCACTAGGTCTGACAGTTGCTTTCTCTCCAGGAGAGCAGAGATGCAAGAAGGACAGATGCATTGATCCTCAACGCATTATCAGATCTTGTCACACACCCACTTTGAAAAGCTGATAGCATCTAATAATCTTACTCAAGGCTCATTTTACACATCGTTGAGCTTTTACAGTTAAACTTCGAAAAATGCATTGTCTTGTTCTGTCAAGGCAGGGAGGTCAATAATTAGTTTGCTATTCATCAAAAAAAATAAACTATATGCTTTTAAGGAGGCTTGGTCCCTATAGAAGGGTATTTTTGTCCCATTTAGAAGCTGCAGACACATTAATATCTGCATCAGTCCTCAGTGGTGATCTGCACTTTGATTCTATAGACCTTTGTGTGGCTCAGCTTCTGTTCAACAGTATAAGCCACAGTATCAATCAGTAAATGAGCAATATTGCTGTCTTTTAATCCAGGATAACTGGGAATTGTAATCACATTATCCTCATAAGAATCTACTACAGGTGAAAAGATACTCCTTAAACTGCAGAAAGGATGTCCAAAAGAGAAAAATACAGAGGAGCCTTAATTATATAAAATTAAAATGCTAGTTTGCAGGCAAATATGTCAAGATTACAAAACTTGCCATGTGACTGAATATTAGTAGTAAGTTACTCCAAACCCAGTGGTGCACAAACCTGCAGAGCAATCTGTAAGACTGATTAATAGCTGAAGAGTAAAAAGAGCATTTAAGACTAGAAAGGCCACAGTAAAGAAAGGCAAGTTGATGATCTGTCAGTGGATAGGACTTGCTTTGGAGATGCTTCATGACCCTCTGGCCTTGAGGCTTTCTGTCATGGGAAACATGCCAGAAGTACCACCTCAAACTGAAGTGCCAGCAAAAGGAATTTTAGACCAAATCTGTAAAATGGGTATTACAAATCACCAGGACCTGATGTTGCTTACCGGAATTTAAAGGGATTTGGCATAAACTCATTGAGCTGTGGCTATCAATGCTGGCCTCAAGAGCAGGGGAGAAGGTGATGAGTGCAGCCCAAGCCTTCAGGAAAGGGTTCAGGCACCACCTGGGAGGTGGCGTGTGTTTAAGTCTGACTTCATCAGTAAAAGAATTTGGTACACTTATTAAAAGGAAACTAGTGACCACCTTTGAACGTGATACCAAGATAGTCAGTATTGGTCCTTCAGAGGATGGAAACAATGAACTACTAATTCCCTAGAGATTTCTCGGAAACAGTCAGTGACAGTGGCTTCTACAGGTGTAACTGGCAGGTATATCTTCAGGCTGGAGATCACCCTCACACCTTCCCTCCAACACTTGTGTTTCATTTTACAGAAAGCAAAGACAAACACACAGGACTGTTGCCAAGGCAGGCATCAAACACCCTCTCCAAGTCCTTCTCAGAGCTGCTTTCAATCCATTCTCTGCCCAGCTGGTAGTTGTGCTTGGAATTGCCTGAACCCATGTGTAGGACCTTGCACTTGGCCCTGTTGAACTTCATGAGGTTTGCACGGGCCCACCTCCCAAGCCTGTCAAGGTCCCTCTGGATGGCATCCCTTCCCTCCAGCATGTTGACAAGACCACATGGGCTGGTGTTGTCAGCAAACTTGCTGAGAGTGCACTCAATCCCACTGTCTGTGTTGCTGACAAAGATGTGTAACAGCACTGCTCCCAACACTGATCACTGAGAAACACAACTCGTTGCTGATCTCCACTTGGACATTGAGCCATTGACCGCAACTCTTTGAGTGCGACCATCCAGCCAGTTCCTTATCCACTGAGTGGTCCATCCATCAAATCCATGTCTCTCCAATTTAGAGACAAGGATGTCATGTGGGCAGTATCAGATACTTTGTGCAAGTCCAGATAGATGACTCCCCTATTCACCAATGCTGTAACCCCATTGTAGAAGGCCACCAAATTTGTCAGGTGTGATTTGCCCTTAGTGAAGCCATGTTGGCTGTCACCAACGACCTCCTTATTTTCCATGTGCCCTAGCATAGTTTCCAGGAGGAGCATAGTTTCCTGCTCCGTGATTTTGCCAGGCACACAGGTGAAACTGACTGGCCTGTAATTCCCTGGGTCTTTCTTTTTTTCCTTTTTTAAAAATGGGGGTTACGTTTTCCCCTTTTCCAGTCAGTGGGAAACCTCATCAGACTGCCACGACTTCTCAAATATGATGGACAGTGGCTTAGCAACTTCATCTGCCAGTTCCCTCAAGCTCCATGGATGCATCTCATCAGGTCCAATGGACTTGTGCACTTTCAGGTTCCTTAGATGTCTTGAACTTGATCTCCTCCAGTGGGTGGTTCTTCATTCTCCCAGTCCCTGCCTTTGCCTTCTGTGACTTTGGCAGTGTGGCTAGAACACTTGCTGGTGAAGACTGAGGCAAAAAAGTCACTGAGTACCGTAGCCTTCTCCATATCCCGAGTAACCATGTCTCCTGTATTATTCCAGAGAGGGCCCACATTTTCCTTAGTCTTCCTTTGATTGCTTTCATACCTATAGAAGCTTTTCTTGTTGCCCTTGATGTCCCTGGCCAGATTTGATTCTATCAGGGCTTTAGCTTTCCTAACCTGATCCCTGGCTGCTCAGACAGTTTCTCTGTATTCCTCCCAGGCTATCTGCTCTTGCTTCCACCCTCTGTAGGCTTCCTTTTTGTGTTTGAGTTTGTCCAAGAGCTCCTTGTTCATCCATGGGGGCCTCCTGGTGTTTTTGCCTGACTCCCTCTTTGCTGAGATACATCGCTCCTGAGCCTGGATACTTGAATACCAACCAGCTTTCCTGGGTCCCTCTTGCCTCCAGGGCTTTGTCCCATGGCACTCTACCAAGCAGATCCCTGAAAAGGCCAAAGTGTGCTCTCCTGAAGCCCAGGGTGGTGAGCTTGTTGTGCACCCTCCTTGCTGCCTTAAGGATCTTGAACTCCACCATTTCATCATGGTCACTGCAGCCAAGGCTGCCCTTGAGCTTCACGTTCCCCACCAGCCTCTCCTTGTTGGTGAGAACAAGGTCCAACATGGCACCTGTTCTTGTTGGCTCCTCTCTCTTGGAGAAGGAAGTTATCATCAACACATTCCAGGAACCTCCTGGATTGCTTATGCCCTGCTGTGCTGTCCCTCCACAGATATCAGGGTGGCTGAAGTCCCCCATGAGGACCAGGGCTTATGAACGTGAGGCTGCTCCTATCTGTCTACAGAGGGCCTCATCTGCTTGGTCTTCCTGGTCGAGTGGCCTGTAGCAGACCCCTGCTATAATATCCCCTGTCCCTGCCCTCCCTTTAATCCTGACCCATCCCCAGGCAGATGTCCATGCACTCCAGCTGGTCATTGACATAAAGGGTGACACCCCTTCCTCATCTCCCCTGCCTGCTCTTCCTAAAGAGCCTGTATCCTTCCATCCCAACACTGCAGTCACAGGAGCCATCCCACCACATCTCTGATGCCATACAGTCACTGGAAGGAGCGGGGGGGGAACCCTACAACAAAACCAAAGAAACTTCAAAACACTAATGGAAGTTAAGTTGTCATGAGACCACTTTCAGGGGATGGGAAAGAGAGCAAATGAAGAATGAGACTAAGTTATGAAAGGTACAGAACAATCTCAAGCTTAGCTGATTTGCATTTTTCAATCTAAAAGATTCAAATTGGGAAAGATGTTCACAGAAGCCAGGACACCCATGGACTGTGGGTAAGACTGGATAAAGAGCAGTAGTATTCCTTCTACTGCATGAGCTAAGGTGTGCTACTTACAAAATCACTAAGCAGCAAGTCTAAAACAGCTACTGGGAGTGGGGTTTTTACCCATGGTAAATCATGGTTTATGATTAAATCATGAAACTCAGTGTTAGAGATGCATTGGGTGCTGAAGTTATGAAAATGTTCATACCTTGATTTTGACAGTCATAGAAAAAAGGTTAATCTAAGGGCTTTAAATGCAATGGGGTGACCACAGTCCTCTGGAAGTGAAGAGAGTGTGTAGTATTGTTCCACTCATGTCTGGGAACCGCAAGAGAGAAGAGTATCTTGGTGCAAGCCAAGTGTGTGCCAGGGCCATTGCAACAGAATGCCATCTCAGTTCAGTGTCTGGACGTGTTCCTGAGTGCCTTAATTTACATATATTTAGCTGGAGATGAGCTCTTGCAAAAAATCTGAAGCTCCATTTGTGAGGTGTTGGTCAATTACTGCAGGCACATAGGTTAATGTCATAGTTAACTCCAGGATAAGAAATAAAAAAACCCAAAGATATTTGACTGACAGTGAAACACAGAAGAGCATATGTTGTGGGACCTGGCTTTTAAATCAGACTTAAATTATCAATGCTATTTCATGGACCTCTGTCAATTTGAAACTGCAGTCACCAAGAGATGCTCTTTTCAAATGAGACTCCTGAAGTATTGTACAGCAGAGCTGGAGAAGCAGCAGCAGTCCTTTATAGTGTCTTGGTGTATGTGCGTGCACAGGAGCCAAATATGGTTTGTAACTCTAGAAAAACATTTTTCTAATATGAATAAAAGCCATATATATGTTATGAAACTCTTAACAGGAGTTATTTTTTCTTCAATATTCAAATTAAGGCCTTTTATTTAAAAGCCATGATTTCTCTGTGTGCTTTTCCTGGAGCAAAGATGATGATCTTGTATTCATTAAGAAAATTTGAATATGTTGAGTGTGTTTATTAGTTAAGTAATCAAAACCCATGCCCATTAGTTTCTGGTCATAATGCTGGCAAGCTGCCTAAAACATTGTTCTGGCACTTCTAGGGAGAAGTTTTCCCTATAGCTATTCCTATTTCCATCTGTGCATATTTCCAAAAATGTCATATCCGATGTTCTTCCACAAGTATTGTTCCAAAGTTGAACCCAGGACTCAAGTGCCTAGAACCAGCTGCTTGTTGGAGAATTAATAAAGTTTAGTTGTTTTCTTTAATTCAATATCTGTCATAAATAATGTATTAACATTTATTACTGGATGACATGCAGCTGCCTGGGTAGCAAAGCTACAACAGCATGTCTGTTTGAAGTGCAGTTCTCAAATGTGTTTAAAAACATATTTTACTCTTTTATTTTCGTATTTTACTCCCATGTTCATGTGTAATATCTACAAACAAATTGAAAGTAACTTGTATACTGGTCCCAGTTTCCATCTATGAAACCAAACTGCTAAGCCTCCTGGGCTTCATTTGTTGTTTTGGGGTTTCTTGAGTGTTTGTTGCCAGGAGGAAAAGGCAGCCCCTTCATAAGTACAAAGAAAGGATGGGCACTCAGCAAGAAGATGACACAGGTCAGTAAAACAAAGCAGGCTTCATCCATGGGTAGCCTGGCTCACCCTTTTCTATTGCTGTGAAGGCAAAGGGGAGGATTGGGAGTGGCACGGTTTGAGAGATGCTTTCAGGAATCTTCCTCTTTGAAAGTTCATGGAAGAAACTAGAATAAAGGATGAATTTCCCTGCCTGGGAAAGCAGGCTGCTTCTGGAGGCTGACTCCTGGCGCTCACCAAAGCTGAGAAGTTGGGTGGAGATGGACTTTAAAGGGAGGCCACGTGAAAGGCTGGCTCCTTAGAGCCAATTCACAATGGTTGAAACGTGCTTTCCCCAGTGCTCATCTGGGCTGACTCTGTAAATGTTTCAAATTAGCATGGAAGCTGACAGATGAGGAAACATCCCTTAGGTGTTGCACAAAATATATATAACATTACTCACTGCATTTGTGCCTAAATCTCTCTGAGTTCCAGGAGTTCAGATGACAGCCCTGAAAAGAAATAGCTGTTATCTGGAAGTGCTTGCCTTCTGCTATGTTGGGTTTTTATTACCCTTTAGGTTTTATTACTCAGCCAGTTTCATATCTGTTAGGTCAGTTTGTTAACTCATGCAGGAGCTTGCACTGGCCTGTGCTCAGTCTTTAACCCTGAATTTGCACAGCTGAGAGGGCAGTAGTGCCCTCTCCCCTCATGGATGTATCAGAGAGAGGGTTTTTTTTACCTCAATTTGGCCAACAGTGATGTTTCTGTTACGTGAGCTAGTTGGTGCCTTGCAGACTTGTAAAGCGATAAACACTTTTCCCATGTGAACATTGCTGTGGAAACTATTAGGTAAGAGGCCTTGCTTTGACATCAAGGACTTTGACTCAATCCCTCCCTTGAATCAGCTGTTCATTGCTCTGTAATGGCTTCGTGCGCAGCCAAAAGATTTAATAGTGCATGGAAACAGAATACTTTGAATACACACATTTATTTTAATATCGGTGATGTTTCTTATCAAACACTGGAAACGATGCAGGTTCCTATTTGGGGACTAATATGTGATTACTGCCAATATTCTGCTTCTTGAGGGGGCATATGTAGCTCAAGTCTTCTGCATAAATAAATATTTAGAAAAGGTAAATTAAAAGAGGTATTTCATAACAACAAAAAAAATTTATTATGCTGGCTTGCGTAGAATAAAACTTTCTTGTTGAGACATTTGAAAGGCTGTGCCTGTAATTGCTGCTGCCTGCCTTGCTCCACACAAGGAAGATTTTGTTTATTGCAGTTTAAGGAATGATAAAGTAGCCCGTGATTGAGCTCTGGTGTTTGTTTATCTGCATTATAATTTGAGGCATGATGTTGTTAGGCTTAAAGACTATGCTTAATCTATGTTTATTCTTCTTATGACTTGATGTATTACTCAATACCTCAGTGTATTATTAGCTGATGTTAATGGAGCTTTTTATTACTGCTTGAACTTTTTCATGTTTCAGGTGGTCTTCCTGTGTTTCAGACAGGGCTTGAACTGCACCACAGAAGCTGCTTTTAATTCATTCAAAGCATATGTCACTGTAGAAAACCTTATGTAGTATTACACAAAATATCTATTTAACTTGTTCCATAGAAATTATAGTTTGAGATAAATCTGTGAAAATCCCATGGCGTTTTTTTTGGTTGGTTGGTTTTTTTAAAGGTAGGACAGTACAAAGGAGGAGACAAAAATGAGTGAAAACATACTGAACAAAATTGGGTCACATTGCAGTAAGGTTCTCAAGACAGCATTTAAACTAGATCTTTGATACTCAAACATCCACCTAAAAGCAGAATATTAAGTGTGAAGAGGGGAAACAAGGAACAGCTACTGTGTGCGTACAATTTTTTATATCCTTCTATTCTTAACATTTAATAGGAAATAACACTGGACTGCTGAAGCGTTTGTGATCATTCATGTCACTGTGCAGAAGAATTTGTGAACTACAACGTTGACTTTAAGTTCCTATACACGTTTCTATCTCTAGCTATAGCTCCCAAACACCTTGCAAATCATGTGGAGGAGGATTCAATGTGTGTTATTTGTGTTTCATAATCATAGGTTTCCCTACTTCATTGCCATTCGCAATGATCTTTGATATTGTCATTTTTCTCCCCATTCTCTGATCCACGCTGTGGTATAATATTTTTGCATACAAATTGCTTTTGAGGAAACAAAAATCTTTAGCAGCCGAGCTGGCTTAATTGTTATGCATAATAGGGAAAAAGTTTCCCTAGCTGCTCAAACCACACACATAATGTTTTGGGTGGGGAGAGGGAGAGTAAAACTGCTGAAAACAAGGGGTTTGCTGTATGTTTTAAAAAAAAACCCTAGAAGTTAATAGTAATTTTTTTCACTAACCAGTATGGGTCATATCTCCTGGGCTAAAAACTACAGGAGCCAAGGTACCATTTCCTTCCTCCCCACTCGTGTGTATCCCCATGTGCCTCATCTTTGAAACCTGGGAAACCCTGGGGAGGGTCAGGTATACCCTCAGAGCAGCGAGGGGTTGTGCTTGTACTGCAAAGCTTTGTTATAGTGTCGGGCTCTGCCAATTCATTGAAGTTAAAGTCCTTTTTGTTGTAATGCAGGTGACAATATTGCCAGAATTGCCCATTGAACTAGCCAAAATCTGGAAAAAAAACTTAGTAAAAATAAATGTTATCAATAATCTTAACAAAAGGTGGGACTGTTCAGTAGCCCAAATAATGGCATAACTGCTATCTGCCAATCAGATACTTGTTTTCTTGGTATTGCTACACGAATTCTGCAGAGACGCCACTGTGCTTACAAACAGGATACCAAAGTTGTGCTGAGATAAACCAGGCTCCTGTTACAAAGGAACCATAAAGCAATAGGTGGATGTGTCCTTCGTAGTTCTTTCCTTTTAATAGCAGTGTTAACATTGCATGGTAATAAAAATCCCATCAACTTTTTAAAAAAGACATTTACCAATGAATCACAAACTTAAATTGTCAAGTAAAAATCTTGACAAAGCAAACCACAAGGAAGATTGGAATTTTCACTTCTGGGTCCTCAAAACTTTGGGATCGTGTAAATTAGTTGCAGATAATCAACATAGAGAGGCCTTAGACATCCATGGAGATGATGAAGGCACAAAATTCTTGTGTGAGTAAATGCAGATTGACCACCTGTGTGAATCTACACTCAAAATACAACTGAATTCTTGAAAAATTTATTGTTCTAAGTGTTAGTGTTAGCTAACTAGTGTTTTAGCAGATGTATATGATAAGAGCAAGCCATGCATAAACATGATATTTTCCCCAATCTTTGTGTGGTCATCTTAGGTTGGTTTTTGTCCTTTGGAGCAGTGGCTGTTTCTCCTTACACATAACTAGATCATAACAATTTAAACTTGTATTTACAATAACATCTCTTTGGTCATCCAACTTTCACACTTTCAATTGCTTATATGAGGTCATTGGCTTTGTGATTCCGTTTACTGCCAAACACATGATGATACCAGAAACTAATGAAGTCACTGAAATAAATTTTTAAGTGTGGATTTATGTTCCTAATGGTATTTGCACATTTATACAATACTATTGGCCCCATAGAATCATTTTAATTCAAAATTCCTGCCCATGCAAATATGCACGTCTCAGCTGGGTGCTTGTTGCAAGAAAGAAACATTTTGGAAATATTAACTAGAAATTCCAGTAAGAGAAAAAAAGCACACAGAAAATGTTGATATTTTCCTGCTATGTTACATGACTGAGATCTCTTGCTTGTGTATTTCTGTGATTCTGGTCTCGGAAAAGTGTCCTTTCCTGTTGAAATTCCAAGGAAAAACATGATCTGTTAACTTTTCATACACTCCTCAGCCTGATTTCAAAAGACCTCCTTGGCCTTCTCAGGTCAGAGTGTGTAGTCCAGAAAAGGTGCTCTTGGTAAACTTTGATGCAAAGTATGGATGCTTTATGCACTCATGACTGAGAAGTTTCTCCCTGAAATTAATCTTTGTAAATGGTAATTTTACCACTACCTACTGTCTTGCTTAATTTCAAATCTGTAGCAGGCTCGCTGACTTTCATGAAACACAAGTGACGCATTTGCAATGCTGAGACTGCTGCTGCGGTTTGGAGGAGACAACTGGCTGTGTGGTAAGGCAAGCAGCACGCCTGCTATGTTATCACCAGCCAAAAGTGTAGAGAGGGGGAAGGGATGTGTTGGAAAAATTACAGCTGAACTTAAGTAGGTGTCGGGAGGTTTTGTTTGGGCATATACCAAAGCCATTGATTATGAAGAGATTTACTGTTCAAGACTCTTTATTTACAATACAACTGAAGTCAACCATTGCAGTCCAAAAGCAAGGACTGTGATTTTTAGAGGTTTTTAATGGACTTCTGTGGAGTCACAAGCATAAACTTTGAAATAACATTGGATAAGAAAGGCAATATCCTTTCCTTTCCACATATTTGTTGTGTTGGATTCTGTTCTGTTACACAAGGTATAAATCTGGAGTTAGCTCCATGATGTTCAAAGCGTTGATCCCCCATATACACCAGAGTAACAGAGAGCAGAAATGGGGCTATAAAACTTATTAAACTCTTTAGAGGTTGAGTCCATCCTACCCACTGCCTTTTTTCAAAGTTATCTTATTATTGGCTAGTTTCAGCAGAGCCTCACATGTCATTTTCAGTGCAATCTTTGCTTATTTTTTCCCTTATAGTATATTTCCCCTTGTAGGCTGTACAAGTAGACTTTCCAGCACAACACCAGAAAGATGTGCCAAGTTCTTCAGACTGATGCTAGGGAGGACGATGATGTCACTCTGCACATGTGGCACTTCTCCTTCTGATCCTATCAAAATATGTAGGTTTATATCACTGATTCTTTCAGTTTGCACTGCTCGCTTTTTTGAGGGGAATAAGGTGGGAAGATAAATGTGGATTAAACAAGCAGGTAAAGGGGCTGATCCAAAATATTATCACTGGAAGGGAATGCGCTGATGAATTGCAAGCTGTGAGGAATAACAGACTTCAACAACATCTAACCTCACTAGGGAAGTGAGATCATGACAAAACAATCAAAAATGGAGTACTAAAGAAAAAAGTGAAATTATGCATGTGTATCCAGAGGTCTTTCAATAATCATGTAAGGTGCGAACTATATCTTGAGAGTCATGTTTCTATCAGTTGGGGCAAGGAAATTTCATAAGTTCACGTGTGGTTTTTTAAAGGAATTGAAATAGTATCAATAAAATTTCTTGACTAGGTATGCTGGCAAGAAAGCTCTTTTTTCATGTTTTAATGCATAAAATGTTAACAGTTAACAGGTTTTGGTAGACAGAACAGGCCTGCACCTTATCTCCCTGGCACGGTGGAATTGAGTGGAGCAGAAAGTCTGTAAAATACAAAGCAGCTTCTGCAGATGGCAGGTATGCATTGTGAAGGAACACTACCAGGTATAGCTGCTACTGCCTGAAATACTTCCAATATTTCTCAAGCAAAGCATTAGCGATTTGTGGCTTACTAGTAAGGCTTCCATGCCCAAGCTCTCTAGAAAAAGTGTCTGAGTTTATTTTTTACTGAGGTTTTTGCCATTATCTTATGTGCATTATTATGTAAATCCATGGGTGGAAAACATCCTTAACATCCATTTATGCTCAAACACATAGTTTTTCATCCAAGAACAGAAAACAACACTACTGAGGTAGCCCTTTCTGCTGATATTAGTATTTGAAAAAATTTCATTAAAATACAGTTCACAGATAATCTCAGTGTATGGTACAGGTAATAGCTAACTTTATTTCATTCCAGTTTAAAATTAGCAGCCAATGCTGAGCCAAACCCTGTAGATTGAGGCAGGTCTTAGCAGCAAATAGGAGTTGCTGATAGGAAGCCAGGTGTGTGTAGGTGCTCTTCCCACAACAACAGAGGAGTTGAAGTTACTGCTAAATAGTTGTCTGTAAGCCTGTTACTAATGATGGAAATATCTTACGTAAAGTGTTAGCTGTCTCTACAACTTACTGGTTAGGTATTGTGTTACACAGTAGAAAAATCTACTGAGTCTGTACTAAGTGGGAGCGACGAGTTACCATTCTTGAGCAAGACTGGGTTGTTCAGCTCTAACGTGTGTGTGTGTTGTTTTTTTTTTAAACAGTGTTCTCTTTTTAATGAATGGAAGAGTTTGATTTTTGGACTTTCTAAAAGACTAAGTTATGTGTCAGGACTTAGAGGAAGAAAGAAATATTGCCAAGGAGGCTGTAAAGGTCTAAAAAGCTGCACACAGAAAGAAGAAAGGACAATTAATTATTCTCCTTTGCAAATGAATGTGTGAGAAAAAAGGCAAGAGGTGAGAGCTTATATTAGATGAGAGAGTGTAGTATAAACCCATGGAAAAAACAAAATTTGACTATATATGAGTTTAGCCTTACTTCCTTAATCTTCCTCTTTAAATACTAGCTCTTTCTCTAATGTGTACCTCTAATAGTATTAGCTACCTTTTGTTAACTGGTTTCAGTATGTAAAAAGGAAAGGAATAAAAAAAAAACCCCACAATTTTCATCTTTTCAGTAAGTTATAGGTTCAGGAGGTTACTCAGGTCACTTTGCTAGTGATAATTATTTTTCACAGAGAAACTGTTAATCTCAGCCTGATGCAAGAAGTGGATAACTTAATCTATTCTAAAAAAATCACTTATTGCTGTAGGGTAACTCTGACAAGTGTGGTAGAGTTAGTGGCAAAACCCCTGGGCTTTCTTGTCAACAGCAAAATACCAGTTGCTTTCAGGGTGCCAGGCATCACAGGCTGAATATCAGCTAGGGAAATCTGAAGTAACCTTTCAACTCAAGAAGCATTTCTCTGTAGGGCAAGCCCAATGCATTCTGGAGCAGCAATTTGGGATAGCTTGCTCTGCTGCCACCTTTGTGGTCCATAAATGAAGACTTCATGCTGTTGATCTGGTTTCTTTCAAAAGAATTAAGCTCTTTTCTCCCCTCTGAGCACATGGCAAAGACAAGACATCAAACTACTAAAGTCAGAAAGCAGTTGGTGGAAGCGACAATGCTCAGTCATTCTGCATTCACTGTGGTTTTGATGACAGTCTGTGGACAAACGAAGAATTTGGTCAACGGGAATGCTGAAAGCTTTCTGTTGTGGTGTGCTGCTAATGGTCATCACAGCTATCATTTCATTGATGTGACAGAGTTTAAACGTTGGCTATTCAAAGCTGAAGTTAACGAACCACCCACTCTCCTGTGGTTACGCATGGCTAGTAGATATAGGATTCCTACACAACTTGAAGCTTCATAAGAGGCCTTTTTCCACTTAAGGAAACAAAAATAATTTGTTAAAAAAAAAAAAAAAACAACCCACCAACTTTAAGATATTTCCAAATAAAACCCCATAGCTCTTGTTAGCTTTTTAGTACCTGCTGAGAGGAGTCCTGGTACTCTAGTAAACAACAGAATATATGTTCTGGTACATATTAGGATTGAGTTATGTTCCAAAAACCAGGATGCCTTCACTTCAATCATCTAAGAAAGAAAAAAATTATTTTAGTTATACAAGCATGAATACACACACCCACCCCCCAAGGTCTGAGAATGAAATAATCCTGTTTGATCAATTACTTTTTTTGATCACAAATAGTTTTACACACTGGAATCAGAATAGCATCATAGAATAATTTAGACTGGAAAAAGACCTTTAAGATCATCAAGTCCAACAGTTAACCTAGTACTGCCAAGTCCACCACTAAACCATGTCCCTAAGCACCACATCTACATGGCTTTTAAATACCTCCAGGGATGGTGACTCAACTACTATAGAATTGCAGTATGCTGCTACAGACTTAACTAATGAATTAAAAGTTAAGTGTATTTAGTCTTATTTTTCCTTGATCTTCACCTCTGTAAACTGGTATTGAGTTACTGGGAGTTTGACTAAAAAGGACTAAGTTTAATAACAATAATGATAAAAAGTCCAACTGATCTGGGAAAACAAAGGAATGATTTCCCAAGGTAAGTAAATAAAATCTGTCTGAAAATAACCGATTGATAGAGGGGGAAGAAAGTGTTTAAATTTTTTGGAAAATCAAATCTAGGAAAGGGAGGGGGACTGTTTGTACTGAACAATGATAATAAATCAAGAAACAATTGGGCATAAGTTCAAAAGAAAAACAGAAAGATTTGCTGGTAAGCTCCAGCAGCTTAGCTCTGATAATGTGGACTGGCCATAAACTCAGTTTTAACACTCCAAGTCAGGCCTGCAGCTGCTTTGCATCATCTGAGTGCTGCAAACAGTTGCAGCAAGCCATACCAGTGAACCAGCCTCTTATGTGATTATTCAGATAACACCTTTTTCTCCACAGCATAAGGGCTGTCTTAGTACAGATGTGCAAGTGACAGCTTGAGACGCAAGCACAGTTGTCTCACCTTTTCATAAATTGTGCAAGTTTCTGCTTGCAAGAAAGAGCAGGGAGTGAGCGCCGCTGGGCACTCTGCTTTTGTCTGTCCTGCCTTGTCCTGCTGGGGAAGCTTGTTCTGTCTCAGTCTCACCCTCCTGTATAAAGACTGGCATGTAAACATGTGCCAAACCGTATGGGGTAGTTATGTCACAGGCAAATATCCAAGAAGGAACACAAGACGACCATCACACTACTTTCTTGTATAACTTGCAGAAGGCTAAGTTCGCGTTTTAGAGTCCTATGCACTAATAGAGTGTGCCCCGTTGCCAAGGCTTTCATTCTTTTTTTTTTGCTTTCTAAGACTTGTTCTCTTAGAGTGGCACTCACCTGTCCTGGCCAGTTCCCTCTGTTTCCACCCCACACACACACTTTTGCACTCACTGGCCCATTTTGACCCAAGCTGACATAGAGCTGAAAAATCTCAGATGATGCTTGCACAAGCTTTATGAATCTGTAAGGAACAATTAAGGGAATGAAATGCCAAATTAACATTATATTTCCACACCCCTCTTAAAAAGATGCAGTGGTAACTGCTTACCCCTTATAAGAGGTGGCTACTGTCTCATCGACGGACGGAGCTGGTTCAACATGTGTATTGCTTGCCCACTTGACAGCTATAGCTTTTGAAAAGGAAGAGGTGTTGGGGGACAAAGCTGAGTCTGGGGATCACTAAAGATGATGCAGAGCACAAATTTGTAGGAAACCAGGCTTTGTCAGCCCTGTATGTTAGGGAACAGTTGGTTTGATCTATACCTAAAATAGCCTACTCTTTTCCATACAGTATTTTAATCTAAGTTGACTTTCTTCAACTGATAAATAAGATTAACTGTAATGACTGCAAATATATGGATTTCATCCTTCCTGCTTCTTAGTTACTTCAGGTAACTATTTCTGCGGCTGCAGATTTTTAGGTTGTGTTGCTCATCGCCAAGCACAGAGAAGGTGGCTCAGCATTGCTGCGCGAAAAAGCAACAGCAGAGTTTCCTGAAAGCAATGGCGAGAACACAGCACCTTGCTTTTTGCAAAGGGCAAGATGGTGCTGACTTTACTTCGGTTTATTAGTGTGGTGCTTGACAAGTCACACTTAGAGCAGTATAGCTGTAAGCAATCTTGAGATTCACTGCTGCTCGTATGACAACGCTGCAGAGACTATCATTGCCGTGTGTGACTCGTGCAAAGCCACAGACAGAGGGGGTTTTGGTGTTAACGGTATATAGGATGCCGACCTGCATGCGTAATATCTTTTAGGAGAAAATATTCCTACCATCGCCTTTTAGTGAAACATCTATTACAATTTTTAAAATCAAATTACAGATTGTACATAAGCATTCTCATTACATATTTATCTTGTGAGATGCAATTTTATTCACTTAAAAACTTAGTCTTTCTAAACTCTTAAGTGTCCTTACATGTAGTATCTAATGTTAGCCTTACCATTTATTAAATAATATGGGCTTTTTCCCTTTTGCTTGTGCATGGATCAAGAGCATAGAAGGGATCCTGATCTTGGCAGTGGTACAAGCTGAACAGAGACTATGAAGCGGTTTGCTGTGGATACTTTTGAAATGGGAGGGTGTTTTCCCCTCACTAGTTTGTAGCTCACGTGTACCTGCACAGATGTTGCCGGTGGAGCGAGCCCCATGCTGTCCGACAAACACCCGGAGCAGCAGATCGTATGCCAGGGCAAAAGGGCGGGAGTGATTAAGACAATATGTGATTTAACTGTCCTCACCTGGTAATCGGTCTCTAGAGAAGGATACACAGTTTGTTTTACCCCGAAGTGGTGCTGAGCCTGTGTCAGGGAGCGGGGAGATGTTACTGGCACAGTGACAAGCCCCCGCGCCTCCTACGAACGCTGCGAAACCTGAACGCGCTCCGTGCTCTGCGTCTGCGGCTCTAACCTACTGCTGGACTTGGGTTGTCCAACCTGAGCTTTTAAAGCTGCTGGTAAACAAAATTGTAACAATTACGTGTGCAAACTAGTGGGCTAGGACTGTGAAGGAAAAGCCGTGGAAGCATGGAGGATCATTAATTTTTCCCATGGTGTTTGACTCAGCATGTGATCTTTTGGCCAGGAAAATACTTGAGGCAACACTTCTCCCAGAGACTGTCATAACCATGCTTTAGACACCAAGTCACAGATGTTTACTAAATCATCATCGCACACCCCGGTTTCGAAGAATTAGAGAGAGAGATGGGTTCAGCAAGACTCATTTCGTGAATGGCCCTTTCTGATAGCAGACACCCCATGTATAAATTCTCCCCATACATTTTCCTGCAGTTCAAATTACAGTGCTTGATTAATTGATTTGACTGAAGAGAATGCACCAAGTAAAGTTCAAATGGAAAGAGTAAGCAGCTGGACACACGTTCACTTTCTTTCACAGTCTTGTTAGTTAATTTTGGCTGATGATTTCATGCAAACTGTGGTATTAAAGTGTATTCACAGTGCTGTCTCACTGAATATAGATAATGTTCCCGAGCTGTTGGAAGTGTGAAATACATTTCGTGTAGGGCCAAATTCTCATCCTGTTGATATCTGTGGGAGAATTTCTGCGCTTTCAGAGGATCGGCATTTGGCCCTTGAAGTCCTCTTTGAAAGTTGTTGTTTGCTTTTTTTAATTTTCTACTAGAAATGGACATTCAGAAAATGTTCAATGCATTACAAATGTATTTTGTTGCATATATAAAACTCCTCTGAACAGAGTGATTTTAGCAAGCTTGTGGGATGAGTTTTCTAAATCATTCAGACACAATGCTTTAAAATTGTGGCCTATGCTCTTTAAAGGAAGTTGGTATCATTGAATTTCAAAGGAGTAGGAGATTTGTTGCCTTTTTGTACTGTAAGCAAACTTCCTTCTAGAAGCCCCAAACCTAAAGCCGGCAAAGCCTGTGATGTATCCTCGATAGCTCTTTGGTTTGAGTTTTTATTGTGTGCCATCAATAGGCAGAAACAGACTTTACTGAATTCAGAGTACTGACTAGCTCTGAGTCCTATAGTGGTATTTTATATCCCTTCACCCGGCAAAATTTTGCATTTGCTGCAACTCACTAGTAAATGCAAATAATCTTCTGCATCAGGAAAGATTTAGATATTTCTATAAATGAATTATTATTCTTTCCTAACATGTAAGAATAACACCTGTGTAATACCAGCGCATAGCCATGTTCCGGGGGCTAAGCTAACCACTGTCAGGAGGATGAAGCAAAAATTCCCCTTTCCTAAGGAAAAAGGTGGGGTTATGGAGTGTCCCTGTGAGGGCTGCCAGGGACACGCAGCCTGTCACGCTGCTGCTACTCTGCCTGCAGAGGCCGGGCAGGGATGCGTGGAAAACAGCTGGTCTCTTCCTCGGGTGCATTGCACAAAACCTCTGTGAAACAGTATCGGTATTAACTACTAATCTCAAGCAAGGTGACAAGGTCTGAGCAAAGAAGAGGTTTAAAAAACAAACAAAAAAAGCAGCAGAGGTAGGAAAAGCAGCTGTAGGTCCTCTAATCGTGCTCCAAAACTGTCAGCCTGCCATTCAGCTGTATGAAATGCATTTTCACTCCAGTCTTGCCAAGTTCTCCTTCACTGTCAGAGACTGTATTCCTTCCTGGGCACGGCTTGTGGGAAGATGAAGGACGCTTTTTTGCTCTTAGCGCAGAGCACAAGTTAAGGTTCACCTTCAGAAATAAAATGTGAAAGAGGTTTAGTAGACCACACGTGCTCTAAATTAATGGCTAAGTTAGTCGGAGTTTACCTTGGTGAAATTTTAGCAAATAACGTATCACGTGCCCTTCAGTGTCTCTCTCCAGCTCGGTCTTTGAAAATGCAAATGCAACTTGGTTTTGTAGATCAGTAAAACAGTTAATAAAAATGATTTGTGTTTTTAAACAAGTAGTACAATATACTGCGTAACACTCCCTGTGTTAGGGAATTGTGCTGCAATGCACAGCTGATGTGATAGCTGCTTGGAAGGGGTCTTCCTGAAGATGCTTCTCGCTCTTTACTACGTCTCCATGTTTTGCAACAGGAATGGTGAATAGGGATGGGAAGGTTTAGACTTCTCTTTAACATACCTTCTTTGGTTGCAAAGGAGAAAAATCTTCAGCTTCTCAAAGGGTAAAAATTTAATAAAAACTTGTCAATGTGAATTTTGGATGCATGGAAAATAGCTGATGAAAAAGCCTACCTTCTGCACTGTCATCACCGTCACTGCCTGTGAATTGTGCTGTGGATTTCAATCAACCCATCTCTGGGTATTAGAGCCCTACAGTTATACAGAGTAGGTACAGGGTGTGTTGGGTTTGCATGGCAAGGTGGGGGGGGGGGGGGCGGGCTACAGGGGTGGCTTCTGTGAGAAGCTGCTAGAAGCTTCCCCTGTGTCTGATAGAGCCAATGCCAGCCGGCTCCAAGATAGACCCACCACTGGCCAAGGCCAAGCCAATCAGCGCCTCTGTGATAACATATTTAAGAAGGAGAAAAACAGTTAGAGAAAGAGAGCTTTTGCAGCCGGAGAGAGGAGTGAGAAGATGTAAGAAACTCTGCAAGGTCAGTGCAGAAGGAGGGGGAGGAGGTGCTCCAGGCACCAGAGCAGAGATCCCCCTGCAGCCCGTGGTGAAGACCATGGTGAAGCAGGCTGTCCCTCTGCAGCCCATGGAGGAAGGCTGAGGGGGTGTGGAGATTCCACCTGCAGCCCATGGAGGACCCCACACCGGAGCAGGTGGAGGCACCTGAAGGAGGCTGTGGCCTGTGGGAAGCCCATGCTGGAGCAAGCTCCTGGCAGGACCTGTGGATCCGTGGAGAGAGGAGCCTACACCAGAGCAGGTTTGCTGGCAGGACTTGTGACCCCGTGGGGGACCCACGCTGGAGCAGTTTGCTCCTGAAGGTCTGCACCCCATGGGAGAGACCCACGCCGGAGCAGTTTGTGAAGGACTGTAGCCCATGGGAGAGACTCATGTTGGAGCAGTTCGTGAAGGACTGTCTCCCGTGAGAGGGACCCTACGCTGGAGCAGGGGAACGATGAGAGGAGTCCTCCCCCTGAGCATGAAGAAGCAGCAGAAACACCATGTGATCAACTGACCGTAACCCCCATTCCCCGTCCCCCTGTGCCGCTGAGGGGGGCGGAGGTTGAAGCCGGGAGTGAAGTTGAGCCCGGAAAGATGGGAGGGGTGGGGGGAGGTGTTTTTAAGAGTTGGTTTTATTTCTCATTCCTCTGCTCTGTTTTGCTTAGTAATAAATAAGATGAATTCCCTCTCTAAGTTCGGTCTGTTTTGCTCATGATGATAATTAGAGAATGATCTCTCCCTGTCCTTATCTCGACCCATAAGCTTTTCATTGCACTTTTTCTCCCCTGTCTAGAGAAGGAGGGGAGTGATAGAGCAGCTCTGGTGGGCACCTGGCCCCCAGCCAGGGTCAACCCACCACACAGGGATGTCACATTTCATGGTACTACTGCACCTTTCCTATAGGGTTGGGTGTCTCCAGAAGGTAGTTCATAGCAGCCCTTGGCTGAACCTGGTCCAGTCCTCAATAGGAAAGTGTAATACGTTAAGATAAAGAAATTAGGAGTTTGTATCTGATGCAGTGTGTTACATTAGATTTCATTCCTAAAGTAGGTTTCAAAAATCATTGAGTACTTTAAAACACCTGAGCAGTTTCAGTGGAGCTGAGAAGCATGTGCTGGGTGTAGATGGTGGGTCAACTCTTCCTCCCACGGACCGCAACAGCTGTGGGAGGACTGGCAGCAACAAAAAAGGTGTTGTCAACCTGGACAGATTGATACAAGGGATTTGACCTCTTTAAGTGCTAGAAAAGGGAAACCAAAACTCAAACATAGTATGCTTGTTAGTCTTTGTGTCAGATCAAATAATATGCGTCTCTATAGATCGAAGTATATTAATGGATTTGTGTGGTTAAAAAGAAGAAAAAAAAATTTAAAGAAAGATGACTAAAATATGTATGTGTAGCTTGACAGTATATTTTCTTTTAGGAAAATCTGGAATGAAAGCAACATTTATGCACACTAAGCAGATGTTTATGATTAGTTCTTAGTTAACATCACCCAGCTGGCCATGGATGGCTTTATGGAGGGGAGAACATTTGAGAATGTCACATGTTTATATAAATCAAGAACATGGCAGTCATGATACGGGGGGGAAAAGTGCTACATTTCCCATTTTAGGTAACTCTCTCAAATCACATCACTGACCCATGAAGTAGATTGTTGTCACCAACACAGCATTTCCAGTTTCCTGTAACGATGTGATGTGTATCTCTATACATTAAAGTTCATTCTAAGGATTAGATATAGATATGTAGTATATGCATCTGTATAAACATCTTTTGTCAAATTTGAGGAAATCAATAGGTAATAAAATATTAGAGGTGTTCTTCTAATTGTATTTGATAAACTAGTTTATTAGTTTAGAACATTAGAACATAATTAATTATAAATATACTTGCTTGATAATGCATAATTTTGATAATATTTCTTTTGATATTTTTGTTATGCGTCAGGAGATGGACTATGACATTTTAGAAATGTGAAGTGTTCATCAGGACCGTAAACTGTTTTCCTGTTTACAGAAAACATGTCTTTACAGGAAGATTATCTGCTGATTGCATGGGTAACAATCTCATGTGGGGATGTGAATAATAGTATGCACGATATATGTGCCTTATCCCCAGTCATAAAGTTGTTATGAAGTAGGACATATTTGCAAAAATACATAGAAGTGGTTAGCTCCTAGTTAATTAAATATTATAAAGTCAAAACTGATCCTGCTGGGTGAGAAGAATGAATGAATCTGTCACTTGTTTTGTCAAGTTTTATTTTGTTCAAAAGTTTTGTAAATTTTCATTCTATATTAAGCATATAAATGTTTCTGATGCTAATTCCAACTTGGGGGGAAAAAAGTCGCTTGATTTAACTCAATGAATGTTTGTCAGGCTTTTTTGTGTAGATTTCATCCTGTGCTTGGCCCCTCTGTTTGCAGATGAGTCCTTGACTCAGTTTCCATATCTATTTAACAAGAATAATGATGCTTCATTTGAAAGCATTATAACTATTGCAAATGTGTGATACGTTGTTCATTTGAGATATACAGGGAAAGGGGAGAAGGGTGTGTAACTGAAAAGTTTTCTTCCACAACTCTTCGTTTCTCAGTTTCTTTGGAGAAAATCTGGAGGAGAGCACTCATCCACAAATCTAATCAAGGCTACTTAACTTACTCCATGAGCAGCCATGGCTGTAGTATTTGAAATTTGTTCTTTTCTGAGGTGTCTTATTAGTATGTTTGAATGAAACATGTTTTGAAAATATTCAAAGCGGTTGTTATGGGAGTCTAATTTCAATAAAGAGCTTGGAACACTTTCTTTTTAGAATTAAACTGTAAAAGAATCAAAGAAAAACAGGAGAGGACAGTGTTTTCCTTTATTAAGAGATGGACTTTTTTTTGGTATCTGTTTTCCATTCCCTGAACTTCACAACCACTCAGTCGCTTCACTGTGTCTTGTTTTACAAGCTTGGATGCAGAACTGGAGCATTCTGGCAAAATGAACCCAATGAGCGGCCGCAGAGTTTCCCAGAGCCCTCAGTTGGCATTGTTGCTGCGAGCGCAGGCGTACGTGTGAGTGGGGCTGCAGGGAGCTGCTCGGGCAACCCCACGGGTGGGCAGAGGAGCAGCTTTGCAGGGGCCTGGAGTTCAGCCCCAGCTGCACTGCGCCCAACGCCGGTAAATCTGATAAAGCTCCTCCTGCCGAATTGTTCCTTGGTGCAACGTGTTATTTCCTTTCCCCACGCGTTTGTCGGGAAGGTGCTTCCTGCTCAAAGATGTTTCACAGCAAGGGGTGACATTTGAGTTTGACACAAGCACAGGCTTCCTTTGCTCGTACATGAAAAGGACGTGTTGCTCTTCCCCTTCCGAAGGCGTGATGTGTCTAAGCCCGCAAATGGGATGGTTCTGAGTGGTTGAGCATGCAGCTAGCACAGTGAGCAACAGCTCTATGCCTACATGTGCTGCCACTGATATGGGAAAAAAACTGAGTGTTTCTTCCTTGTTTTTAACACTTCTCAATCTATTTGAAGTGTTTTGATTAGCTTGTAATCCAGTAACATCCTCAAGTAATATCTTCAATATAAACGTGCATTCCATTAAGGTGCTCAAATGATGGGCTCACCTGAACGTTACCCAGGGCCGTCTGGCTGCAGAGCTGCCCAGCGCGCGAGCGATGCAGCTCTTCTATATGGATGCTATTGGGACTTGGGAAGCAGAGTTGAGACCCACTGAGTGCAACCAGCAAAGGCCTTGTTTTGCTTTTAGCTACTCAACTGTTATTTAGTGTGAAACAAAAGCTGCTTGAAGCATTAACCTACTTTGAAGGAATAATGCTATGACATAAAGTTTTTACAGGGAAAGGTTCGGGTATGGTGCCATTACTCTATTTTCCAGTTGAAATAAAGTTAAACACAAGTACTATTGTGTAAAAATAAGACCTTTTTGTCTGGCTTCACATCAAGGAGATCTATTTAATTCGATATTTAAGTTTGCATGATTTTACATGATTTTTTTATTTCATACTTGGTAGATAATATGGCTGTATGTCTGATAACTTTCAGAAAACAGGTTTTAACTGTTATGTGGCTCTAAAGGCATGTAAATGATGCAAACAAAACCTCAGAATTGGAGCTGTACACATTTCCATAATGTGGAGTGAGTTAAAATTAATACATAGCATATACATGCATTTTGTGCTGCATGGAAAGACTGTTTAAAATTGTGTTGTTATTATACAATCTAGCACAAGTTAACTCGTTCTTCTGGCCAGCTTAAGTTGCGCTCATTAAGCGAATATTAATTTCCAGAATGATGGGTTTTCTTTTCTGGTCTGATTCTGTTATCATGTCTTATGTGGAAGAATATCCATCTTCTTGCACCTACATGTGCAGACATGAGTGCAACTCTGAAGGACGAGGATGTTCCCTAAGCAATTATTACAATTGGAGCATAAATGAATGATTCCAGAAAGGAGCCAATGCTTCCTTCTATAGCGCAAGTGGTGTATCTAAATGATATCACTAAACCTGGTTACAGAAGAATGCAATTCATTCTCTGGTCTGCAGAAATATCTAAGTGACAGACATGCTGTTATATCTGAACTTAGCAAAAAACTGTTAGCATACAATACTTGCCAAACTGTTTGGTTTTGTCTACTTAAACAAAACCACAGTAAATTAAAGCAGCTATTTCAATACGTGAGAATTTTGGTAAGCACGTAGTTGTAGGACTGAGGAATTAATGAAATACAGTAAATTGATTGGAAAAAATAAAAAAACCTACAATGGTTTCTGTAGTCTTTCAAAGAAAGGGAATATGCATACAACCCGCCACCACCATCATTGTTTGTTTGAACAAGTGATCAACAAACCAATGCAAGTACAAAATTTAAGGCCGAGAACTCGCAATAAGACCTCCTTAAGTGCTGAACCTTTTCTCGCAGCTGCAAAAGGTATGGCACCAGAATCCAAAATCCATGCCTATTGTTGGAGTCAACCTTGCCCCCTTGTTTCCTGACTTTAGTGTGATAGTTCCCAACAAGATGGGGCAAAATTTTGTGAAGATATTTCCATTGAAGGGGAGTATCTGTAGAATATCAGAGATCTGAGGAGATGTCTCAATTCCTGCCAGGAATTTTGGGCTCCATAGTCTTCCAGCTTGCTTTGCTATTAGTCTGTAATATAATTTCTTTCCACATTTGTAAGACCTCTTCTCATTGATGTTAAGATTTATACAGACTCTTCTGTCATAAAAAAGAATTACTAAGATATTTTGTGAGTCTTACCCACCTTCATATAGCCAAATACTAGTCAACAGTCTGAGCAACAAATCACTGTTAAATTTTTAGCCCATTATGTTCAGCCAGTCAGTTATTATTCAGCGTGCAGAAAACAGGGTCTGGATCATTTTGAAAAAAAAAAGGTAGGGGCAGTTAAACTGAGAAATGTCAATGATTCTTGATTAGTGCACAAACAAATTTTCCCTTTGTACAGATGTACTTGCTTTGACACCACCAACCTCAATTAATATTAGGACACTGAAAAGAATAAGTCCACATAGCAAAATGTTTTTAAATTCTTTTTTAAAAATATGTAGCTGAAAATGGCGAATTATTTCTCTAAAGTTCAAAAGTTCATGCATTTTAAATTTAGTTGGCTAATTTTGTATATAAAATAAAAAAGGACAGAATGACCTTTTTGACTGACAGGTATAAAGGTCATCATGTTCAGCCTGATTTCTGCCAGCTGTTACTGTGATTTGGGGTTTTTTCTGCTTAGTCAAAGAGCTTCATGTCCTCCCTCTGTTGAAATGTAGAAGAGTTTTGGCTATTGACTTAAATGGCAGCAGGACCAGACCCTTCATTATTGATGCTTTCTTCAGGCATTCAGAAAGAAAAATGTTTGAAGTCTTCAGATTCTGTTAGAGATACAACCTTTTGGAAAAGTTTGTCTCTATCGTAAATATTAATCACAGTGCAGTGGTTGGTCTATAATGTTCAACAGATGGGATTTAAATGGCTGAAAGGAGCCTGCTGTTATCAGTTCTGAACAACTAATTGCTGTCTGCATTAGAGCATTTACTTTGGTTTATGGTAATTAGGTTTTAACACTCTGGCATCAGAGGTCCTGTGGTGCATTTCCATGCAGTAGATGATCTTTGCCATTGCCATGTGCGGGGAGCTCAGCCCTGGCTGCTGTCAGCACATCAGTGCCTGTGTGTTGGGGGTCCCTGCAATGGGGACCGTCTTTCTTCCCCTGCCTCTGCACACCGCCTTCCTGCAGGAACCTCGAGTGTTACTAGTGACTTGGTGAAGGGTCCTCACAAAGGGCGCTCTGCCATGCGGTCTTGGAAACCCCTCGTGCTCTGTGGTGGGAAGTGCTGGGGGAAGATGAGTTCAGTAAATTGTAGAAACCTTGGGGAAACTTGATTCTCCATTTGGGGTTAAGCCTGTTCCCTCTGCTGTAATCCAGCCAGGAGCTGAGGCAACTTCCGTCAAGGGCACAGCCTTCTGCCAGCAGCACTTGCTAGACCAGTTAAAATTTTATTCCACTGTGTTAAAAGGAGCATATGATGACACAGTTCAGAGTACAGGATATCATGTGGACATAAACTTGATTTTTACAGAGAGTTTCCATGCTGCTTCTCTGCATTTTTTTATCTCTATAATATATCAAGATAGGAATGAATAATTTAGCTTGAAGCCCAGACCTTACCCCCTTGTGCTGGTTTCAGCAGATGTAGAAACTACATCCTTTCCAATGTAGTGTGAAACTCCTGAAAACCTGTTAGATTATAGAAATAATTCTATATAAGGTCAGTAAACTTGCTGTGTAAGTTCAGTGTCCCAGCATGGTTTAACTGCTAGTCCAGTATGATCAGCAATGTCTCCATTTCCATCCCAGGCCAGCAGTTCTCCTCTCTTTGACTGAGTCAAAGCTGTCAAAAAAAGACTGGAAAATTCAGGAGTTTTCTTCAAAATAATGAGCACGCTGGTAATCAGTCTGTGAAGGCTTTTTCTTGACTTGAAATGTTAAAGTATGAATTCACATTGCCTTTGCTAAATACTTAATTTCTTTTCACTTCCTTTAGGGGTGTGTGCATGTGTGTGCTGCATATCAGCAGGCAGCTTTAGCTAAAGTGGGTAAGAGAACCTAATGCCAACAGTTTTAAGAAGTGATTCATCAGCTGAACAGGGAGATTTTCAAGCAACAGCGTTCTTTCAACATCATCTCTCCAGATCCAAGAAACTGTAGTTCCTCCTACTGATTCCTGTGTTTGTAGTGAGGATGAACCATCACCCAGACTATTTGAGTATAAAGTATACAGGAGTATAATACTAACACTACTTTCATCTTAGACATGCTATATGAATAAAAATGGTTTAGATGCCCAAAATGAAGTTAGGTAAACATATCATGCTGATTTCATGAACCATTTGATAGGTATCTTACACTTCATGTCATTTGGTGAGTTATTTTCAGAATGCCTAACATACTAGCTGTAGTGTCAACAGATATGGCAATGGACATGCAAAATTCAACAAGAAATAGGAATTGTTAATGTAATTCAACGGCATATAGCAAGGGCATTGAATATAAATAAAGAGAAATCAGTTTACTAACATGCTACATCTTTTTTTTTTATGTAAGCCAGGTTATACCTCTGGGACTCAAAGTCTGCAAACCATCTGTGCAGCTTCTCTTGTGTAGAGTTTAAGTACTTGGTTACACAAAAACCTCTGTGGGTTCTTCCCCCCCCCCAAAAAAATATACTAATGTCCCATGACATATTTAGATAATTGATGTCACTTGCATCAGGGTGTGAAGCACTTTCCCAAGGAAAGCGGTGAAAGCTTCAGATTTTGAGTCATTTAAATCTGAGTAGAGGGAGAGTTCAGTCAAAAAACCCAAACTTACACAGTTAAGTTCATCAGTTTTGCCTAGCATCCTTCTTCTGCTGGTAGGTCCTGTGATTCTGCTGCAATGAATTATGCTGCCCACAAAATTAATATAAGAAATTGTATAACTCTCAAAATGGACAGGCACAGCCTCCTTGGCTGGAGTACACATATGAGGTTGCAAAATTTTAATGTTCCTCTCAAACAGACATTCCTTGGGATAAAAAAAGCTCCACTGAGTTCCTGGGTATACCACTTTATTTAAAGCAGGAATAATAGTGTCCTGATTAATTTTAAAGTGAGAAACAGGTCTGTGCAGCTTCAGAAACTGTATCTGGGGTAATTAATAATGACTGTTAAGCAGCTCCCTTTGTGTGTTACAACTGATGTACTTGACTGTAGATGCCATCACTGCCCTTGTACAGCTGATGCCAGCGCTTCTGTACCTGGTATGCATTTCATTGCTACCCAAACCTCCTGGTCCTCTGTTTCATCCCTGAAATCCAACATATGCTAAAACTTAATTCCCATCAGGGCTTACTCTATGACAGAATATAGCATGGCTAAAATAAATCACTGAACCATGAACTGAGTCCTAGCCTTGTAGGAATGGAAACTTTTTTTGCCCCTTTCAAAGGGAAGATGGAGTACTAAATACATGTTTCTTGTAGGTTTATCTTACATATGTGATAGCTGCATTTATGGATAAAAGAAAAACCTAAAGAAACTTCTATAGCAGGAGTAGTTCACATCACTTCAGAAGTACTAACAATTGACCCAAGTTGTTCAGTTTTGTACTCCTTAATTGTACAAATCCTGCAGTGTAACACGAGAAGGTTGCATTTGTGAGAGAACAAGAACTTCACAGATCAATGGGGTTTGTAGATTATTTTTTTCCCCCCCTTGGAACCAGAAGTATGAATATAGCTCCGGATGGGGTTTTAAGTCACATTTTTTCATTCATATGAAAGTAAGGAACTGCTGATGAACTGGGTGCTCATTACCCTCATTGACGCTTGGCAAAAAGGTTGCAGGAAGGATGACTCATGTCTAGTATGCATCGAACAGTCTTCATCAAAGCCTTTGGCATATTGATGGTTAGAGAACATACACTAACAGAATCCTTTGCAATGAAGAAAATGCCCCAGTGATATATGTCAGTTTGCTGTCAGCTTAAAATGCCAGAAATTTAACACTGTGAGTGTGGGAAAGCAAGCAATTTTCAATAATAGTTATTGTTCAAATAACCACTGTTCAAAGCAGCATTCTGCAAAACACTTTGGAAAACAGATTTATATTTCTGTTTAAGTATGAATAAACATACAGATATATTTTTTAACCTTATATTTGTAATAATTCCTTTAGACTTTAAAATTCCCAGAGAAACATCCCAAATCTAGATAAGTTTTCTTCCAAAATTTTACAGAGAACGGAGGGATCACTTCACACCATGTTGGACTTAACCTTATCCATGTACAAGGAAGAAATACGTTGTCTGGGTCAATGAATATCTGCAGTGTCAGGAAAGGTATTGGAGAGATTATTTTCTCCTGAAAGTGATGTCCTGAGCTTCATGTTTCCTAGAGTACATTTTCTTGAAATAGGTCCATCTCAGAAATTGGTATGGAAATCATACGGAGTGGTCACAGAGGGAAAGTACATTGTTATTGATGCAGGTTCTCAGTCTTGGACAGATTGGTGTCATGATTTACTTTTAAATGCAAAAGATCTTGAGTGTCTTTCTTCTAATGTTTTCTGGAGATTATTTCAAGCTTTAGATGTGTAACACATTATTTTCTAAGCTAAATGTATGGCAGTTTCAAATTCTGCTATTCATGTTCAATTTGTTTTAAAGTTCTTGATCAAATACCTGAAAGATAATGATAGTATGGAATATGTTTCTTTGCTCTCTGTAATGAAAATTATTTTCTAATTCAGGTAGTCATATTTACATGTGGGTGTGGCACAAAGGATATTGCATATGTGTATGGGATGGTGTCTGTGCAAAGGCAGGATGATAAAGCCTGAAAATATTAGTAAGAGACAAGCATGAGGCTTCTCAAAGCAGTTTTGCAGTACGTCAGGTCACAATGGCAAGCCCTCTCTGCTATTCCAGCTCTTGGGAAGATGCTCCTGTGCCAAATCACTGTGGTGTCACAGACCCTTTGGTAATGCAGTGCAAAGTGGGTGGATGCACACTGGAGATGTAACTGGTGCTGCAGAATTATTTTACTCATGACTGGAGCAGTGCTCGAACCCTCATCTGCTGACATCAGTGAGACTTTGCTGTGGACTTCAACAGAACCAGGGTTTCACCTCAGGTCTCCAGATGTGAAAGGTTAATGCATTAACCCACTGCAGCATTTAGCTCCCCAGGCTTGATACCTATTTAAATATACTTTAGTGCAAGTCTGTAAATATGACATTCAGAGGTGGTTCCCGAGAGAACTGGGTACATCAGAAATGGTGCTAGTGTGAATAATGCATATCACATGGATTTGTGAGACTGTCAAAAGGAAGATATGACTTTACCCAGAGCTTGTGTTTGAGGCAGTATTCTAGGAACTGTAAGTTTACAGAGCCTTTAAGAATTTCTATATGCATAAACACATTTGTACGATGGTGATACCTGGAGTTCCCAGTAGATTGCCTGGGCCCTGTTGTGCCAGGCACTATACAAATACAGAGAGTCTTTCTCCACAGACTTAGAATGTAGGCACATGAGATGTATAAAGTGTTGGATAATGAAGTGTTGTCATTCTTATTCTACAAATTGGGAACCAGGCCATAGACAGGTTAAGTGATTTGCCTAAGAGCACATAGGATGTCTGTGGTAGAGGAATCATTTGAATCCAGATTATCCACTTCCTCAATCCAATTACTTAATGAAATAAGTGCTTAATAAAGCACAATCAAAGCTATCCTTACTTAAAACCCTATACTGACACCAGAAGGAAAAATAAACCTGACAGTTCTTACAATAGCATTGTGATTATCCCTTGAAAGCAACATATCTGCAACTTGAAGTGATGCACTTGCTCTTATGCCTGCTTTTGTAACTTTAGTTTCTGCCAGGAAAAGAAAAAAAAAAAGAAAAAAAAAAAAAAAAAGTGGTGTTCTTTCCATGAAGCTGAATGGAAGTTATAATACTATTTCATTGGGTAGTTATCCCACAAATGCCGATGTTTTATAGGACACACAGGACTATGCTAATGCAGCAGGAAAAGCATAGAATTTTGTATGCATTTAAGTGATGCGTATCTAAACCAGCTAAGATGAGGCTTCAGCTTGGACTGACCCATTCTGAGTGAACTACTTTCACTAGGGTGGGTGTGTGTTTTGCGTGGTAGACTGCACCTTCTTTGCACATCATCATCCCAGGTCTGTCTCTGTGGCCAAGAAGCCACCAAATGTCGCCCTTTTGCAGAGCTTGGGGAGCTGCAGCACTTCAGGGCTGGAACTTTTCTTTTTAAGATTGTTAAATCCTGGGATCTACTTTGTAATCTCTCCAGGGTTCTGTTGCTTCCCTAGTTTCCCAGGTGCAGGAAAAAAGAAGAAATTATTAACTCTTCCACTGCCTTCTGTCAGTGTAAATTGTGGAAACAGGTGCATGTCTACTTTTACTCAACTTGCATAGCTACCATCAAGGTGAAAAAATACTTTCCTATGAAATGTTTTATACATTAGTGTTTCAATAATATCAAAGGGGTTTTAAAAGGTTTTTGTAGCCAAGAGAATGTGGATTTATTTTTTAGATTATTGACTTTGCTTATTTAAAACTTTTTCTTTCCTCAAATAATTTCAGTTCCAACTTCTCTTCTGTCTTTTTTTCCTGTGAAAAAGACCATACAAAGGAAAAATTTGAAAAACTTTTAAAAACAGGAAAAAGTTGACTGTAAAATCTTGCAAAGCACCAGGGCTGTCTTTAAAGTCTGAAACTACTTTTTTTCCATGTTTCATTAAACTCTCTGGATCTCAGGTTGATAAGTCTCTGCAACAGAAGCCATTGACAATTGTTCGGCTTTGTAGCTAGAAGAATAACTAAATAAAATCAGTGAGAGCTGAGAGGTTGAATGCATTGTGTTAGCTCTAACATCACAAAATTCAGAACAGCTAACAAAACCAAGTTTAGAAGATGGTCCAGTATTGCAAACTTTTGCCTTTGACTTTAACCTCACTCTAGCAAAACTAATGACTTATGACTAAGCAGAGAAAGCTGCAGACTAATGGAAAGCCTGAAAAAGACAATTCGCATTTCATCAATAGTAGACCACCACCTAAAAGAGGGCTTTAAAGACACCAAAAATTCAGAATAGACACTCTAAAGTGTTTTAAGAAAATCAAAAGCTAGGAATATAAGATACTGCATCTTTCCTAAACTGCTAGAGCGGCTGAAAATCTGTTATTTTAAATATCTTCAATGCAGCTGTTTGTGTGATGCTAATATTTATGGAAGCACTTTGGTTGTCAAGTGACTATAAAGCTGACTGTTTTATTAATTGCAGTAATATGAAATGAAGTTTACATTCATGTTTTCAGAATTCTAGGGTCACAAGTGTGAAAACCTCCCCCCATGAAATGATGATGTTCAATTCGCATACCAAAAGATCACTTTAATAGTTGCCTGTGAAAGTGTCTCGCACATCCATCCAGCTTCCAACTTTCAGCTGCCACTTTCTTTGTTCACTAGACAAAGATAAAAAAAGGCACAGACATATATCAGGTGCAGTCCTGGCCTGAAAAATCAAGTCACTCTGCAAATTATGTTCTCTTGCTCCAGAAACCTGATTGCTGCGTAGACAGCTATACCTGACTTCTGTGAGAAAATCAATTCTTACTACCCTTTAATCCCGCTCACCCTGCAAAGCCAAGGCAGTGATTTGAAAGGGAGTTCAGACTTTCTGTATCATCTGTGCAACAGTTTATTCATTTCCATCTGTCCATGCCAGCCATGGGTGGCAATCACATTATAAAGGGGTTAACTATGGCCTTGTTCAGCCTTTGAAATACCAACTAGTAGTAGCAGTAAAAAGGAAGGGCAAGCATTCAGGCAAATCTGCAGAGCTGACAGGGAAAAGGATGTTTTCTACGGGGTAGGCAAGCATATAAAACTGGAAATGAACAAACAGTGCACTGGGATCTTGCAATACCATTTTTAGAGAGGTGTGAGCAGGGCTCTGCTTTATGTGAATTGCTCAAGTTTAGAGAGGCAACGTCTGGTAGCCCAATCTCCAGACATCCACCACAGTAACTTTCAGGTTATCTTCCCTGAATCGTACTTCTGTACTGGAAGGGGAAAATGGATCTTTAGAGGGTGTTGTGACTTGGTTCTCATGGTAAGGACTATGCAAATTCCTAAATGTCTTACCAAAGACTTTTGGCTGCAGCTTCCTTCCAAATCCAAGAAAGAAATTGCAGTTATTTGTTTCTCTTGCTTTAAGCTGAAGATATGAATTATGCTTAAAGGAGATCCTCGTGAGTGTGTTTAAGTGAAAATGTGTGTTAGTGAATTTGGATAGGAATTTGAACTGTTTTGAGGAACTTGCCCAAATGCTTTGCAAAATCCAGGTATACAATTCAGACTGAAACCTCTTTCTCAGAAACGGTGAATCACACCTCTGAAAACTTGACACTAGGCCAAAGTAGATGGAAGCTTTTTAGCTAGCTTACAGTTGCATAATGCGTAATAGTCTTTTGACTTACTGTCCTGGAACTTGTAACCATGAGTCTTGTTTTAGTGCAGAGTTGATATTTGATGATTAGTAAATCCAGGAGATATCAACACAGTTTGAAAATGAAGTTCACAGTGCATTTACTGCTTGACTGCCAAAAAAAGTTCAAATGCATGGTTCTCTTCTCTCAGATGAAAAGAAAATGGCTAGGGTTACTGGCTAGCTCTGTGCAGCACATGCAGTACTGTAGTTTTACTGTGTGATAATCATTGCTTCAGAGCCTGTTTTCAATTACCAGCAAGTCCCAAGTCTGCTGCTGACTGTGTCCCAGACATATAGTGTGTAGCGTGAATCGGAGCATTACTTAATACAGAATGGAAGCTAAACCAAGCTCTCTGCAAAGACAGATAATTTCCCAAAGACTATTAGACTTCTAACCTGTGAGAAAACTCTCTTATTCTAAAAAAATTAAGTGTTGAGATTGCTGCCAACTTGAAGTCATTAGGCTTTGTTTTATTAATTCGGCCTATGTGATGCCGATCTCTATCATTTGTTTTTCTTAATTTATGTGCATTAAAGCATTGCCCAGAGGCTTGAGACACTAGTGAGTAGTTTCAGGACAGAACATCAATGCCTACCAGTGAATGAAACACTTAACAGGAGCAAGAGTTCATTCCTTGCCTTAAATGGGCAACTGAAGTCTTCAAAGGGTATGTCTATGGAAGCCAATCTCCAAACAGTATAAATGAAAGAGGAGCTGGCTATGGAGAAAGGAAGTTAATAATGACTGTGAGGAGTAAGCACCAGAGAAGTGGCTGGGAAAGAGGTTAAAAAATGTAGGGGGAAGTGATTTAGTGATTAACAGCAGAGGCGTATACGTATTTATTTTTTTCCTAAATAAATGACGTGCAGGTTGGGGGTCTGAGATACAATTCAGTTATAATGGCTTCACATGTTCTAACACACCAACTACGTTACTCTACTGCGGAAAACTCTCCATCCAGTTGCTCTAACCCTGCTATGACTGCAAGATCACATGAATTACTAAAAGCTAAACCACATTATCTTGCAGTTGAGGTTGACAAAGAGGTTACACATGACTTGTTACTACAGGTCAGATGCTGTTAGCTGTTCCATCACTGTAACTTAGACAGCCAAGCCCTAGGGGACGAATAGAGACAGAACTCATTGGGATGGATGAGAAAAACTATTCAGGGAATGAAGACTAGTTTTGCACATTGTCCTCTTCCTACATATCTAATGCTGCTGTCAGTTCTGATATTACAAACTCTATTACAAATCTGAACCCCTCCTAGCTAACAGATCTTATTCTGTGCTGTATTACAAGTGCTTTCTGTTCACGCAACCTCGGTGTTTCTACTTTGCATTAGTTCTTCCTCTGTAAGAACTGTTTGGGGCTGGGGTGGAGGGGGGCATTCTGGCCTGGACCATTTCATTCATCATGCCAGCATGTATGGTGGCAATGACCAACCAGTATATCTAACAACGATATGGCTGGTATTGCTAACCTAAGTATTTCTACCTTCTCTTCTGGATAACTTTGGATTTAAGGAGTGCTTAAGCTTTGACAAATTTTGGCAACAGCTATAAATTGACTTCATTTAATACCCACTATTTCCCTAAGGCATTTACTTTCAAAGGCTCTTAGGCTCCTTTCTGTACTTTTGGTAGATTTCCAGGTTTTATGTCCTTGCAATAAAATGGAAATAACATAGTTGAGTCTATATAAACAGCCATATAATAATAATAATATATCAACGGAAACTTTGCTAGGAGAGGACCCTGTAAAATGTAGTTGTAACAGCACTCTCAGGCAGAATGTACCAGACAGAACAAACAAGTAGAGCGAGACCAAGTGTATTTTTCATTTCAGATGTGAACGTTGGCCACTGGACCCAGTCTACCTGTACACGGACCAACTGAAGCAGCTGAAAAATTATATACACACAGCCCACATACTAATCTAAAATCTGATGTGTAGTGTACTGCATAGCATCCCAAAGTAGGTTAGAGAGAATACACATTGATTTATATGGCACGGGGGATAAGGGGATGCAATACCAATAAAATATTTAATGTTTCCAGGAAAAATCCAAGGCTGGCTGTGGCAGGTAGTAAGTTGATTACTAGGCATCACAGTACTGGCAGATGGCAATCCAAATCTCTTTGAGCCAGCAGGTTTGCCTTTATAATTGCCAAGGAGAGTACAGGTAAAACAAAAGAAGATTCAGTACTCTCCCTTTTTGAGGATTAGAGTTCGTTATTTCTGAATTAATAGGGTATTAGACAAGTATGAACACACTATAATTGATTCAGATATTTGCAATTGACTCTTTGTTAGGAATTTCTAAAACAAAAGTATATCCATAAAATTACTTTTAGGAAACATTGGTATTGTTTAACTATAAATAAAATGCATCAGCTTTTCTTTAACTCACGTGTGAGAAAAAGCAACTACTAGCAGACATTTTTCTCGCATCTGAAAAAAAATCCGACAGATGGTTTCCATTTACAAAAGAAAAGTGGTGACCAAAAATCTGTTTGCTTAAAAGCAAAATTAATATAGCCAACTTAATCTATATCTATGTATAGTTAATACCAGTGAGAATTCTTCAGCCTTGGAATAATAAAATGTTTTTATAAACATGGAGTAAATGACCTGACTAAATAGATATCTTTTTCTTCCAGGCTAAACCAGAATTTATAATCACTGTAAGACTTATGAACTGAAAAAGATGACTGTTTCTATGCAGCAGTTTATATTTACTTTGTTTAAATAGATGAATCATTGCCACTGAAGTTTAGGGCAAAAACTCTTGTACGTATGCAGGAGTTTACTTTCAAATGGTATCTTCCTCTCTCACACAACTCCTTGTCCTAACTCCACTTGCTGTTACTATTTCCACCAAAAGTAAACTTCAGTAGTTCCTGTGTAAGTTCCTTTGAAGAAACAGTAGCAACTGTCCAGTATTTTCCGGGGCCGCAGTCAGTTTCAAAGTACTTTCCATTTAAACTGAAAGGGAATTGTTTTTCTTGGAGTACTTTTGGGATAATTACTGTGCTGGCAAAATTACAGCAAAAAATATCTTTGAAGGGCTTTTCTTGCCGCCAGTGTGATACAGTCCTGGCAGTGGTGGTGGTAGGGAATCCTTGGTTTCTTAACATTTCCTCTCGAAGAAGCAGACTTGAGCTGAGGATGCATTTGCAAAACAGGTCTGCAATGGGGTGATTCACATTGTCCTGGCACTGCAGGACATGTACTCCCTTGTCCTGCTGTCTTTGCTAGGATGCATGTGTATGTTTGGGGGGAAAAGATGATATGCTGCTCCCAGTCCTAGCACCTGTCCCAGCATTGGTGTGAAATGAGCCTGAGAAGGTTATGGGACTTGGGAGCAGCAGATGCATTTCAGGCTCAGGAAGGCTGTCAGGATGAAGACCTAGCCTTTTAACTCTGGAGAAGGACAGCAAAGCACATTACTTCCAAGCCAAACCAATTCAGTCCTTGTGTATCAGCCTGCTTTGTGGCAGTGGGAAGATTAAAAATGAGGAGATGATCAGGGGCACATTCAGAATTGGTTACTTTCAAATAAGAAATGCGGATGGAAGTGAAGGACTTGAAACATTCTGCCTCATCTACAAACACTGAGACTACAGCTGTCTGGGAAGGAGGATTTGGAAAAAAGAAAAAAAAACCAGGAATCCCTTTCTCCTTGGTTTGTATCAGTTCAAATTTTAAGGCTGTTCTTGGGGACTGAAGTTATAAATGCACACTTAATTGTGGTATTTGGCTTCCTGGAAAGGTAAATCTGGCTCTGTTTATAAGATATATTTTTTCCAAATCTAGAAGCGATAAAAGCTTTAAGTTTAAATCTTGCAGTAGGGCACGCTTCTCACCTGATTGGCAAAATGTTCAACTCCAAATGTAAAGAAAGAGCAGAGGTTGTTACTTTCATGACAGGGCAATTCTTCAATTCATAACCTATGCCCTGTGTTTCCAGCCACCCCACGCCTTGCACTTCTGTGATAATGCCAGGAAGAAAAGGAAACTTTCTCTTGGATGGTTTTTGTTAATGTGTTAGCTAGGAAGAGGTTTCCAACTGTATTTTCATTTTTCTCCCGTATATGATTTCTTGTGTCAAATTAGGGAAAATCGTGGTCTTAATCTCTGACTTTCCCCTGTACTTTCTTGGGGAAAAGGCAACTGGCACGGCATTTTTGGTCCTTCCCTGAAGTACTAAGTAACTGGGATACTACAGTAAGCCATCTGAAGTATGACTTCTGCCTAAGCCTTCAGGCTAAAAGTGGTTTGGCCAAGAGTTGGATTCTTATCCAATCTGAATATCCCTATTTTTGGAAGTTCATGTTTGAGGTTCACCTATAGCCAAAATTAAGGATAGCCTACCCTGCTCTCTCCCCCCTGGAAACCCTTGTTGCAATTGACCTTGAGTGTCTTGGCTATGCTAAATATGCAGCATATCAGTTACTCCTTCATTGTGGAAGGACAAAACAAAAATTAAATTTGAATATATTCCTACAAATACATCGTCATGCTGATTTTCTATCAAGGTCAAAAGCCAACTGATTTCATCATTTCCAGATGCAGTGAATTGAGGACTGTTACATCAATATTTATGTAAGCAGAGCCTACAGACTTTGATTGTCAATTACTTTTTAATAGCCAGATTCTGAGATCACATTTAAAAGGAAAATCTGAAGAAAAAAATATTCAGTGGCTATTTGCACGCTTTTGGTCCTTTAAGTGGCAAGCCAAGAAACACAAATAAAACAGGTGCCCTTCTCATTCACCAGCCCATAAGTGTTCATATTTTGATCCCATTTCTCTTGGAACTTGAAGTCAGGGATGTTTCTGTGGTTGCATTTTTGGCTTTTCCTTTTCTGTTACATTCATTCTTCATATGACTGAGCATCTTGTTTTTTGGTTGGTTTTAGTTTGGGGCATGGTTGGTTTGGGTTTTGTGGTTTTTTGGTAGAATTCGCTAAAACTGCAAGGGTCTTGTTCATACAAACACATGTATTATTCAAGCAACATCTGAAAAATGCTATTATTTTCATGAGTGTGGAATGTGGATATGACCAAATATGGTTTGTAGTTTATTTAATCACACTTCCTTTAAGTAGAAGTGAGTATCTCTTGGTTATCCAGAGAATGTATAATTCCAGTAGGAATTGGATAAAAAGAGGCACTGAAGTTCAAGACAGGCATATTTGATAAACAGAAAAGGGACCGCACCCCTTTCTTTTCTTTCTCCACAAACAGAAGAGCATGAACTGAAAAACTAGACTGGAAATAAACTGCACATAAGCAAATAACAAGACTTAAAAATTAATATACTGAGCAACTGAAATAAGATCTACTAGGTTTGTTCTACTCTTGCTTTAGCCTATACTAGATGCTTTGGAAGACAGTGAAAGTTCAAGTAATGCATCTCCAATTCAGTAAACATGTTATATATTGAGGGGGAGCTCTACTGTTTCAAGCAATCCCGGAAAGCAGTTGTGCGTCATGTTAAACCAATGTATGTAAACTAATTCAGTCCTGAGAACGTTTATATTCTTTCACATGATGTGAGTCAGGGATAATTGTACTGAAATAATCTTGTGCTGATACAATTTCAATCAAGGTGGCGTTGAGAATAATTAAATCCAGGATGAAAAAGCTGTTGGAACATTTAATAGAAAACGTGACTGATACTACTCCCACCCTGTCAGTGTCTGGGAATAAGGCCTTATAGTAGCCCTTGTAACAGCTTAGGTTTTCTTCAGAATTGCCTTACATGGTATCCAAAGATTTTGCCTTTGTTTCAGATCCACCTCTGATTTAAGCACATGAACGAATGATGGCTGCACCAGTGAGATGCACAGAATCCACAAGATGAAGGAGAATGCTCCTGTAGGCCTCAGAGAGCATAATACCTTCTGCCCAGTGTCAGGAACTGCAGTCATGTGCAATATTTAGCAATAATATGTTGACGATAGTAAACTGGCTTCTTTAAATCATTAAAAATGCATTTGACTTATAAGCTACATCTTGGGTAAACTCTCTTGGATCTTTAAAACCAATTTTTTCTTACTGAACATGACTAACGTCACATGTTAGCTCCACTGCCAGCTGAAGACTCATTGGGAGTGGATTGTCTCTTCTTCGTTAAAAATTTCTTGTGTGAAAGCTTCTTGTCTATAAATCATACTCTTACAACGTTTAATTTTTTTATAAAAAAAAACTGGGGCAAGGGCTAGGTCATCTCTATTTTTGGTTAAGAATTTATCAGTCTTTAGATGCTATCTAAGTGATACTGGTGTAGTCTAGTCTGTTCTGGTGTTGTTGGCACATGTTATATGATGTTGAAAAATTGGAGAGGGTAAAAAGGACGCAAAAATGAATTAAGGACAAAGGGAGAAAATGTGCTGCAGTGAGGGAATTATGGAGCTCTAGTTCACTGAAAGGAACACAGATGTAATTGAATTACATTTAAATGTCTTTATGGGGAGGAGAGGGCTGGATAGGAAAGGGCTTTTCAATCTAGTAGAGAAGCATGACAAGAAACAATGTCCTTCTAGTTAAAAATGAACTACAAAGGTTTGAGTGAAGATAAGCAACTGGGGGGGGGAGAACCTCAGCAGCATCAAAGGAGTCGATTCTCCACCTTTTACTTTCTTCATATTTAAGATGAAATAAATTTCTAAAACAAATCCTGTACTCGAACATGAACTTTTGGACTGAATGTAGGCACACTTAAGTATTTACAAGAAAGTGTAAAAGACTGGTGTTTCCTAGATCATTAATGTTTTGTTCTTTTGTGTTTGGTTTTGTTGTTTTGGTTTTTTTTATTCATGAAATAAAGCTAAGAACCATGGGATGCCTTATCTGCATAATGTGTTTCAAGGCACATTAATAGACCTTATCGATATCTTTTGTGAGAGTGGGGGATTTGAACCATCTCACGATAATCTTGAGTAATTTTAGAGGTTCTCCAAACTGCTTAAGTAATCCGCCTTGTCCCTCTATGTTGGTTACAGGTCCTATTTTTAGAGTTTGGATACAACAGCCACTAGCTTTTTCTGTCCCGTATTTCTTGCAGAAAGAGATGCTTGAGTGATAAAAAATAAACCTCAGCCTGTTGTTTCCCCTTTCACCCAAATCTTAAAAGAAATTAATTTGATTTTGTCCTGAACTTTGCCTAAAAATTGCCTAGTCGCTAGCACCTTTCTTCCAGACTGCGCAAAAGGCCAGTGTAGACTAGGTGCACAGCTGGCCTGAACTGGTATTGAAATCCAGCCTTTTGGCTGTCTCATGGCAAACTCCTTTCCTCCTTGGAGCTGTTTTTCTTACCATTCACCGATTTCAGCACGGTGTATCACCAGAAAAATCTGAGTGCATCTGTGCTTTTTTTGCAATGCCTTTCCTAGAGAGAGGGCCCAGAAAAGCACAGTGGCTCATGTGAATGAGAGTTGTAATATGCCCTGTCCTCACAGTATACAAACCAGTATATTGGCACCAGAATTATATTATGACTGTGATAGTACTGAACCATTTGTTATAAAAGGAGCGTTGGACTTGAGTCTGTCATGCAGAGGAGAGTTGTCATGGGCTGGTATGTGTTTGTCTCTTCTTTGTAATCAGTGCTCCCCCTTTGACAAGAAAAATTTCTCTGGTAGACTTGTTTTGTAGTCGAAGCTCCCGTGCAATGCGATGCTGGGAGAAATAACCTGGCTTGTTTTATTCACAAGATCAGATATAGCACTACTTCCTGCCTTTGTGGGGTTTATAGTTTATTCAATAGGACTGATAACACAAGAGAGTAACTGCAGGATGGGCTTTGGGGTCTAACAGGGAGTTCTTGCTCTCATTTTTTTCTCTCCTTTTTCCCCAGCTGTTTGAGACCTGCTACCACAGTACAATCCTCACTTTCAACAAAATGACCAATGTGAACACACCCCTTTTAATTTGTTCTGGCATTTTGCTGGGGTAGAGGATGGGGCAGAGGTACTGTGTCTTGCCTCCTTCACTAGAGCAAATGGCCAAGCAGAGCTGGATAGCCCACCAAGACCGACCGGGCAGGATTTAGATAGGGAAATGGGAGGTTAGTGACTGAGGAAGAGGCATAGCAGGGAAAGGCTGGGCTGCACCAGGCTATACATGTAGTGCAGAACTGGTAATAGTATTTATGTCTAATAATGATGTTCTTTTGGCTTGTGTATGGTTAGAAGATCAGTAAAACAGTATCTGTTTGTCAATATCAGACAAAAAAACCCACCCCAAACCAGCCATCAAACAGAGACTCAGCAGAGAGCCTCTTCTAAATAAGGACCTGCTTCCAGCTATCCGCTCCTGCTAAAACTGGCTACAGAATTCCTGCAATATATGCAGCACGAAGCATATGTGAGAACAGGGTTAGACTTAGAAACAAGTGTCATTATGGCCTGACAAAACACAGGTGTAACAAATGCTGGCTGGCTTTTAGATGTTTTGATGGCTTGTGTCACACCAGAAGCCCATGTTGCCACAGTGCTTTGAATGAGAGGAAAAAGGGTTTCTTCTATTATTGGCCAAATTTGTCTTCCTTTCAAGTACAAGGGGTATTGACAGGGCTGTGTTTCAGTAAACAGTGTATATATCTGTACTTATATTTTGGGAAAGTCTAGAGAACCGTAATTTTTTTTTCTCACATTCACTTTCTTAACTCTGAAGAGTCAATAGATAAAATAATTTTACAGCCTTTTTTTCCTGTGAGGCTACTACTTGTTATATAGTATATACTGTAAGAAGTCGTATCTTTTCTAATTTAAAATTTTCAAAAATTGCATTTATTGCATCAATATCTTTTTTGCTATAAAGGCCAAAATATGTTTCTTAAATTTATTTTTCCCAGATTTTTATTTTGAACTAGAAACTTTTCAGATTAAAATTTACATAGAACTAATTACCTGCAAAAATGATGGGTATCTTGTAATCGGTGTTTTATGAGGATCTTAAGGATTAAAACTGTTTGTTCTCAAACAGAGGTTTCATGGGGAAAAAAAACCCTTCTGATCAATTTAGACTCTAATGGAAAGAGCAATAACAGTAAGGATACAGAAAAGCACGAGCCCTTTTCCAATTATGTTTGAATGCTTAGATATTCATTACCTCTGCAAAATGCTTTAAAAACAATGCTCTGGGTATTGCAATAGCCTTAGACTGCTAAACAACATTATTGATTAGTTTTAAGGACAACTGCTATATATCATAAAATCAGTTGGTGGTGGCAGTTGCTTTAAAAAAAAATGCATATAATTCTATCTACTCATATCCAAGTGCTAGGTTTAATTCAGTTTCTCATGTTTCTGACCCATTACTCGCTATTCAGAGCATATCGCGATACAGCCCGTGTCCCCACACAGCCGCAAGGCTCGGCTTTAATGCAGGGGCTGTTGCCATCCGCAGCGGGGACTGGAGGCAGACAGGGAGAGAGAAAGAGAGGGGCTGGGAATTACAATGCCTCATCTGCTCAGGTCACTCAGTGCCTTGCAAGTTTAATCAGGCTTTCTTCATCCTCCATTACACTCATTAGGTCCTGTTAGGTTAGTGCTCAATGTTGATCTGTATCTTGGTCAAGACAATTGTTGCCGATTAACTATAATTACCAGTAATGGTCCCAACCTGCTTTCAAGCAGGCTGTTGCTGTCATCTTGTCCAGGCCCCCTGCTCTGTGATGAGCAGTCCAAATCTGCTAACCGATTGCTCGCTTGCTGTTTGAACCAACAAGTTGCTTCTTGTGTGGGCTCATCCCCTCACCCTTGTACTTGCTATCTATTAACATCCCAACTCTGCTTGAGGTATGTAAAAATGTAAAGGTAAAGAAAACAGGAATGACTGGTATGGGGAGAGGGGGAACAGCAGAAGCAAAGAATTAAAAATAAAATACAAAATAGGACAAATAACTAAGGATTACAAAGGCTATGAAGCTCAGTGCTAACAAAGGAATCCAAGACTGTGCTTTGCAATCCAAAGTAATAAATTGCAAACTAGGCCCCAATCTCAAAACGTGTCCTTGTGTGAATAATCATTGTTTGAGTCAGCTCTCCTACGTATTTCCATCAGATTATTTTGGGAATAGCTGTCCTTAGGATCAGAGGATCAGACCTTTTATATTGCAAATGTTACTTAAGGCAATTTTAACTTGTGGATGGTTTTCTGGTTAGCCTTATGAAAGCCTCTATATGCTTACACTTCACAAAGACCATAAATAATCATGAGTCAAGTCAGAATTTATAGTTAATTGTGGTATGAATGCCAAGGTCATGTAAATGTTTATGTTCCCAATTCATAGTTACAAATAATGCCTGCTAAATTTCCAACTGACTTTAACTACAAATAATTTGGGGAATGAAACTGAACCCTAGTTATTTATGCCTCTTTTCTGCAGGCATCAAAAGAATGATTATCTTAAAACAGAAACAACAACAAAAAAAAGCATTAGCAGAGTTTGGACATGAGTAGTGAGTAATGCTACCCTAAGCAGCTAGCATAATGGGTAAACTTTCAAAACTCTAAGCACGTATCCATGCTCATGAAGCCTAGAACTCAAGTGTGCACCTGATACTGCAGTTTGGGGGAAAAATTCAGTAATTGTACCCAGAGGGCAAATTCTCACACAGAATCCTTTGGGCTAACACTCTCTTGCGTATTTGTAGAGAAGCCTGTAATTGCACTTTGTGATAGCAGTTCTCCTAGAGACGAGCAGTGTGGATGGTGCAAGCGTGAGCTCCCTCAGCCAGTGCTGTAAGCTACAAACACCCTCCAGACTCAAAGCTGCATTTAAAATAGCCCTGTGCTTGAAGTCACTAACTCCAGGAGGCAAGGGTGGTGGTAACACAAGCTAATGTGGTCATGGAACTCCCAGGTAGCATCTGGCTCGTGCCTGGCCAGCCTGCGGTGTGAAGTCAGAGCATCTGTGTACTGGTATGTACCTGACAGATCTGACGTGGACAAGAACTGGGAACACTGGAGTTTGATACAGACTGCAGCAGCTCCTTTATGTGTACTTCCAAATTATACTCAGGACTGTGGATCTTTGTGTGATTTTCAAAAGAAATTTAAGGCAAGAAATTTATTTCTTGGACACAGTGAAGTAGTCCCAATATTTATATATTTATACAACATGTATCTTAAAAATTCTCCTTGAGGCTGCAAAGTTAAATGCTTGAATGTTGCATCTGTTTGTCCAGCATTAATTGCACTGGGAAGGGCTCTCACTCAAAGCACTGAATGAGGCAAGGAAAACGCATGTAATTAAAGACTGTATAGTTGTTTATATAAAAAAATATCAGAAGTAGAACTGATTGGTAGTTCTAAATGTGGAATTTTCTTACTTTCAAATACTCAATTTTGCATTTGGAATAATTCTTTTCTAACATTCAGCATTCACCATGCTATGTTCAAAGAAAGGAAAAATAAATTCTTTCTGCTGCTTTAGCAGGCCTAAATATGGGTACAATTTGACTGAAGTTTCTAAGCTACCTAATTTTATTGATACCAGCATGCATCCAGATACACACAGAAAAGTTGCCATTTTTAAAGATGACTGCGTTCCTACCATGAGAATGCATCCTGTACGTTTCTTCTTTACGTGGCAAGATGTAATGCCAATTGATACTGGTTTACAGCTGCTTTATGTCTCTGCAAGAGATGCATGTCTTTGAATACAGCAAAATACCAGAAGTTTGGTTGCTTTTTAAATAAACATCTGCAAAAAATTATTTTTCTCTAGCACATATAGTGCATGTGATGGGTCTGATAAATTTCAACAGCACCCATTATCTGCTCAATCCTGGGATGAGCTAGATAGTTTTCTTTTACATAGTTTTCCTTGAAACACATGCATCTCAAATTTCACCGTAGAAGAATTTGTTATACCACACTAAGGAACCTTCAATGTATAATATACGCAAGGCTTATCCATATTTATGTACTGTAGTCATACTCTTATAAACAAATACACACTGCATAAATATGTGTTCCACTTCCAGGAGTATTTATGGTCCTAATGCATATGTACTTTCAGAATCTGTGCATTTATATACCTACATATTTGGTCATGATGTGTATGTGTTTTATAGATGCAGACATAAAACGCACTACATGCTCTGTGTAGTTTTATTTTTCTGTCAAGTGCTTCAATTCCTCATTGAAGTTAATATTTGGCATGTAAAATTAAGTCAATTTCTAGGCAAGAAATAATAAGATTTTTACCATAGAGAATGTAATGGGCACAATAAGTAGTAAATATATTCACATTGTGAGTGTCAAATTACAGTTCATCAAGACTGGCCCATATTTTTTTTTAAACATTGTCAATAGCTTTAAAGAGGATTCTTTTATACACACATACATGTGTGTGTGTGTGTACATATATATATATATATAAAGGTGTGTATGTATGAAGGATTTTTTTTTTTTTATCCCAAAATCACTAACTCCCTTTGCAGTTTATGGAAGGAAATGGAGACTGTTGGCCAGGAAATCACATCCCAGAAAGATCACGTTCTTGTGACAATTTATCATGGAAAAAGCTGTGTCTTTCAATTGAGATGTAAAGCTGTGGTCTTGCACTTTGTGGTCAATGAAGATGCTTGGGGGTTTCTGCTATCTCTTGCAAGAAAAGGGTTATTAGCCCCTGAAGTCTTGGTTACATTCCAGTTTTAATAACTATATTTTGCCTACATAATTCCCACTGTAGCTTCAGGTGGATTGTGGAATTTTCTTCACTTCCTGTCATAAACTATTCTGTGGTGTTTCTGTGCACTGTGTAACAGCTGCTGTGCTCTACTGCTACTGTTCAGTGCTTCTCCCCAAACTTCTGACCCTCTTTATTTAATCTTACATCATCTTTTGTTGAATTTGTACCAGTGTTTCAAGCAGCACATATTACAAACCATTACCAAATGGGAGTTAATACAAAAGCTTAATGTACTATTTTCCAGTTGCATCTTTTATATCTGTTTGACAATCTACACATGGCCTATTGAGGACTTAAAAAAATATTAGAAACAAACAATACAGATTTTAGGGGCCCCCACTTCCTCCATGAGTCCCATCCATTAGTAGTAAATGGGGATTAAACAGCAATTAAACAAATTTCTGACAGGCTGCACCCATAGAGTGTCATTAGCACTCTTCTTGAACGTGGAGCATGTAGCTCTCTTGCAGAAGAAGCTGAGGCAGTAGGGAAAAAGGAGGATGTTAGCTGATTTTTATTTTATTTTTTCCCTCCTGCTCACTGATATAATAATTACTTACTGGAATTTGTGTCAAAAGATATTTAGGATTTTTTCTTTTTTCTGTTTCAGTTTTGGGGATCTTGTTGAGAGAAAATATGTTTATTATTTACACTTTTTCTCCAATAATTTATTACTTGATTGACCTGGGGTTTTATACTTTTTGCTATCCATTTCATCTGATCTTCTTAGTTTATATGTGTTCTTGGTTTTATTTAATAGCCAGAGCAGTATCTTTTTCTGTTTAGGATTGATTGACAGTGGAACATTCTGGCTAAGAGCTATGGAGTCAAACCACAGACCGAGACACTGTACAGACTGTACATCCTCGGAGTCTGCCAGCAGACTGTTCCTTGCAAAATATTACCAAGTCTAACTATGAATTCTGGAATAACAGTTTCTTGGCTATTTGTAAAGACAATGTGGAGTATAGTTAGTAGGTTTCCACTTCTTGCCAGAAAACCATAATCCGATGCTTGTGTCGATACATGAAAAACTTTTGCTATGATTATTTGCCGACAGTTGTTGTGCATGTAAGAAATGTGTGCTTTCATTCATCAGCATACTCTGTGCTTGTACATCCTTTGGGCCTTGTTGTTCCCAGTTTGATGAAGTAGGGAGGACTGCAAGCCGCAGCGCCTTCCAGCGATGCTTTCCTCGCAGTGGCAGTGCATGGGTGCTGCTTTCTAGGTGAACGCCTTCTTGCTTGTTCCTCCCTTCTGACAAAACAGTACCTGTGCCAGTTGTACCTGCGTGAGGTAGGAGTCCTGTGACCGTCCTCTGGATGGGCAATACTGAGGCAAAAGAATAAAAATGCTTGGATTCTGCCTGTAGCTGGTTTTGCAGGGGGTGGTGCGCTAGGAGAGCTGCTGTAGGGGAACAGGCTCAATAGGAGCTCAGGCCAGGCCCCTGCCATGCCTCTGGAAAGACGGGGTGGCAGCAGCTGAGAGCCCCTGTCTTACGTGGTAGCTCACAAATTGCCCATTTGTTTGCAAAACAGTTTTATGTATAGGTTATTACACACGAATTAACTTCATATCTTTTTAAAGCAGTGCAGAGATGGAAAGCTCTGTAAACCTGTAACTATTTGTACTAGTAGTGTTGTTCTACGTCATCAAAAATCTGCAAGATGGACTAAACGAAACCACATACAAAAAGTGAACAAACTTGAATTAAGAGCTCTCATTTCCTTATTATCCCTAAATAAATACTATCGAGACTGGCTTTCAGCCATCATTTTGAAGGATTTATCATTGCTGCCGTTTGACACTGCAAATAAGTTGCAAATAAGTAATTTGGCTTGTAAAGAAAAAGAAATTTGTTTTGTAAAAACCAAGATAGCACAAAAGCAACACTGTGAAAAATGTATTACACCACCTCTTTGAACTCAATCCTACTGCTACTGAAGTCAATGGAAAAAATCCCATCCTCTTCTCTGGCGGTAGGCTATATTTAAATATTTATCTTCTGAAATGGTAGACTTCACATTATTTTTGTCAGTTTTGTTGTGGTGATTTTCTTTCTAGTCTGAGTCTCGCTATGTTTGGGTGGGGTGTGAAATTTTTTTTAATTACTTTCTTTGTGTACCCCCATGCTTACTTGAGGGTGTTGCTATAACCGCGTATGGAGATGAAGTTTAAAGCTCGTTTCTGAAACCCGGGGCGTGTGGCAGCAGTCAGCGTTTCCGCGGCGGGGGCGGCGGCCGCCGGCTCCCCTCAGCCTGGCCCAGCGCTTCCCTAGCCGCGGCGGGCGCCATTTTCCGGCATTCCGCAAGCGGGTGCTGCCATCTAGCGCCATGGACGGGGCTGCGCCCCCGCGGGCACCGCCGTTCCAAAGGCGACGGGAGTAAATCGCCGCCAAACCTCGGAGCGAGCGGGGGTGTTTTCGGAGCGGCGCAGCCCTCCATGCCGATGCTCGACCGGCCATAGATATACCCGGGGGGAAGGGGGAGGGGAGTGTCACGGCACCTGCGGGCGCGGCGGGCTCTGAGGCGGCTCTGCCCCACGCGCGCGGCCCTAATGGCCACCCGGGCCCTCACGGTCGCCCGGGTCCCTCCGCCGGCTGAAGCGTCTCCTCCGAGTGACTTGCGACTGGGGATATCGACGTTTCCTCCGCCGCCTCCGGCGTGCGGGAATAGTGGGGCTCCGTCACGGGAAGGGCTTCCTCAGGGCCGCCTTGGCGAGGAGCAGTCTCTCGTCACGGGGCCGCCGGAAAGCACCCAGTGAAGGCTTGTCCTCTGTGCGAAGGGCGAAGCCTCGAGGTTCTGTTGATCATATTTTTTATTTTCATAGCGTGGTCTTGGTTTATTTCTGTGTTGGATTTTCATATTGTAGGGTGCCTTTCATTTTTAAAGCTTTTTGTAAAGTATTTTTAATAACAAGAGTTTAGAAAACCTGGCATAAACAGCCATGTAATTTGTAGATACATTTGTAATTTGTAATAAATGGAAATGTAACTTGCTTTTTAGGGTATGGAAGTGGGATTTAGTTTTAATTTGGTTTAGAAACTGCTGCAGTTTTCCCAATGCAAATCCTGAACCAGGATGCTCCCAGCAAAGACAACCATAAATTTAATATAACAGAACCAAAAAGAGTAATGTTTTCTCCTTAGTCAAAGTGAATTGCATATATGAAGGTAACAGTGAAAAGTAAATAATAGCAGTGTTAGTTTAGTGTAACTTCAGAAGGTGATTTTTAACTCAAGAAATAAGTACATCATGCTAGTTTTTAGACACGTAATTAACAGCACATTATTGATGAAGCTGCAAGTATGCTTAACTTTGGCACGCTGCATCTTAATCTTGCGCTAACACTTTTGTCTGGCTAAAAGCCTCTGATTGCCATGGACAGGCTTAAAAAAAAAAATAATATTTTTTCAGATCTGTGCAGCAGATCTAATATCCTGGTCTCCTGGATCTCCAGTGAGAACAGAGAAGAGTTTTGCCCTTGATATTTAAAGCAAAAAAACATTCTTCCTCTCATGAACACTGAAGTGTATTTTCTCCCTTTTATAAAATTGGATTTTGAAGCTGGGAAATATGTGACGCTTTGTAGTATGGCTTTTTGAGGGTTGAGAAACCAGTTCCAAGAGGCTCTTTTTAAGTATTCATCTTTAAGTTTGAAATCTAGTGTGGGATGTTTTTGTGAAATTTCAGGAGCAATACTCTGATCTTATCTTGATCTCTCCTTTCCAGCTCGCATGCAGGGTAGTGGGTAGACAAGAAACCAGTGGAAGGTGAAAGAGGAAGATTTTAGAGAGAAAAGGCATCACCTGGGGTAAGTGAGGGGCAATGGTGGGGGAAGAATGAAGTGAGTCAGCATGACACAGATGTGTCTGCTTGGAAACCACAGCAAGATCTTCCCACTGCACTGTGTGAGCCTCTTAAAAGCAAAATCCAGACAGAGTCTGTCTCTCTATAAATCTTTCCCCCCTTTCCATTACTAGTTGGGTATTGTTGGCTCTAAGCCACCTGATTTTACTATGATTTATTAACTGCTATGCATTATATATGAGATTCAGGTTTACTGAAGAGTTACCCTTATGGTCAATGTTGCATACAAATCAGCTACTGTTAGAGAGGTTTATTGCATCTTTTTATGCGGCTAGGAGTTTTGTTAGGGAGTGTTAGAATTTGTGACTTGTAAAGCAATACCTTAAAAAAAATTCTCGTCTGTATTTCACGTGGTGCATGTATTACATGGAGTGCATCGTATAGCCCTGTTTGGGTTACGATCAGTCCTAAAAACCTGTGTACTTGGGGATGGAGGGACAGGATGGACTGATTTTTCACAAAGTTCCTAATAAGCATATAAAGTTAGATAAATTGGTGCTTTGTACCAAAAGAGAAACTTCTGACTGCATGAAATAGGCGATAATGTGTTCTTTTGTGTGGAAATATGACTTGCAAAAGTATCTGTGATTTAAACGATAAGACTGAACATTTGAGAGATGCTGCTGCCTGAAGAAGTTACACTTGCGCATTGCTTACTGCTGTTCTTTCTCACATTACTTGGTGGAAGTTCTGCAGCAGTTTGGCCTTTGGTCATACCCTCGTCTGTGATTATTCCAGCGATGACACTGAGTTTTGCTTTATCGCATCTTTGCTTTTCATTTTCTACATGCAGATTATATGTGCTCTAAAGATGGGTAAATAAATCTAGGGGAAAAAAAGGTTGATTTTAAACTCCCTATAAAATAATGTAAAAATATGACCATTTTTCAACAGTTTAGGAATTTTATGCGAAGGGTGGGGGGAAGGGCAGGAAAAATAAAGTGGCTATGCCTTTTTTAATAAAATAATACAGCAAGTTGCAGACACAGAATTGACCATAGGGATGTCAAAAGGACATGGGGAGGATAAAAGGTAGAATACAGGGTTTCACCATATCTGAAATTTTGCTGTTACATTCAAACCACAAGCATTGCAATCTGTTTTGGTCTGATGTGTTATGAAGTGTTTGTGAAGAAAGGAGTTACTGTTAGGTAAAAGCATTATGTACTAAACTAGAGTTAAGCAAATATTTCTGATTTTGTTTCCTTGTGAAAGATACTCCCAACAAACTACAGAAATGTTTATAGACGTTATCCTTTTATGTAAGTTTTCATTATATTACATGTCATTATTTTTAATTTATTTCGTACTGGAAAAAATGGAAAGGATTAGTGACTTGAATTAACTTTTTACCAAACTATATTGCAAATTTAGACACTGTTCCTAGAAGGCAGTTTATAGAGAGCCATGTTATGAGAATAGAAAAGACAGGAAAATGATTCTTGCTTCTCAGGATATGAATTTAGTATCATTTCATGTGTTCCAGATATGGATAGCCTGAAAGCTTCAGGCAATGTATAACTGACTCTCCTATCACTCTTTACTCACAGTTACACTGTTTCATTTTATTTTGTTCTTTGTTCACAAAAGAATGAAACAGTCTGTTGGAAGACAAAACTTTGTGGGGGCTCCACAGTGTTGTCCCATTAACGATATTTAACTGGACAGAGATCACCCAGAAAAGATTTAAGGTTACCTTTTCAGACTTGTTTTGAGTTGTTTTGTTTAGGACATTTTATATACAATACAAGCTTCTACATTTGAAATACATTTGAACATATATCACCAGCACTGTCTTCAGAAGCATGGTTTATTTCACACACAGATGAAATGGTAGATATAAAAAAAATAATAATTCAAAAACAGAGATGATTTGAGTTTGTCTAAATGGAGGGCTAATGTTGAATCACATTTTGTTTCTGTCTCATGGACACTTGGAACTGGCCCAAAGTCCTCGTTCTTTGGCAAAGCAGACACTGTTCTACAGACAAAAACCTAATTAAACTGAGTGCTACCTGTGGCAAGGACATGTAGAAATTCAGAGAGTTCAAGCAACCAAAACAAAGCATTGGTTTTCAGCTCTCAGATCTGTTCTTGATAACATGCTGCATAGGGTTTTTTTCTGATGGGTTTTTTGTGGGTTTGTTTTGAGAACTGTGTCTTACAAGAAGTCAAAAATGAAGCAGTGTTTAATGGTAGCAAATATCCCCATTGTATCCCCAAACTGATTCTGTTTCTTTTTCATGTGTTCTGTAAATTAATACACTCTCATAAGGGAAAATTGGTGAAGAAAAATCAGATAGATAAAAATGAAACATTTAGCAGATGACTAGGATGACATTATTAGCTACTGAAATGATACGGCTTGATGAAATCATAGCACTGAGGCAATATTTTGACTGACTTCTTCAGTTTCCCGTGTGAGTGACACAGCAAAAATTTCATGGCTTCTAACGTTGGCATTTCAAATGCTCCTTGTTAAAGTTAGTGAAAACATAGCATTCTCTTGCACCCTTGCCATTTAAATATAAACGGCAAAGGAACTCACCAGTTCATCTCTAATCTGCTTGCAATCCACATCAACTCATTTGTATGTTTTTCTGCTTTATCAGGGCCAAAGAGTAGAAGACGATCCCTACCAAAATGTACTAAAAAGAACATTTTGAGGACAGCTCTAATATTTCGAGAAACCTAGTTGCTGTGCTGTGAGGATTGAAATATGTATCTCTGTATTTCTTGAATGCATTGTACAGTTATTAGTGCGTTATTGACTGAACAGGACAAAAAAAGGCATGAATGGGCAAATATTGTGATATTGATGTGTATCTGATTATAATTGTTTTGAGTATACAGTTTTCAGCTCAGAACATAATTGTGAAGTGTTCCAAGATAATCTGAAGACACGGTACTTTTTTTAAGGCAAAGCTATTGGCATCTGATATGGTGATCTTGTGCCATGTTGTCATGAGAGAGGTTACTATGTAGCAACAGTTCAATATCGTCCTTTGGACTTTTCTGATAGACCACTTAACTATCTCAGCTTTTCCAGTGATCATCTCATTTATCTAGGATTATTGCAGTGAATTTACTGTTTGGTTTTCTTCCAGAACTGAAATGTCAAGTCCGGTGTCATGTATGCAGTAGCTTTGTGCTGTGAGAGCTCAACAGATCCACCAAAAGCTGCTAGTAGTTGATCTTTGGATAGAGCTAGAAATAAATAAATCCTCTTTAGCAGATCAATATTCATCCCATTTAATGCTTGATGTGAAACTTGTGGATTTGAAGTAGTAATGCTGATGTACAGCTAATCGTTGAAATGGGCATTAGGGCTTTTATAGCATGGCAACATATTGTCAGGCAGGAAGGAGGAAAGTGTTGAGTACATCCTAAGGGGGTGAAAAACTCTGTAACAATATGTAATTTAATGCACATTTGTAATCCACACAGTGTCCTACATTGCAATGATTTGCCAGGTTACAGACTAATACTGTACATCCAGTGTTTATTCCAGGGGTTTACTTAGTAAAGCAGATGATTGCCCCTTCAGTGGGTCTTTTCAGTCTAAATATAATCACCCAGTCAGATTTCAAGCCATAATTTTCCTCTTTAGTACTCCCCTCTCAACTATTTGCTTATCTATCCAACTCTAAGCAAGTACATGGAAGGTGCGCTTCTCATGGTACAAAATGTATGTACGTATCTTGTACTGAACATGTGTATACATTTATGTAGGTATGTATTACCTGCTTAATAAATTTCTGTCTAGAATTTGTATTGTACGTATTTCAGAGAAACAGAAGAAGAATTTCCAGACAAGGATAAAATATCAGTAAAAAAGTTCTGGGACAGTTTAAGAGCACATCTGAAAAAGTTTTGTGTGTTTTTTTTGTTGTTGGGGTTTTTTTTAAAGATGCGATTTAAGGATTTTCTTTTTTCTCTTTATTCTGCTGTGGTAATTAAATATTTAAGGCCATTATCTTCTTTCTTAAAATGAATAAATAAAAGTCTTAAGTGAAGAATTATACTAGACCAGATAAAGATAGTATTGGCAAACATGAAGAAAGTTGAGGGTTGAATTTTCTTCTGTGCAAAAATTATGTTCTGATCTTTATTGTCTTAGTGGCACTGTAAAGAGGTTTGTAATATTTTGCCACAGCATGCTCTGGTTTTCAAGTTCAGCTGCAGTTGCCAGATGCTGTGCTGGATAGCATATACCTTGGTGGACTGTTACTGTAAGACGATGGAAGCAAAATGAGCCTCTCTGGCAGTCCTTGGGCGATTGCAGGAAATGCAATCTCTTTACTCTTTTGCTATTATCATTAGCTGTTTTGCTAAGGAGTCCTTTAATCTTAAAACTACAAGAAACATACAGAGAAATACTTGCTGATGCGATGTCTCCTGAACTTCTACCCCTCTGAAGACAACGTAAGGGGCAGTAGAGCTGTTACCTTCCTATATAATAGTAAATCTATATTCCTTTTAGTTAATCTTTCCTGCACGACTTAGGTTTGTAGTGGGTCCAAGTTTTTGCAAAAAAGGCTGTGGGAGACAGTGGGGAGGATTAGGTTTGTCTGCAAAACAGTAAATCACTGAGAAGGAAAGAAATGTCCAGTTGTATTTCATGCCATGGAAGGAAGATGGTTTGGAGGGCACAGGTAGTGACAGAGTGGGAACCTCCTGTGTTGCTCTATCCTCTGTCAGTGAGGGTTAAATAGTCCGGTTAAGCGCTCTTCTTCTAATCCTGCTTCAGTGTCCATGATAAAAAGTGGTATGGGCAATAGGTGTTTGCTGTGTTCCGAGGAAGGAATGCTGATCAGATTTCGTCATATTCACCAGCCTGTTTTTTCTGCTACCTTCTAGCATTAACTGCAGCAATTTTACATGTTCCCTGGTTCTTAAGAAAATGTAATCAAAATTAAAGCCATTCTATTTATAAATACTTCTGTAAGCTTACAAAACTTCAGAACATGGCAAGAATAAGTGTTTTCCTTCCTATAATGAAAAACTTTTCTGTTTTTCAAGAAAACTTATGTCTGCTTTTTCCAAAGAATAATGAAGAACTATGCTGCCATGGGAGCTAAATACAATGTTCTGGGTTTCAGATGCTCCATTTAGGAAGCAGAAGCCTATCTTGGCATACTATTTAAAACAAACAAACAAACAAAAAACCTCAAATCCACAAACCCAAAAAAACCCCCAAACCAAACACAAAACCAACCAAACAAAAAAAAATTCGCAAAGCAAACAAAAAACCCCCCACCTTTATTGTTGACACGCCATATATTGATAGAAAGGGAGCATGTAGAACTTATTATCAGTTGTGTGTGGAAATGTATGGAATGGTCAATGCCCTACTGTCACGTTCTTTTTCTGTAGTGGAAGAGCAGGATAGTAATAGGGATTCTGTTATAAAAGCTTACATTGACATCCCATGGACATTAATGACTTCTGAGGCACTGTGAAGCTTTCTATATTGCTTTTATTGCAAGTGGGAAGTTAGCCACGTTGTGGCATAGGTTGCCAGATCAGTGCGCGTGAGTAGATCATAAGTTCAGAGTAAGAGAGAGATCTGCTGGCCTCTCCATCATAAGAGCGTGCTTAGTGGGAGCACTCAGAAAGTGACATTCATTTGATTGCTTCCATATAAGGCCTACTTACCTAAACACAGCATGTGACCTGTAGAGGTAACAGTCTGCTGAACACTTTGAAAGACTTTGCGTTTGTCAGTTATAACAGTATGAAGTTAAGATAGGGGACAAGATAAAGGTATAGGTTCATGCATCCTTCCTTACACTGCTGCCCATGTGTACAGATGGCGAGTCCTCTGAATCAGTTGAAATTTGCAAACATGAAGCGATCTTCCCCATTGTGTGTAAGAGATGGTCAGTCTGGTCCTAGATTTTGATCTCTTCTTAATTAAGTGTGTTCTTAGTAAATTTAGTTGCTACTTCTGTATTTAAATAGATACTGTGAAGAATCATATTTTTGAAATATCTTACTGATGATTTTAACTGAGAAATAAAAAATAGGTTTTGGTTTATTTTATGGATTTCTAAATCAACTCTTGCTCATAAGGAAAAATAATCAAACTGCCAGCCTTGCTTCAGTGAAGTTGTTTTAGTTCTGATGATACAAACCCTTCAGTTTCTTCGCAACGCTGTAGAGGTTGGGGTTTCCCACTGTTAAGGGCTCAAACCTGATCCTAGAAAAGACCCGTACACTGTATGATGAAGCCAAGGAATAACTAGGATTCTGCACTGCTGTGTTTTGTGTTTTGGTTGGTTTTTTTTGAAGAATCTTTGAAGTTCAACCTGCATAGCAAATGTCTTGGTATTTTTTTTAAATGGCTCTTTGCCGAATTTTGGGGTTTTTTTCATTCTGCTTTCAGAGTGCATAGGCGGGTTCAGACAGGAAGTGCAGCCTGAAAGGCTAGGCCAAATCCGGAGGGATTAGTTGCAGCAAAAGGCTGCTCTGTGATCCTGAGTTACTTTCTTAGTAGTATGGCAGAAAAAGAAAACACACACATTCTTGTATGTGTCCAGATCTTTATTCAAAGCAAATCCAGCAGACAGATGGAAAATTAAATCACCCTGATATGGCATTTAGGAACATTCTTGTCAATATAAATGCTGATGGTGGTGTCCTTTTCTTTTGGGCTTTAAAAAGCAGGTGATTTTTATGAAACAAAGTTTCTATAAACTGTCATTTCCAATGACAGAGCAGCAAATTTTTTTTCTACTGTGGCTTTTGGAAAAACTTTATGCTTAAAGGGGAAATTAATAGGTTTTGCTTAAGGTAGAAGTTCAAGGGTAAGTTTTCACCTACTTGCAGGTGTGTTGAAAATTGATAGAATGTATTTTTTTTGTTTTGTTTCATTTTGTCTAGTGGCCAGTGAAAGAAATTTGTTGAAATTACAAAGACCTTAAACTTTTCTATCCAGCTACTTAAGTGAAAAAAGAAAGTCCTGAACATCTCTTTGTTAACACTGTATTTTTACAGTGTTTTATATCTGCTTATGATGGATGTAGAGAAGTCTTTGGAGTTAACTTTAGATAATTCCCTATATGGACTAAAGATATATAAAGATTCTAGATTTATGTTTTTGCATGCAAATGTTTCCCACCTAATTTATCTGAAACTTTTAAGAATAAAAATAGCAAGGAAAGACAAAAAGTTTTAGAAGGCTGCTTTAGATGATCGCCTAAACACCTTTAAGCAGAAATAAGGAGAATCTCGCTTTGGTTATTTTGGGGGGTGAGGAGTAGTGTTGCTGCTGCTGTGGTGTTGTTTCCATTACTAAAATATAAAGGACAATGTATTTGTTACGTTCTGTCAGTGTGAGATGCGGCTTCTTTGTGCTGTGCAAGATGTGGAGGTGTGAACAACCAGAGAGGTTTTACAATTAGCACTGATTGTAAAGACTTTGTTTTAAAGTTTCCTGCATCAAGCTGCACAAACGTCATTCCTAGTAAAACCTGTAAGAATAAGGCATGGTTTGAAATCACCAGCTCATGTAGAATATTAGCTAGCTGCCATTTTTGCTGAAGATCTCCTTTTAAGCTCTTTAGTATAGCCAAGTTATTTCTTTTTTTTACAGTCCAAAGAAGACATCTGCTATGTAAATACTTGTATATAAATATCATATCTTTGTCTGAAATAATTATCTCATATTCAGAGATCTAATATTGAGGCCAACAGACTGAGTTGGCACAGAGGAGCAGAAAAGGGAATTTGTGATATACTGGAAGCATGTCAAAAGCCTCTCTCCCCTCCTCCTCCTCCACAAAAGGTAAAAGGCAACGCAGTGTTTGGGGTTTTTTTTCCCTTTTATAGTTCTGAAAACAAAAAGAACAGCAGAGGGAGCCCCTGCATGGCTTAAATCATTGGGCTTAAAGAAAACAGAACAAGTGCTTGCACAGGGTGACAAATCTTTGCTGCCCTCTTTTGAGCCTTTCGCGTAAAGCAGTAGTTGCTGAAGGCACCTCCGGGAGTGGCCGCCCCCAAAACGCCTCCCTCCCCTGTGCAGCAGAAGTTTCGGGGCGGGCAGGTGCTGCGGGCAATCCGCAGGGACACCCAACAGTATGATTGCGGTTTGGGGCTCGATGTTACCTGCAAAATGCCCTTGTGGATCACTAGGCTATTTGTTTAATTAGTCTTCTAATTAGATTTGAATGTGTGGTGTACTAAGTAAGCATTTATCACAAGTACACACATATATTTTTATATATAATGTGCTAAGAAAATATTTACCCTGCGTATATCAGTACATAGAAGCCTGTCTTTTAGGCATCTGTCTTTCAGCATCATTTGCAGAGTCATTGAGTATTTTCCACCAATGTTACGTTGCACTGTTTTCTCACAAGCAGTTTAAACCCAGATATGCTGTTTGCTTCACCTCTGGATAATTTTTGTAACTGATTGAACATGACAGACAGTGCTAATACAAACCTGAGAAGCAGATCCAGAACCCAAGTATCCCGAAGATTTAGTTTTTAACAGTGTGCTGAAACAGCTTTAATTTTTTAATTCTAATTCATAGAAAATGGAGTGTGCTGTTCAAGAGACTACAATACCTTTAGTTGTAGCTGGTCAGTTATTTGTTGACAAAGCTTTTCTATTGCAGAATAACTAATCAATCTGTATAGTCTCATCTGAATTTATTTTGAGATGGTTCATAACAGACCTTCTGGTCAGAGTTAGACACCTCAGACCATCAAGTTACCTAGAGAGGTTCCCATAAGTCTGTAAGAGAAACAAAATCCAAATGTGCCAACAAATACCACTGGACTATTAGTTTGGTTTTATTCTTTCCTCCTCCTAAAATGTTTGAAAGGACTTGACTTTATCTTGCTGTGGTTTGGTGGAAATTTTTAAAGTATGAAAAATTTGCTAAGATGGCAAAACTACTGCTTCTGCTGATGAATATGTAATGATAATGAAAAATCATATGTAACCAGCCATCGTTATTGCCTCCCTGTTAATCAGAGTGAAAAACATGGGGGTCTCAAAGGCCATGAAAGAGTTAGGAGCAGAGTATAATGTGATTCCTATACTTATACCTGTGTTTAGTACCTGTTTGGACAGAAACATATAAGAATGTTTTGCGTGTGCAGGTGAGCTTGTTATTTATGCAGAGGACTATGTCTGTGTGGATCAACCTCCAGGCTGTTCCCTGCAGGCAGGTGCATTCCTCCACCGAGCTCCACAAGCATTGCTACATCTTTCCATTTAACAATTTTCATTGCTGTGTGAGCACAGGATTTGGCAGGATCAGAGGTTACTAGCACACTGCCTTTACTGTGATTTCACCGTGGCCTGTCTGAGTGAGCCAGTCTTGAAATCTGTCTTTTATTTCTCTTTTGTGTTATTGTTGGTGGGAGATTTATTGCTATCCTGTTCCTGCTGTTGTTATTTTATATAGGCTCTTGTTAGTCTTTTGTATTTTTCATTTCCAGCCTCAGGTCAATTTAAGTCTTGTGGCTCTAAACTCTCCTTGCTTCGAATATAAGAGCGTTCACCTCTACGTCTGTCCTGAAACTGTAATTACATGAGACAAATTGTGTAATAATGTAACCAGCACTGGTTGGAGACAGATCTGCTCACTGTCCTTATTTTTCTTGTAACATTACTGGCTTAATTTGGTGTTGCTGTAATCACTTCTAACTTTTTTCCCTCTGATGGATTTAGTTGTAGAAATTTACTGTGAGGGTCCAAAATTGTCTGCCAGGCTTTACTTTTCCATCAGTCATTTGTCTGGTTTTCCTTCTAAACTTACCTGCCTGTTGATTTGTGTAAGACATCTCATTTCATTAATCTTTATATCTCATCTTTGCATCCAATCTTTCTATATCGTAATTTGTACTTTATAATTGAATAATACAAATTATCTAAGGGATGCTAGAAATTGCTGCCTGCATGATGCATTGAGAGCTGATTCCCAAACTAAAGTTGATGGTCCATTTTGGAGTAATATTTAATGCAAGGAACTTATACCTTCAGCAGGTTGTGGAATTAACCTATCTGAACTTGTTGCTGTGCTGAATAGGTACCCGGCAGGTAAAAGCAGCGTAACTTCCAACTCTACCATGTAATGCAGCAGTCAGCCTCTGTATCCCTACACCACACTGTGACGTGTCCTGTAGAGATCTAAATAAATAGGTTTCTGTATTCTGTGTAATGCTATATTATCCAATTCTAGTTCAGGTCTCAGATGTGCTACAGCCATGCTAAATTTTCACCCAACCTAATTAACCATGCTTTCCTCCTTCATTGAAAGCATCATCAGCTGGGAGCAAACCCACACAGAGATCTTGTGTTGGTTTTGCGTGAGTGCAAGATGATAGGGATTTGTGCACGTGCTTAGCTTTTGGGATATGAGTAGTCCCACTGAAGCCAGTGGAACTGTTCATGTATTTAACTTTAAACATGTTTGAAAGATCAGATCCCCAGTGGCCAATTCTGTTCCTGATGAACAAGCAGAAATAAGATCCAGCCTCCACAGCAGCGCTGCAGGACTAGTCAAAAGAAAAAGAAATAAATGCATATTTTTTCCACTAAAATAGGTAGGCTTTTTATGCTTAGAGTGAGTAAAAAAAAAAGTACTTTTTGTGCAGACCAGATTTATGAGTAGGATTAAATATTAAGTTAATTTACACAATTGCAGACTTCTTAGTAGAAATATTAAATAAAGTTACAAGTCCTGAAAGAAACTTCTCAACCATCCAGTGTAATTTCTGCAGCTTTGTTAATCAACTCACTTCTGTCTTTGGAAGCACTGAGGAGGCTAAGAAAAAAAGCCCAGGAATGAATCTAATACATTTTCATCTTTCATGAGAGAAGTAAAACAAGTTTATTTCCACAAGTGTATTTCCTTACAGTCAATTCCTTTTTGTTTGGTAAATTTTGACTATGCTCTAGATGCACTTTATGGTGCTGAATGCCCTTTATATCCTGATGTCTTTGGTTTGTAATATCCAATTCAATTTCTGTGTGAATGTGGCACCTATCAGTTCATTCATTCATTCTATGAACTTGCTTGTAAAATGCTTCTGGCTTATCACAAAATGTGTACGTGTATATGAAGATCTCCTGCAAACAGATGAATCTGTTCAAGAGGTTACTTACAAAACTTGTCTGTTTCAGCAGCAGTGACATAGCTTTTCATAAGGCACTTTCAGACTTCAAAATATCAATTATGCAGGTTTGCAAGAGAAGCATATTAACTTAATATGTCATTACCTTAAGAAGCGAGATTTTTCCTTTTTAGAGTTCCTAAAAATTCTAATTTTTTTTTTAATGCTATAAAATATTGGATGCAAGATTTTCTACCACAATTTAAATAGTATTAGACAGGTTATACTAATCCATAGTTGAAAAAGTATTTGCTATTTGTCATTCTTCCTTAAACTATGAGAAATTGCTGTACTCCAAGTGCATGAAAGTCTTAGTGTTTTGATGCTAACATTTCTTTGCTATTTGCCGACAGAATGGTGCAACGCAATGCACAATATACAATAAACCATCTCCAATGTTAAAATTAACATTTTTCTAATCACTTGCCATAAAGAGAATGTCTTGATGATGCTCAATAAATAAAATTCATCATGTTATATGACCTTCATTTCCTTAACTGGAAGCTTTACAGTTTGCACATCTGTCTCATCTGACCATAAAGAATAACTGTACAAAATGCCAACATCCTAGCTCAAGGGTAACACGGAAATTAATTGTTCCAGCTGCTGACCTGTTAGAAGTATGCATATCATTCCACATCCTGTCTTGCTATCTTTGTATTAATATGTTTATAAATTATGTATAATGTATATGTATTCATAGCTATCCCTTAATAACTAAACAATTACTTGTATTGATATATCTGACATATATGCAAGGGGAATATGGGAAGTACTTTTGTTCCATGCTGCAAGGTTTTTCGAACATTGTAGCCAGGGGAAATGTGACTTCCCTTAATGTGTTTTCCTCTGTGAAGAATGAGGGTGTGGAGTTCCATGTTTGTCTCCCAGTATGTTCCTCAGTGAAAATACCAGGTTCATAAGTACACCAGTATTTTTCATATTTTTTTTCTAACTGTTGGTCTTACCGGTTCAGCAATTTGGCACTCAGCCTGCTTTTTTTTTGTCCTATAATATCACTAATAGTAATGATTCAGCAAGGCAAATTGTCTTTGCTTGAATCCATGCAACTTTCATTTTTTCTCCATCAACCCTATGAGGGTCCATTTCTCTTCTGCAATGGATGGCACAGGACACATAAAATAGTCCAGATAAAAGCATGACTGTTTCAATACCTATCAGGTCTATAGTTTTCAGGAAATAAGTAGTGATAAATCAGAGGAACTCCTGGAGCAACAGTTCTGATCATAGTGTGGCACGAGAAATCCATGTAAAGCTGTTCTAATTCATACTTACTCATCTTTTCTCCATCTTTGTCCCAATCCCACAACAACAAAATTGAAAACCAAGACTATTTCCTTGGATTTGTCTCATGTAATGGTACTCAGCAGACTCTTGCAGTGGAAGGCAAGGCAAAATATAGCCCCATGAGCTGGTTTCATGGGGTTCAAAATCAGCACAATTCGATAGGTGTTTTTTGTCCTAACAGAGCATGTAAAATGTTTTGGCACTCCCAAATAAAATCCCAAAGGGTATTCCAAAGTACTGCCATTTGATTTGGGTATATTTCATATGCTGTTCTATCTTTCCCAAGAAACAAAAATCCCATTTACTTTTTTTTTTTTCACTTGTTTAGCTTTACTATGGAAAATATTCAGTTTAATGAAAATGTTATTATAATTTATTGAGGTGACTGAGTTTAACTTTATCAAGCTAAACTACTCCTAAAAAAATAAAAAATAGTACTTAATCATTTAAGCTGAAACCTTTGCAATACTACACTTGTGACTGAAAGTCCAATGTGATGTATTGAGTGCAAATTTTTATTTCTACATCTTATCTACTGCATCACAAAATAAAATAGTCTGAATCTTGGGTGTGAAAAGATGAAGGTTAAAAAACCAAATCAAAACAAACAAAAAAACCCAGCCCAAAACCAGTAGAGGGAATAGAGGTTCATTTTGCATTATATCTAGTTCTATCTTGTTTGAGTTTTTTATTGGAAGAAAATGCTATTCATATACACTTTGGGAGCACTGTAAAAAACATACCAGGGTCTGTAAGCTCTTGTATTTTTCCTCCTGTATCTAAGAACTGATGAGAACTTTTCCCAGCCTCTCTCTGCAAATGGTTATTTGGCCCCCAGTGCCAAGGAGCAGTTTGACAGGCAGAGACCTGAGGCGGGTAAGCTCTGTGTAATTCTCATAGCCCTTTTGCTTCATTTTGATTGCAAAAGATCTGTCCTGATGCCTGCTCCAGTGCAGACTACATCAGTGTACATGTTGTTTCTGGTTGTTTCTTGTAGAAACAAAAATGACTTAGTCCATTCAAAGATGCTTTGTAAAGTGATATAAACATCACTATTCTGTATCTAGAAGGAGTGGCAAAATTCCTGTTTTTCTCCAACCTTCAAGATATTTTAAGTCTTATTCCAACTCATTGGCCGCTTGCTAGGGCAAGCTCAGCTAAGTGACATTGCAAGTTCCTATAAATTGCTTTGATTCTAATTTCATGATTATTCCTTTGTATATTCTCTTGAATATTAGGAAAAAAACTAATTATGCCAGGTTTTAAACCTCATTTGTGCCTTTATTTCTTACCAGATACTCTAATGGAAACCACATTTCTTCAGATGCTGATACTAAACTAGGATATACTAGAAGACAGGTAGATAATATTTTCTCCTTTTGAATTTCACTGTTGTTCTACCTTATCCGTATTTTACTTGTCTCTATATTTTTATTTCCTATTTCCTTCCCCCCCCCGCCATTCTTTCCCCCGTGTCTCACAGATGGTCTACTATCAGCAGTAGTGCTTTTGTAAATACTGCAGCTCAGCAGATCTAGTCCTGACACAGGTGGTGTCAAAGCATTCATCCTAACATGCTGAATCTCAGTTTAATTCCACCACCATATATATCCAAATTATTCACTGTCTGGGTTGAATGTACATGAAGCTCAATTTAATCATTTAGAGCCTGATTAGCAAAAGAGGTTAGCAAATGTGATGCCCATCTGCAAGAAGGGCCAGAAGGAGGATCTGGGGAACTACAGGCCTGTCAGTCTGACCTCAGTGCTGGGGAAGGTTATGGAGCAGATCATCCTGAGTGCCATCACGCGGCACATACAGGACAACCGGATGATCAAGCCCAGTTAGCAGGGGTTCATGAAAGGCTGGTCCTGCTTCACTAACCTGATCTCCTTCTGTGACAAGGTGACCTGCTTAGTGGATGAGCGAAAGGCTGTGGATGTCGTCTACCTGGACTTTAGTAAAGCCTTTGACACCATTTCCCACAGCATTCTCCAGGAGAAACTGGCTGCTCACAGCTTGGATGGCCATACTCTTTACTGGGTAAAAAACCCAAAGAGTTGTGGTGAATGGAGTTAAATGCAATTGGCAGCTGGTCACAAGTGGTGTTCCCTAGGGTTCAGTACTGGGGCCAGTTCTCTTTAATATCTTTATCAACGATCTGGACGAGGGGATGGAGTGCACCCTCAGGCAATTTGCAGATGACACCAAGTTGAGCAGGAGTGTTGATCTGCTGGAGGGTAGGAAGGCTCTACAGAGGGATCTGGACAGGCTGGATCAATGGGCCAAGGACGACTGTACGAGGTTCAACTAGGCCAAGTGTTGGGTCCTGCACTTGGATCACAACAACCCCAGGCAACGCTATAGGGTAGGGGAAGAGTGGCTGGAAAGCTGCCCAGCAGAAAAGGACCTGGGGATGTTGGTCAATATCCAGTTGAATATGAGCCAGCAGTGTGCCCAGGTGGCCAAGAAGGCCAACAGCATCCTGGCTTGTATCAGAAATAGTGTGGCCAGTAGGACTAGTACAAGACCTGTACTCGGCACTGGTGAGGCCGCACCTCGAGTACTGTGTTCAGTTTTGGGCCCCTCGCTACAAGAAGGACATGGAGGTGCTGGAGCATGTCCAGAGAAGGGCAACAAAGCTGGTGAAGGGTCTGGAGCACAAGTCTGATGAGGAGCAGACAATGGAACTGGGGTTGCTTAGCCTAGAGGAGTCTGAGGGGAGACCTCATGGCTCTCTACAACTCCCTGAAAGGAGATTGTAGCCAGGTGGGTGTTGGTTTCTTCTCCCAAGTAACAAGCGATAGGACAAGAGGAGATGGCCTCAGATTGCGCCAGGGGAGGTTTAGATTGGATATTAGGAGAAATTTCTTCACTGAAAGGGTTGTCAGTCATTGGAACAGGCTGCCCAGGGAAGTGGTTGAGTCACCATCCCTGGAGGTATTTAAAAGCCATGTAGATGTGGTGCTTAGGGATGTGGTTTAGTGGTGGGCTTGACAGTGCTAGGTTAACAGCTGGACTTGATGATCTTAAAGGTCTTTTCCAACCCAAATGATTCTATGATTAGATCTGTAGGGCATCACAATCACTATAAAATAATTTCCAATGACGAGATAAGCAAAACAGCAGAAATGATCTGATTCATTCCTTCCATGCACACGACTGAATGGTTTTCTTTGGTGCAGTTTGTTGAGCCAGATCATAATTCACACTCCAAAATCTGGTTCGCTCAGGTGTTCTCCCTTTCACAGTGCTGGCTGCTGTGGTAGCACTTACCATCAGCCCGCTCTCCCTGTATGGGCCAGATACTTGGATAGAATAACAAGGTATCTGTCGGCCAGAATCTACATTTGCTTCGCCTTTTTCTAAAGACAATGAAATACCTGTCTCTGAGATGAGCTTATTCCCTTTAAAGAACAAACTACTCCTTTGAGGGTGGGAGTTTTCCCGTTAAAGTTTGATTATGGCCCTAATCCCTCACTGTCAGATGACATGCTCTCACTCAAATCCTTTAAGGTTTTAAAGTTTCCAAACTACATCTGCAGAATTGCAGTTGTCCTCTTTTCCAAAAACAAAAATATGTGCTTAGGGAAAAGGAAAGTGTTTGATTTTTTTGTTTTGCTATCTAAGAAGTGATTAAAAACATCTAGAACAGAAAGAGAGCTTCATCCTATAGAGTGGTGAAGTGCCTACCTCGCTCTTGCTTTGGGCTTCACACCGGTACTGCTAATGACAACAGACTGACTGGTCTTTCCAAGCACACGCACTTGGAAAAATGAAGTATGTCTCATTTTGGTGTAGTCCATTGCAGAAGACAGTCATGCCAGAACAATTTCTGTCCAGAAGATGAGTGGACAAAACAGGCCTGTGGTCAAGGGTTTTTTTATTCTTTAATGATTTTTTCTTATTTTAATCCTTATATTTAATGGAATTACCACCTCATTTGTATTCCCAGAAGAAGTGCTGTTTATTGCTGCTCTCAGCCTCAGTGAAGAAAAATAATCCTGTTTTAAATCAAACACTTGTTTATATGATCTAATAGAAAACACCAGGCTGTATATCAAATTCAAATGGAAAACAGATGTATTAAATTGACAGTAAGAATAAATTTGTCACAGCTATAAATGCTTATTGAAATATATGTTTATATACATATGGGTATGTGTGTGTGTATATATATAAAATATCTTCTTTTTTGAGGGTTGGAGGAGAGGACGGGAAAAGAACATTGCTTTAGAGAACATCACCAAAGAGATGCAATGTAGTTGCTTCAGATTTAAAATGACTTGTTAAGAGAGTATGAAAACAGAGACTAGGCACATTGAAGTTTTAATTTAAGGGTTTGAAGATTTAATTTCAGGGTTGAAGTTTTTTTATTGTTTTAGTTTTAGTCCAAAATGTGTTTTGCAAAATTTCTCGAACTGCAGAAAATGTGGTAAGCCCAAAGTACTTGGGAAAAAGATTGCATTAAACTGATAGAAGACATTGCAGTTTGAGAAAGGAGAATCTCTACAATGCTTCACATCCAGCTGTCAGCTAGCCATTTTTTACTTCAGATTGTGGCCCAAAAATTGTGATGGAGAGACTTGCAAGTCCTCGTTACCACACACACCTTTCCGTCATGAACACACTCGTAACAGCTCTCAAAACACTTTGCACACATTTAAATGTTGTGGTCAAATTAGTCGAGTCCTGAAGCATGGATGCTTCCTTTCCTGTCCCACATTAAGTTCCCGCTCAGTCTTTTAGTATCAGCAGGTTTCATTTGACTGTACACTGATTAACTATGCAATGTAATTTCGTCATCTTTAGAAAAGCTGGAGCACACTATACCTTTCTTCCACTCCTCTGAAAATTCAGATAGCTTCTTTTTGATTTGCCATGCCTAGAATTTTTTCTGATCTTTTCAGAGCCCATCTGACATAATGCAGCAGGTCGAGAAAAGGTTTTAAAATCTGTTTTGTATAGCATGGCCTCAAGTGATAGAGAATGTGTGAATTGTGCCTCTAATGTCTGAGCCCTCACAGCACAAGAGCAGGAGTAGTCCTGGACTGACAGGTGGAGCTTCCAGATGTGGATGTGGGGCTTTTCCTAGAGAAGCTCCCCAGCAGGATCTGCACCTTAGAAGTGCTCCTGCACTTGTGGTTGCTCAGCCACAAATCCAGTTAGTTCTGCTACAGTGCCAATAAAGAGGGTTTAAGGAACTATTAGGAAAGAGGAGGTGGGAATCCCTATATGAAGAAGTGGGAGAAATCTCTGATTTCACTCCAGTCACCTAAGTCACTTCACATCCACAATATGCTGGGGAAGGCTTTTGCTGACTTTTGTCTTTCAAGAGTTGAACCCACTTTAAAGAGCTGCTCTTCCTTCTCCAGTCTAGGGTAGGGCCAGAGATTTTCTGTCACCTTTCAGCTGAGGATATCTGAAACACATCTTGCTGATGGAAATGAACTAATATGCTGCAGAGATACGTGATTTTCTACACTTAATTTTCACTGATGTTTTAGAGGGAATTGTGATACTTTTCAGAAAGGGAAGGCATCTGAGAGCAGAAGGTTGATCAGAAGACAAGACATAAATGTATTTAAGCAGGGTAGATGGGCAAGGCAACAACTGTGTCAAATATAAATATGATTATTTGCCTTACTCTCCTGATACAGTGGGTGGCTAATGAGATGTGATGACCTAGTCTTTGATAGTCTTACTGATTCTGTATGCAACATCATAACTAGGACATGAAAGACTGTTCTCAGTTATATTTATTTTGTGTTCTCTCTTTAATTGGCATAGGTGTTGAGGGTTCCAGGGAGCTGGTGTGATGAGCAAGCTTTTAGTAGTTCCATAATGGTTCAATCTTTGTTCTAATACATGTCATAGGTATCTTTTCCTCATACTTTCATTTATTGCCAATTAAAAATAGAGTTGGATAGTGAGAAATAAAGACAAACTGAAAATCCTTCTCTCTCTCTCTCTCTCTCTCTCTCTCTCACACACACACCCCCCCCCCTTCTTGTTCCCAGGCTCAACTTCACTCCTTCATCCCCAACTCCTCTACCTTTCTCTGCCCAGCAGCACAGGGGGATGGGAATGAGGGCTGCAGTCAGTCCATAACAAATCCTCTCTGCCGCTCCTTCCTCCCTATGCTTTCTCTCTGTACCAGTGTCGGTCCTCTCCACTGGTGGCCATTTCTTTGTGAAATACCCACCTGCTCTGGAGTGGGATCCTCTGTGAGCTGCAGTGTTGAGTATCTGCTGTGGTGTGGTCCTTTCCACAAGCTGCAGGAGAATCTGTCCTCCAGCACCTGTAGCACCTCCTCACCCTCCTTCTTCACTAACCTTGGTGTCTGCAGGGTTGTTTCACACTTTTTTTTTTCCTCCTCTCACTCTGCTGTGCAATAATTTGTCCTTTCTTAAATACATTTTCCCAGAGGTGCCACTTGGCAGAGGGGCTCAGCTGTGCCCTGCGGTGGGTCTGTTGGAGTTGTCTGGAACAGACTGTCCAGCATGGGTCATCCCCAGTCTCTTCTCACAGAGGCCACCCCTGCCCCCCTGCTAGCAAGACATTGCCAGCTAGACCAAGTATAGTGGTCTATAATGCAGTAAGCCACTCCAAGATGTGCATTAGTCCGCTATTGATTTTCACCCACTGCCACCCATAGAGGCTTTATAGAGCAAAATCTGTCAGTCATGGACAGGCCTGTATATCTGTCATATCTATCATGAAAACTGAATTTTCTTGATGCCTGTTTCATCATCCAGTATTTTCCTGGGTCGTTATGGGCTAGATGTCCCCTGTGATACAACTTCTTGTGTGAAGGCATCTAGAATTGTGCTCTCAATTTTGTGTCCTTATTAATATTTAAAATTTTGGGAGGTGGAGGGATTATGCACAATGTGAGTGAGCATTGATGTAAAGTATCAGTAGTAATTTACAAAATGCATAATTGGAGAAGATGGTTCACTCTAAGCTTATTGATTATGTAGCGGTACAGTGTTAATATTTTGGTAGTACATGAAGAGAGATTGTGCAGTGGCAGTAGAATAGTTATGTAATCGGTTGTAAAAAAATCCCTGAATTTACTCATCTTTTTAGGGGGATAATTATCTATTTAGGAATGCATCTGTGTGTTCAGTGCTTATCATGGGTCTATGCACACTGGAACAATCAAGAAGAGTTAGAGGAATTTTAGAATAGTATCTTTTTACCACATATGCAGAGCACTTTTTTTCTTTTTTCTTTTTTTTTTTTTTCTGGGGATGGCCTTGTGAAAGATTGGTGACACTCTTTCCTCCTGAATTGGAAGAGAGCAGAGGCATCCCTGCACAAACAGACCTGTCTCCAGCTTCCTGGTTTGTGCAGAGTGAGCCTTTTCCCCTTGTTTCTTGACAGAGTTCAGCTGAGATGCTAAGTGAGTACTTCACATTGAAGTAACCTTGAACATGCTGGATGCATGTTCAGTAGTTATTAGTTCTGAAATGTGAATTAATAGTCCTAAGTCCAAACGCTGCATACTGCGGTTGTAATGTATCTCTTATAAGGAAATGAAGGCATGTAAAGTGATGCGCCCAAGGATGCAGACAGGGTCGTGAAGGAAGTGCAGGAGACTGATTCCTGACCCCTCATGTTATAACACAAGTAGCAGACAATGAATTACAAACATATGAGCAACTGCATAATATCCTTTTAGGCTGATATTTAAAATAATAATGCAAAAGAAAAATTCCAGACATCTTCCCTGTCTGCCGATTATATTCCCTCACTTTCTCCACATCCTAGCACTCTCCCCTTGTTGCTTTTATTTCAGTATGTGCCATCTATTACTCTAACCTGATCTTCTTTCTTTATTAACTTTATCTTGTCTCCACTAGCTTCAGTGCATGTTCTGGTTTCGGTGAGATAGAGTTAATTTTCTTCCTAGTAGCTGGTATAGTGCTGTGTTTTGGATTTAGGATGAGAATAACGTTGATAACACACTGATGTTTTTAGTTGTTGCTAGGTAGTCGTAGTGTCTACACTAAGTCAAGGACTTTTCAGCTTCTCACGCCCTGCCAGGTGCAGCAGAAGCTGGGAGAGCACAGCCAGGACAGCTGACCCAGACTGGCCAAAGGGATATTCCCTACCACATAACATCATGCTCAGCATGTAACTGGGGAAGCTAGCCAGGAGGCAGATTCACTGCTCAGAAACAGACTGGGCATCAGGTTGTGGTTGTGGTTTTTTCCTTCTGTTGCAGTGAGCAATTGCATTTGTGCTTGACTTGTTTTATTATTGTTGTTGTTGTTATTGTTATTATTGATGTTATCACTATTATTATTCTCTTCCTTTGTTACCCTATTAAACTGTCTTTATCTCAGCCCATGAGTTTTATCTTTCCATTCTTCTCCGCATCCCTTTGTGGGGAGAGGTGTGAGTGTGTGGCTGCGTGGTGCTTAGCTGCCGGCTGGGGCTAAACCACAACAGTGCACTACATCCTTTTGCGGCTATCTCACTGCTTTCCTTCATAACTGATCCCAGTTATGCTGGGATGTCAGTGACTCTTTGGTATATTTAAAACCTTTATGCTTGAGGACTAGGTAAATAAGGAGTGGGGAAAGAGGCAAGTTGAGACAGTAACAGGAATTTGAGGATCTTACAACAATTCTTGGTATATAACAATATAAAACAGCTAATGGATTATTGTCACCTTTGACTTTGTTTCCCCTATCTATTTGTTCCACACTGTTCTGTTATTTTGAATTGAGACTATCCCTCTATATTTGCTTCAGGCTTTAGGCCCCCACTACATTTAACAGTAACTAATAAATAACACTAATTATTCATAATGAAGATGTAGTGAGTACATGCAGATGGGTCAGGAACATAGAGTTTGTGTACCTCTTGTATTGTAGCCTGGCTGTTATCCACCATTAGAAGCAGGCAGAAGAAGAAACTCTCAACACCAATCCAGATGTGCACAAACAGGACATCTGTCTCAAGTATGCATAACATGCATGCCCTTATTTAAGGGCAGATGACCACTCAGGCATTCTGTGACTTCTGTTTTACTAGTGCTCCTTTTATAGATTTTGTAATGAGCAAACCTCTTCAAAGAAGAAAATTTTTACTTTGAAGGGGAAGCATCCACAGCAAACCAAAATACACTGAGAAATTTGAGCAAGAGAGGGAGGTCCTTCTGTAGATGAACCAGTAAAGATCAGCATGACTTAGGATTCGAGCTTCTTTTTAAGAGTGTCTCACATAGTATGTTAGTCCTGGTCTGTGTAGTATCTGAGCCTAAAAAGGCCTTTTGAAAAGTGTCTAGAAAACAAAAGGGAAATTCTGTCTGTCAGAATATCAGCTTTATTTTCTCTACAGACAGTTATTATTTATAAGCATTAAACAAACTGGATGGAAGTTGATAACCAAGATCAATAATATTTTTCTGAAGTTGTAAATCTGGAAACCGTTGATCCCTTTACACTACTGTTGCAAAAATCGCTGATGATTTCTATTAATGGCATCTGCCTGTGTAAAGTTCAGCCAGCTCATTCATGTTGTACTCCTATACTGTCATAAAGGCCCTTGCCCTCATATCAACAATACTGTTATCAGAGCACACTGTTCTCTTATTTATTGAACCATACCAGTTGCAGTATTTGCCATAGTTGTTATTTTAATTTTTATTACTCATTTATCTATTATATTGGAAAACAGAGGCCTGTTGCTACTCAGGAGGAACTTCTGTGTGAGTCATGTTGATACAATGGCACACACACAAAAGGTGTAGAGGGTGCAGTGTTGTTACCCTCCTCAGCCGTACCATATTATTAAAAAAATAAAAAGGAGGAAAAAAACCCCAAAGACTTACATGTCTAGCTTTGAAAAATTGCTGAAGCAAAGGATTTAGTTGTAATATATAGTGTTTAAATTTCCAGAAAACCATAACTGTTCCTAAAATGTTCAGGATGAGGCAGTTTTATCTTTTGACTTGGTATTTTTGAAGAATTTTACAATGTATTCATAGGATCCCCCAGCCTCCCGATAACATGCTGTAGAGAAACTTGCAAAATAATCTCTCTGGAACTTAAACAAGTATTGCTAATTGTTGGACTAGCTCATGAATTTGGTGATATATGAATACAGAAGCCTTGAAGTATTGACAGGATATAACCTAGTTTCTGTCTGCAGCATTAAATTCAAAACACAGGAAATTTCTACAGGAAAGAAAATAAAGATGCATTTCTATAATTTCTTTTGTCATATTTTAACATGTTGACAGTAAACGAGGCATTTCTAAATTACTATCTATATTGAATTTACAGCTATGTAGTTGTATTTTATTGTTTGTATCTTTTGAGACATTTTTAATAATTGTTATTCAGCAAAGTAAAAATGATAGTGTTCATTCTCTTAAACTGAGGTTTGTATTTCATAGTAATCTTTTCATAATCTTTGAGTTGTGCCTATACATTTTGCTTCATCCATATTCAGTAAAATATGGTATTCATAAAATTAGTATGCTGCAGAGTGCAAGAGAGTATCTTGCTTTTAAAGATCGGAGATGGTTCTTGTGCTGCTCCTCAAAGGCAATTTGAACAAGAGAGAGACAAAGGTTAATCATCATGTTTCCATTGTTAAACCTCGCTTTTCAGATTATGCTACTTTAGCACTAGAGTACTTAGCACTGCATATTTCATATCCAAAAATTGTATTAATTCATGTTTTAGGAAATAAACAGGAGTTTAAAATAAAATCCTCCAGGATCTTCTGCTGTTTTGAAATCTAAAGGGCTCTATAATCCTTTAAACCTGTAAACACTAACAAAGAAACCATTGTCAATAAATCAAATTCATCTTTGCAGAAACAACATGCTGCAGAGTTCCTCACGGATGATAAATGCTATTTAGTGAGCCAGCCTCACCTCTGGTATAACTGCAGTGCCCTAGTACACCAACCAGTGATCAATTTGGCTAATATCTTTAAAATGATTAAATGTTTGTGAAACAAACAGTGGGGTGGACACCTCCCAATTCCCTGGTTGAGTAGTTTTTCTTTATCATTTCTGTAGACTGGTGCTCTGTTTAACATTTAAGGTTACATTAGGTCAATTCTTAATACAATAGTGTATTTGGCAAGAGTAGATGAGGATTAATTAGTTAATGTTTGCAGAAGACTTTGAAAACGTGAAGTGCTATGGGGGCATAAATGAATGTACCCGCTTTTCTCTGGTCTTGGAATAGGTGGTACCTGCAGAATGCTATTCTCATACTTGGCAGATGTTAGCTTTTCACGGATCTTACCATAGGTAAATTCTGAGTTTTAAAGTTAATTGGTTGTGCTTTTAATCAGTGATTAATAACTCTTCTGAGGCTTTTTTTAAGTGGCCTCCAAAAAATGTTCAGATAAGTAGTTGGTTTACAGCAAGCTACACATGTGAAATTCATAAAAGGGCTCAAACAGCCAGTGCAAATATGTTAGGAGTCCTGAAATAAAGATCTGGGAATCCACTGAATGTATTTATAACAGGGAATTTGGCATTTCTCAGGGGACATACAGGTCTTCAGAAGTATCAGATTATTTATGAAGCTGATATTATGCAATTTATGATTTTTCTCACACTGACTTGCAAATGTTACCTCTTCACTGCAGTGGAGGTTTCTCGCTGTTCCTTCCTCTGTACCAGGCTGCTTGTGAGATATAACCAGCTGAGGTGCTGGGAAGCTGGGAGTAGGTGGGAGAATCGATATCCAAGTAAGCTACAGAAAAGTCTTCAAAACATAATCATCTCTAGTACTTTAAATGAACTAGATTTAAACTTCAGTTTCAAGGTGAAAGGTCATTGGGCCCAACTCTATCTCTTGGAGACATTTGATCCCCCACGTTTTTCCAAGATTTAGAATATACATTGATATTTTCAGCAGTACTCCCCTGTAACAAGATAGTAAGTCTTCACATCTAAACATTTCTAAAAAAGGCAAATGATGGATTGCACAGCGGACATTTTCCCATCTTCCTTTCATGCTACCTTCAGTAATTCCACTGGCTTGTAATTCTTGGAGGTGAGATACAAGACTTCAACTGATGACAGCAACAGACAAAAATTTAGAGGCAGCACAATTCCTTCAAACAGACGTTTCCCAGACAGACTGATAACACTTCAACTTTCAAGTGACACCTCTTTGTAAAATCTCTCTAACCACAAGAAAAAAAAGGTATAGTGTCATACAGTGTCAGGTGTGAAGTAAAACATGATTCATCTTAGATGTTTGATTATTTCTCATTTACAGCCTGTGTTTTAACAAATAGTATTTTTTCCAACCTCCTTGATTTGACAAAAAGAATGGATGTCTCATCTGTCTTCCCTTTTTTTCTTTTTTGTTTGCTGACCCAACCACTTGCTGGCAACTATGGATTTTCTTTCCTAACATCTCTTGGCATCTGATGTTCTTTACTATTTTCTGCTTTCTTTAGAAGTAAATATCCCTCATTTTGGGGCTTTGGCACCATTAAAATTTGTAGTTCAGGCTATATTATGGATGAATGAGGTTCCTTTTTATTGATAAGATGTTTTTAAAAAGCACAAACCCAATGTTAGCTGTAAGGCACTTCACCTGCCTGGTATTTCACAGTAAAAAAAACAAGTGTAAAGAGCCAAACTAGAAAAGTGTAACTTCTAACCAATTATGGATTTCTCAGGGCAAGGAACTCTGATCCTATCTATATATACAATGATTTGTTGCTGCATGCAACAAATATCCTGTTAGTGGTAAAATAACTGATTTGATGTTTCTTTCCTCTTCCCTTTCTCATTTCATTCTAGAGTAAAGAAATCTGGCAGTACTTTATTGTACTTTTTGTACTCTATTATATTGTTCATTTCCCCTCACCTGTAATACAAACTCTTTTTTGACCCAGAAGTGTTTTTCTCTGAGGTCGATGATGGAAGTATTAACAATTGTAAGGACCAGTCAAATGATAAACGTTCAATGGAATTAATCTTTTCCTGTAAACATTAAACAAAACTTTTCTACAAGGGCAGAGGCTCAGAAGTTCCACTGTTCCCCATAAACTGAAAAACATTCACTGCTTAGTAACATCGCATTAACCTAGAAAAGTCTAGCAGTACATGGCTAGACCTGATTCTCTGTTGTGCTACATGATTGCTTCCTCCTGTCTCTGAGAAACTGCAAGTGAAGTTTCTTCCATCTGTATACAACCTCCTATATAAAATAAAACAGAATACCCAGCCATAATGTAAATTCTCTTCTTTTAAATCTTATCCCCACAGTTGTACTAAAAGTTCCACATAAATTTCCCTAATATTTGTTGGATTTACCCGAAGTACTTCAAGTTTCATATATAGAAGCTTGACCTAAATTTGACAGATGTGTGTTCTACCCTTAAATTTTTTTGAGAGAGGTTTCTACAAATACTGCTCTGTAGGAGTTATGGAAAATTCTACAAATTATTGAATGAACATATTTTTAAGACATTGTTTCTCCTTTTTTAGATCCCTTTGAGATACAATCCATGCTGCTTTTGAATGGGAAATTGAATAATGAAGTTGATGTCAGGCATGAGCATTTGCCCTTCTTGATGCCCTATCCTGAGGGCATAGGGAGGAGGGAGCAACGAAAACAAAGTACTCCCAATTCTTTTGCTAGCTTTCTCACTTTTATAAACAAAATATCATTCTCTGCTAAGAGCTTAGACACCGGTATAATTATTAGCATAAAGCTTTTCCCACTTCAAAAGTTTTAGAATATGTTGTACTGTTCTAGGTCAGCTTTTTTCTGAATTCAGGCTTCCCTGAGTTACAAGTGCCTTGTTGCAACTGCTGTTTTCAAGACAGAGTAGTTTGCTTATCTCTGCCTATACTTATTGCTATAGTTGTACTTTTTTTTCCTTTAGATCCTATGCTGTGATATGTTTATGCTAGATTTGATGTAAAGGTGATAACTTTTTCTGATCCCACTTGAAGGATAAAAGTTGATCTCAAATCTTTACTGTCACTTTGGTAAAAGAAACACCTAACCAGGCAATCTGATTTTCACAGTGCTACCGCTTCTGTAGAGTCTTTCGTATAACCATGTGATAGCCACAGTGTATTTCTGCTTTTGTGGGATGTAACTCTGCACAAATATTTGTTTGTTACCAGTTAAAGGAAGCCTTTGTTCAGCTATTCATTGACAATTTTAAGAAAAGGTTGTTGATCAGAAAAAGTCTATAGACTTTTTTCCTGATCTCTGGTTCTTTTCTGACAGTTAGGAGGATCAGTGTTTAGATTATTTCCAGAAAGGGGACAGCCTTTTCTGCAATGACTGGAAAATGTCAAGGGGTCATCTGAGAGTGCATCCACTGTTTGAGCCTGGCAGGAATGTGGGGTTTTTTGGGTTTTTTTGGTTCTGTTTTTTAAACTTCCCTTTCACCAAGCTCATCACAACCTGTGAAAAATTAAGGTGTTAAGAATGTTTAAGAGTGTTTATGAACCTTAGTACTAGACAAACTTGGAGCTACTATACTTGAGTCACAAACTGAAATACCCCCAAGGCCAATAGGAACCTTGTCCCAGTTGCAGTCACAAATTGTTTACTGGAAGAAAAAAAAAAAAAAAGAAACTTAATGAGAAAAAACTTAGTGTGAATCTGAATTTTCCTTTTTCAGCTTTCATTTCTGCCTTTCTCTTGGTAGGGGAGTTGTATGTACTTCTGCATGTGGATCTCTAAGGGAAGCTTAAATTAAATATTTTTGCTGCGGCAACCATGGCAGAGCAAATGCATTTTAAAGGAGAATTCAATCCCTTTTGTTGTGAGTGCTGTGGCAAAGTAACTCTTTTAAACAGTTATACCTGTATAACAGAACATTAGTGCACTGACTTACCTTGGTTGTAGCCTTACCCTCTTGATTTCACATAATGGTACTTCCATTTTTATACATGTACTTTTTAATCTGAAAGCACATAAAGAATTGCTTTTGAAAGGGAAAAGGAGCACGAAACTTTCTCGAGCAAAGGCAACAGGAATGGTGGGACCCAATGGTTTAGAGCCAAAGATGATCAATATAAGGACACAAGATTTTATGTGTTCTCTTCTTGCCTGCAGAAGCAGAAACTTGCTGCTATGAGCTTGTGTAGCTCCAGTGAATAGTATTCCATGGCATGCCCGGCTGGAGGCTGATATCATGCAGACAGCCTCTGGTGGGAGCAAGACCTCATGTAAGCACTTCCTCTTGAGAGTTTGGGGTTTTGGCTGTGTGTGCATGAATTTCAGCATATGAAATGAGCAGTTCCCATGGATACCTGAGTTTGCAGAGTCTGGTGTCATTAGCTGGTGTCATTAGCTGCGTATGAGTTGCACCATTCCTTTCCGATTTTTTATCTGATACAACAGCTGGCTTCGCTGATTGACCTCATTGATCACCAAAGTGGTGATCAGAGTATCTAAATGAAGAGACATTGACTAAAGAGCTACACAGTGGAGATTTCAGGTTTTGAATGATATTACCTACAAACTTGTCTTTTTTTTTTTTTTTTCCTTGTTCTAATTGGTTATTCTGCAGTGAAGGAATGGTGCCATGGAAGTATTATACTTCATCCCTACCCTGACTAGTGTGGCAAAAGCATGAGAAAATAAAATTCATTAAAAAGGCTGCAGTTATTTCCTTCCAAAGCAAAGAAAGAACAGAGGAAGGAAGGCTGATGCTTTTGCTGCCTACCTGCTCCCTAAACTGGGAGAGCCAGTATGTTCTGAGTGGTCTCAAATCTCTGAAGCAAACAAGTATCTACTGAGTCTTGTTCAGTAAATAAAGGGGAGATCTCAAAAGCTGAGAAAAATTAAGTCAATCAGCTGCAAGGCAATAATGGCATCTTTTGCCCAGGTTCCTGGTATGCCCAGAAAGTTTCATGATTCCCCAATATAGTAAGATGTGGTGGTTAAAACAGAAAACCTTATTGAATAAGCATGCTGCTTCCCAATCATAAAAGCCTCCGAGTTTACATATGTATGCACACACAGGGCCTGAATCTCCGTAAGGACTGAAAAACTAGTAGTGAAGGCCATAGGATAGATACCCAGGTTGTAGAAATTGGTGCTAACTCCATTGATTTGTATATTCTAATCTTGATTTCAATAGAGATAGTTTCATACTAGCTGAGAATTTGATCATAAATCACTGTTACAAGAGCCCTGACACGGTCACTTCAATATTTTAAGATGTGTAATAGATTACCTGCACAGCATACATGTTTACAAAGTACAAAAAGGGGAAAAAAAAAATCTATTCTATCTTACCCTTTGCACAGTCCTGCTGAAAGTTATGGGAATACAGGTCATGTACAAAAATGCTATCTATAGAAAATTCTATTTTTCTCTCATTTTGGTTTTACTTTTTCTCTCCGGCCAGCAGAAATTTGTCTAAATGAAAAGCTATGCAGGAGATTCCAGGAAACAAATTGCATGGCCCTGTTGGAAATCATGATCAAAACTAATAACTGTTAATAATGTGACTTGCATCTCAGTGGGATGCCCCAGGAAGTGGATTAGCATTGCTCTAAACATCATCAGGGATAAACAAAAGGAAACTCAACCTAGAAGAGAGTGCCAGGGGCTTAACATAAACTCCCATAAAGAGCTTCAGGCAAGACTTGCTCTTAATAAATATCCCAATATTGAATCTGAGGGACTCTAAATTCAGTTTGTAAGATTGCCACCACATGTCGAAGTTCTTCCCAGGACCTGGCACTGCTGTAACTTCCTTCCAAAGAAAGCAAACAGTAGTGGGCTGGAGAAAAGCTCTAAACCTGGATTTAATTTCTTGAAAATGAAAGAAATGTGTCTTTTTGAAAGATTTCTTCTCTTATACCAAAGGACAAAGAAGCAAAAGTCTGATTGTTTCTTTATTAGCCTGGAGATTTTCTTGTTTAGAATGAGGAAATGTGCTGTTCTTTATTTAAGGAGCTTCTTAAATAAGAGGAGAAAAATTGTGCAAGGGAGCTCATGCTTTGAGAAAGCACACATATTGGACTGGTAAAAAAAAAGTGCTTCTATTTTACTATGGTCAGCTTTGGTTCAAGAGCACCAAGGAAGCATACCCAAATGAGGCATTTCCTTGTCCTGCAGTGTTGTTTGCCTGCATATCTGGTGCATGCATTATTACGGCTTCTAGACTATAACGTCAAAGTTGTATTGTCCTTAGAGAAGCAGCAATGCATACTCTATTCAGTGTGCATGTTTAATAATGGCATAATACTTGTGGGTGGTTAAGCTGCAGATGAATTATATAAGGCATATGCAAGCCAGTAAAACCTTTGCCTTAGATCATAACACCATGTATTTTCTATATTCAGCATAGGAAAACAATATTAGGAATGATTTAAAAATGCTAAAATGTTTTGTGACTATTTTGCATATCTTTCCATCTCAAATAAGGCATCCTAGCTACTCTGGCTCCAAGAAGACAGGGATTGGGGTAAGTGTGGAAAACATTTTCAAGGAAGTTTAAATCCAAATCCAAATGCTTTGAAGTCCCCAGTCTTGAGACATTTGAGAGTTAATGGCAGGTACTCTGTGTTCAGTTAGGAAGCTCTTGCATTCCCAAAGTTTGGTAGCATTTAGGTTTGTATAAATGGAAGCAATTACTGCAGGGCAATAATTAATTTTGCTCCACAGTGAATTGCATAAAGGTTGGTTTAAATTTGATGAAAGGCATTTTAAGTAATCTCTGATCTCTTTGCTGATCATCCCCAGCCCTACCTGTCAGTGTGGAATGGCAAGCCGTCCCCTTGACAGAAATCCTATGAAAGGACATCTGTGCTGTGTGACAATGTCATATGGAAGGATTACTGGTTTAATAGAGTTGAGTTTTGTTCTTGCTCAAGCAGATGCATCTGTCAGTCAGGCTAAAAAAAGGAACCATGTTTTATGGCAATAATGTTCACTTGAAATTTCCATGCAAATACGGAAATAAAAGAAACACAAATCTATACGTTTCTGCCAAATGTATGGTTCATGTAGCTGTTGAAAAGCAAACAGTAACTACACTTGGAGTATCACATGCATGATATTAACCAAGTATGACAGGGAGAGGTTGGTACAACAAATATAATCTTATTTGGCTGTATCCTGGACAGCTTCTAAGCACAGCTTGAAAAACAGTATTTAAAAGATCACTTTCCAGTATGGCATCTCCCCATTTTTTTCCAAGCTTTTTTTCCCCTCCTTTTTCTATTTTGCTTTCCTGGCTTCCAAACCAATCCTCTCTTTGGGTCCTTCCTCTTTTTGATGTTTTTATATATATATGTGTGTGTGTGTGTGCACAAAAAAAAATTAAACAAACTAAAGAATAAAAATTTTAAAAATTAAAATTCAGAATTTATTTGTCTATGCTAAATATTTCACTTCAATGGTTACAATATCTGCATGTCCACAGGGAAGAATGTGATTGTCTCCTGTATATGAAGTCCTTGTGTGTGGTAAAAGGCTGCTTTGTAGCCAGGTCTTTTGCACAACCGAACTTATCAGAGACCATAACATCAAGGAGCTGAATCCTTAGAAACATTCATATAAACACAGTGATAGTGGAAAACAGATGCCTCAGCATCTACTGCAGCTGAGAATTTTCTTTTTCTTTTTTTGGATGAAAAAGAAAGTTTCCATGGTTTTAAGATAGGCATTTTTTTGGTGAAGTATATCAAAGTTTGCTTCCAATAATCTGTAGCTGTTATTTATATCTGCCAAGGAGAGCTATAAATTCAGCCTTGACATGGTTTCAATAGTGTGAACCTCCAGATCTGCTCTAATCCCAAGATTAGATACTGAAGTGCTGCTTCAATTGTGCAGTATTATCACGTACTATCACTTGGCCCTATTTCAAACTGTAACTTTATTGACAATACTTTCAAAGCTGTTGCTAAGTTGTGAGCACTCTGCTTTATCTACTGCTGCTTTTACAACTGCAGCTAGGTATACTTTCTCGCAGGAAGCACTATGCTAAAAATAATCACTAGACAAAACGATGATCTGTGTTTAACCTTTTTTCATACAGGAGTCTTTGTTCTACTCATAGACTTTTTTGCATCCTTGACAATTTAAACTGATTTTCTCTTACACCCTCTTGTTACTGCCACTTTTACCGAGACAATTCTTCAAAGCAATACTAAAAAGCTGTGTATTTGTATCATACAACTGGCTGGTCTAAGTATAACTCATGTTGTTAGGTGGTTGTTCTTCCTTTCCCAAATGTCATGAACTCATTGCTACCTTCAGTCACAGGACTTTTCCACAAAGTGTGGTTGAACAGGTCTGTTCCTTACACACTTCATGGGAATTGAATTACATACAAAATACAGATTAATAAAATAGTAGATACATCCATTAACCAGGGCAGACCAGAAAGCAGATTGAAGTTCTTTGTACCTGCCTGTCACAAGTGAAGGGGACAAGTTGATAAACTCCTGTGCCACCTATGCAGAAGAAAACTGCAATTTGTTCAGTCCCTGGGGATATGAAGGGCCTAAGCTAGATTTTGAGAACCTGCCTGAAAGAGACACTGTAAGGAAGCAACTGCTCATCCTGATGTCCAGTGTGAATGGCTTCCAAAAGAAAGCTTCCGACAGAGCTATGTTTATTTTGGGAAGGTCTGTTAGATGTTTTGCTGCCAATGTGCTGAATAGGTTACAGGGAAAAGCAGTGCTGCCCGGTGTGGGCGATATGACACAGATGGATGATCACTTCAGAATAGAAATGTGGCTGTACAACTGCTCCTTTGAAGGCTTGGTGGCAGCTCCATTTCTTTCTCTGTCACACACCTAAATGTTTAACCTGGAGGAGGTCAGCAGTCACCTCTGCTTCTGTAACTCTTCCTTTTTTTCCTTTCTTCTATATCTGGTCTACAAGACTTCAGGGTAGGGACCACTGTGCCTACGTTTCATTTATACAGGCTGTAACACAATTGGGACTGTGTTCTACACACATACTGTGAATAAACAGCAGAAAAATAGAAATGAATACTGGGAAATCTTGAACCATCACTGCTGTTCTTATACCTCATCAGTAGGATGGGTTACTACCCTCAGACTTCATTCAGGTGGAGAAGTCTGAGCAGATGTATGCTTTAACAACAACAACAAATGACTTTAACTGAAATGAAGAGTACTGATGCTGCATTTTCCTCTGTCAAATGCTTTAGCTTGATGTCTCCCGCAGCTTAGAAAAGTAAATACTGATTCAGAAAAACATGACAACTACACCTGCACCTCTCCCATGTTTTTAAAGGCCAGGAGTCTTAAAACACATTCTTAACTAGCATTGTTATGCCTCTGCTCCACTCAAGGACAATTTGCATAATGTGATGTTCTTTTGTTACAAGCTTTTGTTACTACTAAATGGTTAGGAACCTGACCTTTAAAATCATGGCATTATGGTTTACTCCAGGTAAAAACCAGCACTCATTGACATACATGGTATTGTTTTATGAGGCTCTGAGTAAGCAGTTTTACTCCATAGACATAATAGCTGGAAGTATTTCTCTTTAATAAAAGCTGAAACCCTCAATAGCAACTGAGAAGTGTTCCCAAATTTGTCCTCTGTGCTCTCCTACCTATTGGGAATATTGCCAATAAGCATAACCTCATATGATACACACTGGATCGTTTGGTATACTCAAGTCAAAAACAGTTTTACTTATCTGATTTTCCTTCTCTTGTGAATAATTGAATTTCTCATATATCTTGGCAAATCTTTCTGTATCATTGAGTTTACAATCTTATTGCTATGCTACTGCACCACAAAAACAATTTAGCGCACTCTCTTTAAGAAGCTTTTCAGAGCAATTGATTCTGTGCAGACAAGAGTCTGTTCTATATTTTCTATGAAGTTTACAATAAAACCAAGTAACACAAAAAAGGTATGTAAAATTGAGTTGCTTATCAGTGAAAAATATTCCTTTGCATTTTCAGTTTATATAGTATAAATTCTGTGAACAGTTGTTTATACCTTTACACCCAAATAGATGTAGACAAGCCTTAACCTAAAGTCTGAAGCAGCCTGGTTTTATACATATCAAAGTGCTGTTTATCTCATGGGAAACATGGATCATAGCCAATGGCACAGCTTCGCTTCACTTCATCTGATGGCTAGAGAATACAGCTATATTGCCTCACATGCATACTGGGATAAAACTGTTTTATTTGAAGAATGAGGATTTTCCTCTGAACATACATCCTGAATTTCATGAGGAGTATTGTTGCCTTTCAGATCTGAGAGTTAACCACCTAGGAGGTATATATGGAGATTGATAAGTATCTTAAGTTTTTAAGCGTGCCTATGTGAGTGTCTTTACTTAATATATGTTTAATCATACCCTTCAAATAGACATTTTTTGATCCTTATTGCAGTGTGCTTTTACAGGGCTTTCTGTGAGCTCTGCAAGGTTGCCAGGTGTGATATTGATCTGGGTTCAAGTTGATCTGGCTTACAGGTTTGGATTTACAGAACTTGAGTGTCTGTGGATACCATGCCATGTAAAAGAAGTCATTGGATTTTGTTAGTTGTTAGAAAGACAACCAAAGGAGATAGCTGTGTGAGTGATACCTGTGGTGCAGGGACCTCAGGTGCACAAATTTCTCCAAACACTGGCTGGCCATCACAAATACTCCTGGAAATCTGGACCATCTGATAGAGGTAAAGGTGCAACCTAATGTCATCCCATTTTGGACTTTAACACTGAAGAGCAGTGTTTAATGAGAAAAGGTTTTTCTGTGTTCTGCAGAATGCTTCTGCTGTAATCTGATTTGGGGCTGAAAAAACTGTAGACAAAAAGAATATTTTTACTGGCAGAGCAGATGGGCTATGACTGTCCAGGAGATGGTCTGTGCATAATGTTACTGGCCTATATGATGATAGTGACAGTTGTAGATGGTTGCAGCTACCTCAGAAAAGATTGTAACTTCATCTCCACTTTTCCGTAGCATGACAAGCATCTACAAACTAGGTCTTTTGTGATTTCATTAAATTATACTATAAGTGTGTAGTGGCTCCATGTATCTGGTGCTATGGACTTGTTCCAAAATAATTTTGGAGTAGAATGGAACTAAAACAAATACCTAAACCTAATATTTTTTTCCCTTCCTTCTCTGAGTTGCTCTGTTACTATCATTGCTTTTTGTGGGTTTTTGTCTTTGCTGCAAGAACTCACTATGCACTCTCTGGTTGTACATGCGAGAGTTTAAACTGTGGTAGGTGTAGAAAAGTTGCATGGAGGGAGCAGAACAGCTGGAGAACTCATAAGAAATTATCTTAAATACTCAAGTCTATTAAGTGTTAAAGAAAAGTCACATTACTGGTTAAGTACAATAATAAAGCTTAAGGGCCTTACAGCAAAAATTACTGTTACTACATCAAATGCAAAACACAGGTTTTCATTAGAGAGCCAAGTGGAAAACAGGAACATCTGGGTCTGTACTGGCATGATGGAAAGGATTGTCAAGGAGAAGCCTTTTGCTACAGAGGAAAAAGACACGAATGAAGTCAGACTTGCAATAGCATGTTTTCCTGAGAGACTTGCGGAAGTGGCCTGAAGTGGGGATTATGAGCCAAAGCTGAGAGAGAGATAAGGAAAGGATAAAAGAGAGTGTGTGTGTGTGTGCACATGGAGCACAGAGGATTGGAAAGAGAACTGAACACCAATTTCCTGCTTACAGTCCCTGGCTGGAACTTCCAGAGCAGGTAGGAAGAAGTCTTGTTTTAAGAAAACCCAGTACAGAGGTGCTAGCAGAGGAAAAAAATGTAAAACTGCTACATCTGAAGAAAGCAAGCAATTGCTGAAATAAATCTCACCTTTATCAGTTGGAGTCACTGAAAAATCCCAAGAGTTTTTATGTTTGGATGTAGTGCGGAGGACTTAAAGTAGGGCCCTTACTACTGAATTTCACAAAATAACATAGGTATCAAAGACGCTATCTATAAGGACATGCTAAAGAAAAGCCTTTGGCTTAAAAGGCATGTTTCAAGAAGGTGTATGCTGGAAATTTCTAGTTATACCCTGAAATGATAGATTGTTTGAGGTAACGAAATAACAGCAATGAGGGATTCTGAGAAGGGAAGTAAGGAGCTTCTCTGTAATTCCATTGAAGCTCCAAGAAGTACATGAGACTGTGCAGCCAGCCTTTGTAGGATTGTTCTTAATTGGTGGAGTAGATCTGCAAACTCTCTTCCAGCCAGTTCAGTGTATCCTTAAAGAACACAACCTGGTAAAATAAGGACCTGGTCCTCTGAACACTTCCCAAGAGAGTGGTCATATTTGTTTCCCTGACACAAAAATGAATATTGCACTTGGTAGGTGCCAAAATGAAAACCTCAACATCACTCCATCATCATTCAAGATGTCAATAGATGCTTTTTTTAGAGTCCATTTTTTTAAGATATTCCTTAGTTATGAATTATTAACAGCATATTAGACTGTTGAATGTAAAAGGAAAGCAAATATTTGCAAGATATTTTGAAACTTGTAGCAACAAGTTTACAACACAATAGCCCTAGAGGAATGGATCTGTATGATTTTAAAAGCAGTATTAGCTAAACCAGTCATTAGATATGTCATAAGGCTAAGAATAGCTCTATAATCATCATTCTGTCAGCATGTGAAGGGATAGGATTTCACGAGGTCACACAAGAACTTCAGTTATGAAAAAAACCAGCCTAAGCAAGAAAAGCAATGCAGGAAGCTTCTGGGGCACTTGGCAAGATTTCCGCTTTGAAGGGGAAGTTCCCTTTTTATTTCATTGTTATAGTCCATCATTAATGCAATAATATAAATTTAGCAATTACTGTGAGCCTCTGCTGCAAGAGTTATCTACAGGAAGGATGCTTTGTTGGCTTATAAAAGACAGCCTCAGATGACATCCTTGTAGCATGCAGCTCCTCCACATGCCACCTCCCCCTTCTGCAAGATCTCCATTTGACCTGTTCTCAAGGACAGGCCCTGAAATGACACAGATGTGTCATTTTGATTTGCTAGTATTATGCATATACTTTGTGCACGTGCCAGTGCCCATATATGATGAAGGCATAGGAATCCTGGCTCCCATGCATATAGCAGAATCAATTTGAGGAGAGACTGAGCCTTTGCTGTGTGCCAATTTTAAATTTATTACCAACATTAAATTTTATATGAAACTGAAGTAAGGAATGGCTGATATGAAGTTGTAGGGTTTTTTAACTCTTGCTCACACCACCAGATTGGAGCATCTTTTGCCAAATTCCCCAGTAGCCACATTCATCCTTCTCACCCTCTCTCATTAAAGAAGATACTGAGGAGGAAAAGGATCAAAGCTGATTTACTTTGGCTTGTGTCTTCCCTCAATTGAAAGGGAACTTTCTAGCTCATCTTCTTCTTTTACACCCCCTACTTGTACAGGGTAATGAAGGTAGTTACTTTTTACTTGTTCCTGCCCCTGAGCAGCCTGGGAACTTAGTGACCTCTTTTTAAATGGAGGGAATGGCAGAGTATATGAAACCCTGCATGAATGGAAAAGGTGGTTTGTTTGGGGGGGGGGGGGGGGGGGGGGGGGGGAGGGTTGTTGGGTTTTTTTTAGATTTTTCAGTAGATTAAATACAACTCTGCATTTCTCCTATCAGTAAAACAGTAAACTAAACCAACATTGAATCTGGTGAAGTGGAACATATTTTTAAATATGCTGTAGCTTTTTAGGTGTTGGCTTCCTGTAGTTCCTCTAAAAATATGAGTAACCTTCCTAGCTCTAAAATAGGTAATCTTCATGCTACAGTTATAGCTTTGGAATCCTATTACGACATTTTACAGCATTTCTTCCTCCCAAATATAATTATGTAATGGTACCTCTTCTGTTTTACTTTTCGAAGTCTCCTTCAGGACTACATGGCTTTTTAGGCTTTGGTCTATAATTCCAGTTTAAAAATTACAAATTGATTTAGAGACTCCAATGTCCATCTGTATATTTTTAAGTGTTGTACTAGCTGAAGTCTGTGTGCTGTAACGCGATAAGTAACCTACTTACCCTTTAACTTTATTACTTTAAAAAATGGCTAGTGCTCCAGTTTGTGGGATGTTGCATAACATGAGACTCCCATGTATGATTTATAACATTGACATCACAGACTGTGCTGGTTAATGTTAGTCCTGGACTGCTGCTTTATATCAGCAACTATCAAGCTTATTCGTTATCAATAAATAAGAAATGCCAAATAGTTTCATTTAGCTTTCTTGAAAAATGTTGTACTTTTTTTTTATTTTGAGCTATAGTATTAATATAATTATCTGATTATATTAATCAGGGAAGAAAAACAAAGGAAATTACTCAGTTTTGATAGTGTTTATTCTCATTGGCAAGCTCTCTTTTGCCTTTCTGCCCCCACATACCTTCGTTTGAGCCTGAATTCATTCCATACAGATGTGAGGAAACATTGATGGTGGCTTGTATTTTTCAGTTCATGAGGTTACCCTGCATCCATCTGACCCTCTGCACAAGTTAAAGCAGAGTTGGGGAGCGGGGAGAGGTAATCCATTCTCTCCCCATCTTAAAAAGGTCTTCCTGCAATCAACTCTGCATCTGCAAACATGCCCTGGATCCTTTGGGGGCAAGCAGGGAAAAGACTTCATTGTAGGCATATGCTGGGTAGAACATCATGAATTCAGCTCCAGTTCATGACAAACAGAGGTGCAAGATGAGCTGTGCTTAAATGAGCTTTTTAGCACAGCCATAGTGGCGACTGTGGGGTGGCATCCTCACATCTGGTATCTGCACGTGTGCTTGCAGGCACTTACCTATGTTATGCAAGTTGCTGCTCCAGTGTCAGCAGGGTTCTTCTCATAGTAGAGTTTCATGGACTGGGAGTTTGCTTGTCTCTTACCTGTATGGGTGTTTGTCCAAAGCCTTGCCATATTGGGAGGTAGGAAATCACTTTAAGGCTGAAGGAAAGATTCTTGTACAGATGAAAAAATGTGTTTGGGTTTCTTAAAAATCTCATAAGGATTATTTTTATATAGAACAAATTAAATTTATTTAGTTAAATGATGCTGGATCTTTTCACCACTTAATGGTACTGTCTCCATTTTGAATGACTGGTTTACTGCCAGAATTTTATATGCTACAGCGATGCCATGGTACTCATGGTGTCATTTCGATTATTATTCTAACATGGAGTAAGACAGTGACATTGGCCTATGGACAAATCTCTTGAAGTTCTCTGAGGATTCTTTCTGAGCAAGTTCTCATTTGTTCAAACAAAACCTGCTGGTCCAACAAAGATTATCCAGTTGTGAAACAAAAGGAAGTTAAATGTGCTATTATAAGTTGGTAGAGCTTTGCAGCACAAGAAAAGTTATCCCCAAACTCTGACAGTGTCCAATGAATCTTTTTCGTGAATTCATGCCACCCAGTAACTGCAGCTTTTCCTCTGAAATTCAGGTGTGAAATTACATGGTGAAAGGTAATGCTTTTTCACAGCCTCCTGGGTCCAATGAGATGTAATAGGAAACACAGGACTTGAAAGACCAGCTTTGGTCACATAATTTAGACCACTGAATATATGCAAATTTCCATCTATTTGAACTGTATTGTAAGGCCATTTTTCATGGTTATATTGCAAGTCTCATAATATCTTTTTATTTACCTAATGCTTGACATTCTAAATATGAAAAAGCGAGAATCTTAGTTTCCAGGGCTTATTTAGTGAGCTTCTCCTGCGGTTCAAATGTGATTTCAGTTCTCCACCAGAATGTCATTTAAAATTTGATAACAAGAGAAGGGAATTCAAAAGAACTCAAAATGTTGAGAGGCGAAGAAGAAAGAACAACACTTGATTTGGGGGAGGTAGGCCCTGAGCCATCTGTTCTGGCTGAGCCTGCTTTGGGCTGGGGGATTGGGCTACAGACCTCCGGAAGTGCCTTCCAGGCTCAGCCATTCTGTGATTCGGTGTGCACTGCTATGCGGTGTGAAGGCAGGGTATTGAAACCTGCTAAGTCTTTCTGTTGTGCTTTTGTGTTCCATCGGTGAATCAGTCACAAACTAGCCTTAATGCTCTCGACAGTATTAATAAGATAGCTTGCATGATGGTATACAAATGATGCCTAGAGGTCTATGTAGTGTTTCTGCTGGGCATTAGTTAACAGTACTGCATTATGCCCTACCACTCTCTAATTATGCAGGTGCCCTGAGTTTAATGATTAGAAATATTCCTGAATACTGTAAATAATCATGTCATCTGCTTACAAATAGGTAACATGGTCCTTGAATAAAAGACAGAATGAACCTGTCCTGTTATTCACAGGTATTTTCTGTTCATTATTTAACCAACTTCAGTGTGAGAGGTTTTTATGTAACGGACTAGATCATAAATTAGATTCTAATATAAAGGACTAGGTCATGAGAATACATTATGCATCTGGATGTATTTATGCAAGTCCATAGATCTGTTAATGTGGACTCAGTTACTTGCAAAGGCCTTTGCTGAACATAGCAATGATGACAAATGCTCTCCTGGATTGGAATCTTGTAATTTATTCAGTTAATAAAAAGAAGATATATTGCTTGCTAACAAAGAGCATGGAGATTGTGTGAGTAAACCACATAAAACTTAAAGGAGTTGAAGCCTATAGGCTAATACAGAAAATTAGGAATTAAATTCAAATAGAACATCCTCCCCCTGTATCTTTCCTATATCTTCTTCCATAGTTTTACAGTTTCTCTGCTTAGGGAAGTTACTATATAGTTAGATAAACTGTAGATATATGAAGTATCAGCTATAGTATGTAGCTTCCCCACAAGCACGGATAATAATAAGATTAGTTCCAGGTAGGAAGGTTTATCTCACTTTCAAAATAGAGTAAAAAGTGCTACAGAGAGCTCCGCACACAGGAAATGTGTATGTATTAGTGACAACATGGGAACGTCACACTGAATTCCTGAATTCCTCCATTCTCCCATGGAGACAAAGGCTTAGAGAATAAGCTCTTTGCAGCAAAAACCTATTTTTTGCCTGTGAAATAGTGGGAGCGTCTAGCAAAGTTTAGCATACCGTTGATTAATTTCCCTTTTCCTTTTACTCTACCTAAATTATGCTGCTATATTTTTTGCCATGCATATGCAACTATTGTATTTCACATATATATGGACCGTAAAACAATTTCATTCAGAAGCCTGTCACAGTGCAAGATTATTGGAGTTGACTGTGAGATTAGAGCATTACCTACAAATGTGTGCTTTACTGTCACTGGTAATAATATGTAAGCATGGCTTAAAACTGGAAGCAAACATACAGAAATTATCCAGTAGATACAGACTAAAGCCAGTTACTCAAGTTGCTCTTCATTTGTTTGTATAAAAAAAGATTGGTTAAAGCTTCAGTTTTCAGCAATAAAGAAGGGGAATATATGTCTCTGTAGATAAATATGTATTTAAAACATGTATATCTATATATAGCATTCTTATATCTATAAACCATGTATCTATATAAATATATATATATCATTCAAATATGAGAAAGGCCAAAATAAATTTAAATCTAAATCTGAAATGCTTGTCCATCCTTTAGTATGAGAGAGTCAGTGCAAAATCAGCCTAAAAACCTGTTGAATTTGATAGCATTTCATCCTGGCTTTGTAGTGATGTCTCTGACTAGGAAATGGTGCAAAGGAGTGGAGAATCAGACTCCTGATAGGTTTTAATTCAACTGGTTGTTGGTCCTTTTATAGTTCTGCTTGTCATTACTGTTGTCATTCACAGTTTCCACCTTCAAAGCACAGGTCATTTAGACTGGTTGTGTCTTGTCACCAAAAAATAATGTCCTAATTATAAACCTCCATCCCATACCAGTCTGTTTTTCTGATGAGAGTGAAATACTGGTTTACAGATTTCACCAAACCTGTTTGATTCATGGAGGGCTGTGACCTGGCAGTGCAATGTTTGACAAAGGCCATAATTCATTCAAGAGCCCATGTAGCTTTTATTTAGAAATGCTTGGTTTCGAAAGGAATTAAAAGGAGCAACCTTCCTAAATCATTTCTAAAGTACCCCATGATGCACTGCTTTTTTAACATCCAGAAAAATCTTGATTTGTGTTTATATGCTTATTTGATTAGTTTGTCCAGAAAACAGTCAGGCTAAAAATTTGATACATCAGCTACCTCTAGCACAAATAAGAACTAATTTTTTCAGCCCAAACTGAAACTTGATAATTTGCATGTATTCTTTATTGACTGTACTTTTATAATAGTTTATTCAAATGTAAATAACAAATTCATAGTATTGTATAATTTACTGGCACAAATACACAAAAGCCATGGCAGAACTTGTTTCTGTGAGATACTCAGTTCAGAAGACATGAGCAATTTTCCTTATCTGGATACTTTGTGAAGCTAGCCAGGCTCTCAGAGTAGTATCAGCAAAAATGAAAAGTCTACACAAAGATACTGCTATCACTCACATATATGGTATTTTAATAGATATGTAAATATGTGAAGTAATAAAACTATGCCCAGAAATAAATTCATTCATCTTAAGAAATTCATTGTGAAAAACAGTGTAACTACTTAGGAATGAGAGAGAGAGATTGTGCACCCCTCATTAAAAGCAATATAGCTTATTTAGCTCAGATTTTGATTGCATGATAAGAAATTCTGTTGCTATAAGGCTGAGTAAAAATATTGTAAGATGAAATTAATTGGCAGGTCTGAGTCAATTGATCTTTTACAGACATTTCACAGCAGACTTAACACAGTAGTATTTCACAGCAGCTCTTTTTCAAATATGAACAAAAGGCTATGCAGAGGAAGGATGACCTTTTTATCTTTGTAGTCAGAAAGCTCATAGATTTATTTTTAGACATGATGCATATGGTAAAATGGCCTAAAATTTTCCTGAAGTGCCAGGTTGTGAATGGTTCTGAGGCAGCAGGAAGAATTTTGTTAAAGGAAATATTGTGGCAAATGCATGAAACACTTTACTATAATAAAGATGAGGGGGAGGGTGAAGGGAGGAGAGAGAGAAATGTACAGCTAAATGTCTCTGTCTCCTAAACACTCACAGAAGTGCTGTTTGAAATTGAGCAGAAATGGGCAAGCCCCACATTCCTCCTGTGGTCATAGAGCTTCCCACTCCTCTAATGTACTCTAGTAGACTTGCAGAGTTCAGCTGCCACTGCAGAGCTCACATCTGGTATGGAGAGCATGCTTTAATAATCCTAGAAATAATTTAGAAATACCTACTCATCTTGGAAGCAGTTCTCCTTTGAGACGGGGCCACAGTGCCCTGCAATGAGGCCCTGCAGTCCTCCACAATCGATTTTCAGTGCACAAGTGCTATCTCAGACATGTTGCGACTACCGTGCATCCCCTGTGCATCAGGGTGGGAGTTCTGAGTTCCAGATCTTAGACCTGCACGTTTCCAAGCACGATCGTCTCCAGAGTCTGGAGGTGCTGGGCCCTGCATTTGTGCAGAAAGCTGATTTGCAGTGAACCCAGTCTCCACCTACTGTGTTCAATGATTTGCGTGCCCATGTGCTTGTATGCTAATTTGGGGGTGTATGTGCAGTAGGTCTAATTTATGCTTGCCTGTCGGGGTCAGTAAGATTCTTTTGGCTTTCTGATCTCTCACTCAAGTTAATGAGGGTCTGATTCTGCCCATTTTCCATGCTGAACAAGCTCAAAACTATGTTGGAAGGTGTCATTTCTATGGAAGTAGAACCACAGTCTGTTTAAGTGCTCCAGATTTTCTCTGTCACCAACTGGGGCCTGGAGGTCTGTAAATCAAAATGATTTGTTTATTAGCATTGTCATGTTTGTTTTTCTGATTTATACAAGTAAGCTGAAGCTGAAATGGTAAATAAAGATCTTCATCCCATGCATAGCTGAGAACCAACTACCTAATTATTACCTCTGTTTTCTTTTTATTATTAATCCCCGCTCAAGTAAAAAAAATATCTGATCCAGAGCTAGATTCAGGTTTTACTGGCCTCAAATCTGGAGAGTTTTTGAGGTATAGGAATATCAGTTTATTCTTGCCGATGATAAAAATGCAGCTTATGGTGGGCATCGAAAGTCAATGAATAATCAAAATTTTTAGCAGAAGAGTAGTTCATTGTGCAAGCTAAAATTACTGTCCCATATTCTTCCACAGATCTTTAATGACATCAGTGGGTCTTCTTAATTACAACTGAAGAAGAACGAACTGATTCTTAACTTACAAAGTCAGAAATATAATGTCAGATTTTGCAAGTAGATTAAAAAAAACTACAGTTCCAGGACTGTCCTTTTAAGATTTGATAAATAATTTCTGGTTAGTCAACAAGCCTAATTTTTCAAAAAGCTGCTGACAGGCTTATGGTGCTTATGATGAAAATAAATAAAAAAAGTCTTGCAAGGCCTGGAAGGCAGAGTGGCAAGTTTTTACAGGATTAGGCCCTGAATTAGAATGATTCCACATTTAAGAAAGAATACATCTGGTAGGCAGAAACAAAACCTGCATGTATGTTTACCCAGGAGGACATGAACTGAGCTTAAGACATTGTTAGGCCAGTGATGAAGTGGAGAGCTTGGATGTATGAAGCTTTGGCTTTTCTTTATACTAAGACAGTTCAGAATGGACTGCCGAACTGAACAAAAAGTATGCATTCAGACCTCCCATGTGCCAAGAGGAGCACATGATCCTTGCACTGGGGGAGGAAGGAATTTGGTTGGCCGACTTGCTGAACAGGGCCATGGCTGCACCTGTGGGATGCTTTGACTGGGGGTGCAAGAATGGCTGTGGTATGTACATCACAGCTCAGGACACATGGAAACAGCACACTGAAAGGATGGCTTGCACTTGTTTAGTGAAATTAGACCTGTCTCAAGCTGTCTGAGGGTAATTTAGAAGAAATGCTGATCCTTCAGAACCTGCGGATTTGGATTTCCACTGGAATCTTGTCTGGTAAAGATTTAAACTTGATAAGGAGCCAGAGCACAGTGCTTAAACTTTCCTCTTTCTCCAAATCAGTGTGGAGACTTGGATTTGTTACATACCAAGCTCATTTTTCTACCGGTAATGCGCAGTGATGTGAGAACTGCTCAGACTGATCATTGCCCACTGGATGGCCTTTGCTCAGTGGAATTTTCCTCCAAAATGGTATTACAGAAAAATAGATAATGCCTCTCTAGAAGCTTATTCTGTGTGTCTCTGTCTGTTATTAATAACAGTCACCTGTAGCTAAGAAACTTATGTTTGTAGTTGTAAATGGCCTGGAGAGAACTGTTAGAGAAAGGATTGGACAGGACTGATAAGTTAATGTTACTCATAGGTAACTCAAGGGACTCCTTGTGCAACCCCAGCCTACTCACTGGTGGGGCAATGTGAGAAGCAGAAAAGGCCTTGGCTCTGTGTAAGCACTGCCCAGCAATAATGAAAACATCTCTATATTATCAACACTGTTTTCAGCATAAATCCAAAACATAGCGCTATACTAGCTACTATGAAGAAAATTAACTCTATCCCAGCCAAAACCAGCACACAGTTATTTTGATGAGAGGTTTGGGTTTATTTGTATTTTAAGGGGGCTTCTACATTTCAACTGAAAGATAAGAAAGTATCTTTCCAGATGTTAAAAAAACCCCAAACCTAAAGTGCCTTAGTCTCCTCCAAACTAAACTGAATGAAAAGTTAATTTCACTGAGTTGTGATGAGAAAGGATGTGGGGTTTTGTGTACCTTCTGTCCATCAGTACTGGTTGAGAATCTATTCCCCTATGATCTCAGCCTTTTCTTTACCTAGGACCATAAAATCTATGATATATATCTCTAGAAATCACTTGTATCTTCTAGAGCATCATGAAGACTGTTTCTTTATTTTGTTGCATCAGATCACAATGATCTAAACTCTTAACATGAATCTCATGTGCCTGTGTAATTTCATTAAAAATTAGTTACCAGATGAAACAAATCATTTTGCTAGAAATGGATTTGCAATAGATAACTTCTGCTGAACTCCAGTATCTCTTATCATACTTTAAAACTGTGTAAAAGTTCATAATTTATCACAGTCTGTGACATAAATCAGAACAGAAAGTTTTATTATTCAGCCATTTGGTATTTGAAGTTGTTATACTTTGTATTTTTTCATACTGAAAGCACATTACAAGACTATCTCTGTTAATTGTGGCAAACAATGCTTGACTTTGGGGAGAATGGTACCACCTGAAATTCAGTAAGATACATTAGTCTGGTCTTAAGTACTCCGTATAATGATCCATGTACTTAGAGATGCAATATGTAATTTCAAGAGGAAATTTTTAGAGATTTTTGTTCACGCTAAGAGAGAAAAAAGATCTAGAAATAAAGACTAAATTGATGTCAGATGGTGAGATTCAGCTCAAGTCCATGAGTAAATACTAGACACACCCATGCTTTTTTTGTAACTTACATGCTACTACAGGATACATAACCATTTAATATCCATTTGAGGAGAAATCTGCCTGTTTTAGTAAAAAGAAGTGTACTTTATCTGTTAGATTCACAGGTCTGAAATGTCTTCTCTTCTGTTTATATTCTGAATTATTAATGTGAGTATATCTAAATTAATCCCACATCCTTGCTCATGTAGAAGAGGAGGTCTTGAAGTGTTATGCTGCTGTGTTTAAATGTCTTCTCTATAATGAAGCATTATTTTGATTGCCTACTCTGTTACAGGATTTTGTTCCTCATTTTTGTGTTGTGGTGCTTTCTGTGCTGCTATTTTGTAGCACTTGGGTATCCTTTTATGACAGTTGTCTTTGCAGCTACCATTCTGCAGTTACAAAATCCATCATGAAAGCTAATATGCATTTAAAATATAAACACACAATGCTAGATGGAAGGATTGTGAAACAGATAAACAGAGGCAGATGGTGCAGATTTAATTAATAAAAAACACAAACAGGAAAATAAATCTGCTGCAATGATTTAATGCCTAATTTAATTAAGAAAAAAATGTCTTGGAGTTTAGTTATTGCCAGGAAATTATATACTATGTTGTTTCTATTTGGAGAGAAATGGTTTGTATAAACTTTACAGCATATTGTTTTATGAAGAATCTGACTCTTTCTGTTTGGATTCCAGGAAATTTTGCTCCTTGCAAGGAACAAAATTCAGGAGAAGGCAGGGAATGAGGCTCAGGTCACTAGGTACAGAGCTAGAGTTTGAGGCTGAGCTCTCAAATACCAGGTTGATGCCTTAGCTGTTATGCCACTGACTGTCTAGCTGGTGGATCTTATGGCCCATTTTGATCAGAAGTTTAGCATCATGCTAAGAAACCCTCCCCACTGAAAATGGTTTTGAAACTAATGCACAAACATATGGAGCACAGGGTAGTTTTGCCAAATTGACATAGTCCTAAAGGGCGGAAAAACCTTTTTATTTAAAAAAAAAAAAAACCAAAACATTATTAACTACTAGTCTAACCAATTTCTTAGATATATTTAAAGATGATTAGAACTGGTTAAAAGAGGTTAAAAAATAAGAATAAGAAAAGCATCAAGGGAAGAAAAGGTATAGAGTTCTTGACTCATTGCTTTGGATTTTGCTATCCTTTGCTGCTTTTTTTTTTTTTTTTTGCATAAAAATTGGAGGACTGTACATGCAGGAAGCAATGATGTGGTTATCTGGGCTTTGATACAAGTTCAATCTTATTCTACTGAAATGGAATAGTGTGATTTTGAAATTTAAGCAGTTCTCTAAGCTGATAAATAAAGTCCAATTTTACATGTGGTTTATTCTCTGGAGATAGTGTATTGTTGGCTCTAAGTACAACGGTGGAGTTTGTCTCATGAGATTTTTTTCCATTGCTGCTACATTCATAATAATAACATAAGAGTCCGATATTGGAACAGAGTTAATTTTTGTTTTGTGCAGAACTTCACTGGCCAGAAAATAAAAATGAAAGAGGGAACCTTGTGGGGTCACACAGGAGATGGGTCTGCAGAATTCAAACCACAATAAATTTGGATTGCATTTGTTGAGGACTTTTAGCCTGTTCAATCTGGGAAAGACTACTAAAGAGATAAGTATGTGATTATGCTTCTGGATTTTGGTTTCAGAATTAGATCATTGTTTATGGTGCTTTATCTTTCTGAAAAAAAGGTTAACGTTGACTATCCCAAACAGAAGAAAACAAGAAAAAGTAGTTCTCTTGTTATTTTTGAATGAAAGAAATTTTACTTTTTTTTTTCCTCAATAAATCAGAATAAATTATTTACATTAGGTCAAGCTGAGATTTATTTCCTTTTTATTGCCTTTTTTCACCAGAGAAGCAAAACCATCAGCTAGACTCTTCAGTGTTTCAAACAGGCTGTTGGAGACTGGTAGGAAAGATGTTGGTTCGCATGCAGTTTTCCTATACTAAAATCAGCTAACCCAGCCCCCCTGGACACTTCCAGGGGCCTGGGAGTGACATGGGGACACCAGCGCTGCCTGACCCAGGTCGCAGGCAAGCCCCACGTGCAGGATGCCCTGCAGACAGTGTGGGGTCAGAGGGGGCTGGAGAGATGAAGGGGTGGAGGGGTGATGTCTCCACCCTCCAATCGTCCAGCTGCTCATGGTTTTTCAAGCACTGGTTATGTTGATCGAGAGCAGTCCCAGAGTGACAGAATCATTCTTATCAATCTGCTTTCTGCTTCCATTTGCCGCACAGAAAGGGCTGTAGCTGCTCTCCTTGAGTTTGCTGATGTCTCGTCAGCACTGTCAGCCTGTCTTCCTGGCTGAGTGAGGGCAGATTCCTGGCTCTGGGAGTGTTTTTAGGAGGCAATCTGTTCCCTGGCACTTCCTCCTTCAACTATGCATCCCGTTTGTGTGTGTGTATGTGTGAGAAGAGGGTGAAATCTTCTCCCTGGCTTATGTTTAGGTACAGTATGGTTTTGATAGGTAAATAATTCCACAAAAACACCATTAAAAAGTTCAAGAGTCTTCTCATTGATTTCTTTAACTAATTTTATCATTATCAGAATACCATTCTGGTCCAATCTATAACCTTCAGGAAACTAAACTCTTTTTGTAACTGCTACTCAGAATTAGTGTTGCAGAATAGGTCTAGTACCTCAAAATACTTCAGATATTATAGGAATTGCTTTCCTGCACTAATGATCCATATGGGTTGTCTGGTACTTTTATGTTGCTTTATACTGTTTTGTATGTTGACTCTTAATCTTATCCTGTATAAATAGAAAAAAATATTAAAATCCTCTTTTTATCTGCTACATTAAAAAAAAAAGAAAATAAAAGAAAATCCTCTCAGGGGGTCTACTAGTTTAGATTGGAATCTTAGTCCTCTAGTAAAGGTCCTAATTATTATCCAGTTATGGAACAAAATTTCAAGTGAAAGAAGAATATTTTTTTCTACTGAGCTGAAAGAAGTGGCATTAATTTCTTTCAAACAGGACTTCTTGTTTACTGAAGCAAAATAAATTTCAGGAATGGAACTAAAAATCTAAGTTAAGATGACTTAGAGGGAACTAAAGTAGATGCTAAAATTAATCTGGAAAGATTTTATTCTGATATTTTCTAATTTTTTACTGCATTTTAATGGAATTGTACTTTATCATATGTAGGTATAGGAAATGAGGAATGCAGTATGGTCGATTGTGCAGATACTTGTGAGGGACAATATACATATTGGAGTGAAGCTCACTTGCCATGTTCTACATAAGCTAATGTTCATTTAGAAATCTTCATAGTACAAGCCTCTCACAAGAAGACTGTCACATTCCTCATCCACAGCATTCTTAAAAATTTGTCTTGCTGTCAGGCTGGTTTAGGTTTTTAATAGGTACATAAAATCTTACAGACTTGTAAATCTCCTAAAACATTCACATGAATAATGCAGAAGTTAAAATTCACATGGGTGAGAAGTTTCACAGATAAGAGACCATCTACTAAGCAAGCATGTGGTTGCCCTGTGAGTGGAATTGGAGTTGTAAACATTATCTGGTAAAAGTGAGGTTTCCTGGGGCTGCAGTAAGTAAAGCCTGTTACATCTTCTGGTATTAATCATAATAAGTGTTTTATCTTTGGCTGTCATGTTTAGTTTCTGCATGCAATTTACCTCTCAGGCAAGCTGTTCACGGTATCGGCCAAGCTTATCTCTGAACTTATGGTCTTCAAGTACCTAAATGTATTTCCACCAGAGTTCCCACAGTTAATGTGACAAAAGCCAACATAAGTGCTATTTTAAGACCGCACTGCATCCCTTTACAGAAAAATAGTGTTGCTTGTATTCTGATCACTCCTATCAACCAAAGTAATGCTTAACTGCCTTTGCTAGTCCTACACTCTACTGTAATTTTATTATGACCTATTTTCAGCTAGACTTTCTATGCACACGTAATTTATCTTGACTCCAAATGTCCCTCACACATGTTATCTCCTATCGTCTAAAGTGCCTTTACCGCCACAGGACTTCCACATACAAAGCATGTCATTATCTTTCTGACTCCAAAGGTATGTTTAGCAAGATGCAAAAGCATGAAGGAAACACATGGTCCTTGTCCCAGAAAGTCTACCAGCAAAACAATCAAATTGCTTCAGGAGATCTAGCAATAGCCCTCTAAGAGGAAGGCAGGGGAAAAAAAAAATTGCCTTGAACAGTTTTGTGAGTTTTGCACGATGATTCCAAAATGATATGGGGAAAGAGGTCAAAGATTAGACAGCTCTTAATATTCTACTCTGCATGACCCCATCTCACTGCAATACTCTCATGATCTGCTAATAATCCTTTATAATTAAGCTTCCAGCCTAATATTAAAATGTAATCCACATGAACACCAATCGGAGCATACAGCAAGAAGTGAAGTGGTTACCACTTTGAGTTGTGCATGGCAAGCACTATGCAGTTTTAATTTAAAATCTTTAAAACATTTGCCCCTTGATGTAAAGACAAATTCCGTTTCACTTCTGATATATACAGTGCAACACATCTAGTTCAGAGCTGCTGCTGTGATACTTTGCCTGCATGATCCTCGCCAAAAGAATACGGAAACACTGCTACTGTGAAAATGGAGACTGTGCTTGATAGCTACCTTGACATTTACACAGAGCATGAATGCCAGACAGATTTTGTAGCAGCCCATAAAATAAATGGCCCAGGTTCATAGTTGGTAAACTTTGTATTTGGCCTTCTGGATTGGGTTTTATATGCAATCTATACATGTGTGTCATAGTAATCACCACTGCAGGAAAGTCAACTGATTTCTCTTGCACTGGTTAATTCAGCTGAAGTTATAGTGTTACAGCAAATGTGACATGATGCAACATTTTACTCTGTGCTTCTATCCATTTCCATTTCTATTGCAGATTCTCTCTGTGGATTCTTTTACCCTTAAAATACTTTCAAATTAGTTGTCATTAGTGTGAGGGGGCTATTCGGCATATTAAAATGGATGGTTTCCTTTCCTCTTCTTTTTCCCTTGCATAAAACTACTCATCAGAAATGTCCCAGTAAAAATACTTGTATTCTGAACAATCTACTTTTTGGTCTCAAAAATGAAAAAAAACAATACTCATCCAATATACTAGACCAATGTAAGAGAAGCAACTTCTTTTTTTTTTTTTTTTTTTTTTTTGTAATTGAGGTAAATATTTGAATGTGCCAGTGCCTTTAGTCCAAAAGATTCTTAAACTCATATTCCCATGAGATTGCAGAACATAAAATGGAAACTGAACAGCAGTAACCACCTAGAAGAGTTCAAGGGAAAGTGCAGTGGGAATATTAGTTCATAGTAATCTTTTTATTGGCTTTTTCAGATAGAAAAGGGCAGGTTTAGCTTTTATGAGTTAAGCTAGAGTAAGCCTATTGTGAACCATGGAACATACAGTTTTTCCATTTGAATAAAACAGGAAAAGACTACAGCTTAAGATGCTGATAGTATTTCTCATTTCTTTAATGAAGCTTTGCAAATTAGCTAAGAATGTTTTCCACTGATGGCATATAGTGGAATTCTAAACATCTAATTAGTGCCTAGAGAGCTGACTAACTAGGAACTGCTAGTGATATTAATATCTAATATATATAGCTTTAATTAGCTAAATCCATAGGTCAACATTAACACCGATTTTCCAGTCCTGGAAAACTTCATTCCAGAATTTGACACTTGGGTTCCTACAGCTGCCAGGCAACCTCCATGAATGGCCAGAGCAAACTGAGGCAAGAGGGTGAAGGGCATGCAAATGGATATTGCTTTGAGCCAAAAGATGGGTTGCCAAACATTGTCCACGTGTCATTGTAGAGTGGAATTGCTTTCCAATTTTGGAAGGAACGAGTTGTGACAAGAGAAGCTTTATGTCATCAATGGTGAGATTGCCAGAATGGATGCAAAGGACATTTCAGAATAGAAAGACACAACAGAATAGAAAGACACACTTGCAGCAGCTATTGTGGCTGGGCTTACTGCTTTAAAGCCAGTGTTACTTTTCTCACACTCTGATCTCCTTTGACTTCCAGAGCAGCTTACAGAAATGATAATAATCATTACTATCTTTCAGCACTATCTTTTTTTTTTTTTTTTTAAAGATTTATTATCTTCTTTACAAGCAAAAGAGAAAAAAAGCCCATGGAAGGAGGGAGCAAGTAGACAAAAGAAAGAACACACACTTCCTTCCTTAGGCATGTTACTGTCTTGAAGGTCACATTAAGATTTAATTTTGTTTCCTGCTTCTTCCTTCATTGTAAAATCTAGATGAAACTGTAGGAAATAGCAGGAGACAAAGCTAAAACGATATTTTCAGGAGGGGACTTGAACTAAGCATGGGAAGTAGCCTGGCCATGATTTTTCAGGACACTGCATGATGATAGCATGGTAGGTAGACTGTTCATCCTTTATTCATAGAAATACACTAGAGGTTTTCTGTGTTTTAAATTTTCATGCTGTATTTGCAAAGCAATACAATAAAATTTATGTGACATATTGCAATACTAGGGAAATACTTGTTATTGATTTGTAAGTAATTAGAATTAAATTGCTTGAAAAATGCAGAGAGGCATATTTCCAAGAACATGTATAGATCTGTGACATAATTTCATAGTAGCAAAATAAAACAAAAATAAATGAGTTTGGGTGTACATAAGCTAATGTATTAATCTAATTTAAATAAAATAAATCCTTATTCACTTAGTAAGTGACATCTCTGTGGTTCTCATGATGTATCACTTGATGTACTTTACTTTCACTGCAGTCTGAAAACTTGATCAGAATAGGTTTAAAGACGATGGCTAGTAAAAATCATGGCTAGTATATGTGCTAGGGGAGTTAATAAAAGTACTGATGTTTTCTTAAACTGTGAGCAACTTCTGACTAGGATGCTAACTTGCTCTGTATATATTATTTATATAAATCATGTTAATGGCAAAGGTTGCAGCCAGGTATTATTAATTAGATTAGAGAACAAAACAATAAGTGCTTGATGCAGTAAATTTGTTTACCTGCCGTTAAGCCTGATCTTAAAATATGTATGATTATACCTTGTACCACAGCCAAAGAGGGAGCAGGCCCTGCTGATTCTTAAAACCCATGCAGGTATGAAGTGGTAAAAGAGAACAAGTAGCGTGTATCCCTGTCTTTCCCACAGTGACTAGTAAATCTACCTTAGCATAGTAACTGAGAAACCTGTGTCTATTCCTGTGGTATCTCTGATGCGACAGAGGTGAAAGCATTGGGAGTTTGCCAGAATAAGGACTGGATTGTTAGTATACAGAGATCTAAATATCAGACTTAATTCTGACAAGGCAAAATGACTGCTATTACAGACCTTAATTCTAGAGTGTGTTCTAGTTGTAAGCCAAGATTGTCCTGGCTTTGTATTTAACTTAGGATGACAGAGCTGCAAGGGGTGAAAAAAGGTTAAAAAGTCTAAATTTTTGTTATAAAAGCTAGAGAAGGAAATATTTCAGCTAAACCTTGAAAACTATTGCTTCTTGTATTTACCCTGGCAGCTAGTAACAGATGGGAAGGGAGGAGAGCTAGACATAAACCAGAAGTGTTTCAAAGACTGTGTGTGAATGGGTGCAGATGGACCCATGCTCTTCTGCTGCAAGCTGGTCATGAGGCAGCCAAGGTAAGGCGATGGAAGGCTGCATTAGTAGGGCCTGTGCCTCCGCAGGGCACGGGGTTGTTGCGGTAGGGCCGTGTAATATCCAAACCAGTTCAGTGCAGTGATTCCCCAGTGGGAGTCAGCACCCATGCTGGAGCACTACCACATGCAAAGCTTTTGGGAAGCCCTGTTCCTCTCATGTGGCTGCCCGTTTATTTTGAGAGCCTGCGTCATGAGCATTATTGGCTGATATAGATGGTCTACTCCACATAAAGAGGATGTAGGGACACGAGGCAACTGAACTACAACTCCTTTGTATCTATCCTGTGACAGCACTGACAGGTAGAAATACTTCAAGATTCAGATTAAACATTACAAGAGTCAGACGTGTGAATTTTCCCTTTTATTGAAACTATGACTTTTCTACAATACAGATTCTCCATGCACAAAAATGTGTAACATAAATCACTGTTTATTTCCTCTTGCAAAACCACTAGAAGTTCCAGGGGGGAAAAAAAAAAAGACAGGTATAAGCACTGGTTCATACTGGGATGAAGAGCCCAAGTTACTGGGGACAGTGTGTGGCTAAGCAGGAGATGAGGAATGACAAAAAGATTATAGAGGATCAGATCATTATGAGCTGCCTCCTAGGTAAAGAGCTTGAATTCGGAAGTGTTAATGTTATGCTTGGCTCTGCAACTTCATTTTCTTATCAGTTTACTTGCTGCTGTATATGCATTTATAAGTAAAGCCCTACCAGATTCAGACATTCATGCAAATATTTCATCTGGCAAGTACACTTTAAACTAAATTTCAGTCTGAATCTACACTTGATAAATTATATTAAAAATATACTGTGGACCGAATTTGTGAATTTTGATGTAGAGCTTTTAAAATACTCTAAACTGTTACTTAGTTCATATTTTCTGAAAACCTGTACTGAGGTTTGTTGCTGAATTTCTGTTCTGACTTTCAGACTGCAAGACACATTCTGTCTCTGTTTTCTACAGTTTAAGATTTTCCTACCAACTCCTTGTAGAGCTCCACTTGCAATCTGTCCCCAGGGAAACCACTATAAGATAGGGGGGTTGTTTATTTTTAAGCTTTTGAAACTTACCTTTTGCTCAATACTTGAACCAGTGAAAATTAAATCAGCAGAAGGCCTTCCTTTTGCTTCTGTAGATTTCATACCAGGTTCAAAGTGCTATTTCATTCCTATAAAGTTTATGCCCTTTTCCCCTTCAGATGTCTTGACCAAAATGAAAATCCAAATAACAATGAAATTACTTTTAGTGCTTCTCCTCTCCCTGCCCTACTCCCCCTTTTGCCCAATATCAAAAGGTTAATGAACCAAGTCCACAGTGTTTAGATTTTGTACCAAGTACAAAGAAATATGTTGTGAATAGCTGATAAGTGGCATGATCAATAATAGGGAAACATCTTCCAGCTGGTGTTATATAAAGGAAAAATTATCAACAAAGACCCTGGCATTGTCAACGTTGGTTTGTAATATATTGATAAGTTACAGATTAGTCACTGCATTTTAAACAATTGTAATGCTGACCACTGAACCATCAAACATGCTAAAACTCCATTTCTGAGCGTAATGGCAGACCTTTAAGTTGTGCTTAATGAACTTCTCCGTAGCATAAACTTAGTACCTTTCTAACAGACCTTTTTCAAACACTGCTTGCCATTATGAACCTAGTTCAGAACAGTAAGTACAAAAGCAAAGAGATATTTCAGCTTAAAAGCAGGCATTTCCTAGGTAACTGAGGTATGGTTTTTTAAAATATATTTGCTCAGTATCCCTGAAGACTGAATGCTATTTGGCAATCATGAATAAAATTCTTGAGCGGCAGCTCTGTAAGTTCTAGTGTAACTCCTGTGGCACTGTATTTTGATTAACAAACTAGCTGTCTGATGTTCTCTAAAAATCCTGGTGCTGTGGGCATTTAACAGAGCCTACGAACATTTGCAAAATGTAAATTTGTTAAAAGTATTTTGAGGAAGAAGCAATATCTTAGAGGAGAACCTATGGGTATAACACTGAAAGTTGTTACGGAACCATGTGGAATTTCTTTTACATCAGTATTTTACCTGTAATTTATGTAGACAAAAGGCTAAGCACAAGCACGTGCTTTCATACGCACAACTTTGTTGTGTGTCGATTAATTGCCCAGGAGTATTCACGCCTTCTAGACACTGAGTAAAATCTTGGTCCTATAAAAGTCAATGGGAGTTTTGTAACAGACTTGCAGGGAGTCAGGATTTTATAAAAACAAAAGTAAGAAGGATTGTTGGATGTAGGCTGATTTTCCAAAATCCATTTGCAATTTCACCTCTCCAACTCTGTTTTAACTAATAATGAATAAATTGAAATAATGCCTTTATAGGGAAGAAAATGAAAAGAAGTTCTGATTTTGAGCAAAACTATCTGACAGAGAGGTAAGATTTATCTTTTAAACTACTGCCTTCTCCCTAACAAAAGTTGTCAACTCCCCAAAGACAAACTACTGTCTGAGACCTTAATGAACTTTTCTGTCAACAAAATAACTGTTGTTTTGAGATGAGCTGGGAAAAAAGAGAGTAGATAATGAAAAAGCATTTGTTTTAGTTATTTTTCAGTTCAATTTATTTTAGAAGTGACTAATATTTTTGCCAAATATTTGTTTCCATATTGCTTAGGTAAGGGCTTGTGGAGATCTAAAAATAGCAACGAGGGCAAATTTTAAAGCTCATAAAGGATTAACGCTTCTTCCGTATACAAAAAATAGGAAAATTGTTAGAATGAGTAACACATCTAGAAAGAGCGGGATTTCAAAACTGTCCATGCATTTAAAAGCAGCAGGGGTATTTTAAACATCTCTGGAATCTGTAGCATTTATAAGATCTATTTATTAGCTGCCCCAAGCACAACACTTCTAAGAATGAATAAAACCATTTAAACATTTCCCTGGACTCCTGAGACTGAGGTGTGTGCTTTGCATGTATATGTGAAGCATAAATATGAATGTGTGTAAGTGCGTGGGAGGAAAGAACAATTCTCCCTTCTTCCTCTCAAGAGAATGCCTGAAATTTAATTGAGGTAAAATAAATGTTCTTATCAGAAGGCACAATGGACCTTCCCAGTTTTGTTTGTGGCAGAGTTCAGGAGCCCTCCCCATGGCTTACTCTACCTTCCCCCACTTCAGATATTAACCTGGACATCATGCCTTCCAAACATTAAATGAGCTGTGCGATGTTTTATTACATTTCTCATGTGGCTAAGCTTAGTGTGGCTTTTAAGTGTTCCTCGGTATGCCGTGCTTACGCAAGTTATTTTCTGCTGTGGATTGTTGATGCTGCAGCAGCAGATAGAATGATGTGCCTTGAATTCCAATGAGGAGAAGGCGTTGGTTTATTTTGGTTTTTTGAGTACAGAGTGAGTATTTTGAAAAGATTTGTAACTTGGATTTTTCTCTATTTCAGGCTTAAAGCATTAGAAATTAATTGTTTTAAGTGCTGCTGGGAAATAATTTTATGTCTTTAGAAAGTAAAGTAATTCAAAATGTCATTATTTGTAAAGTTATGTTGTTTATGAAAATCTGTTTTAGCTAGTGACTTATATTACATTCAGTGTGGATCTCCACAAAATGCAAATGAACAAACAGAAACCCTAGAGCACAGAAAAGCTAATTTTTATGAAACTAATTTTTATGAAAGTGGACAAAAGCAATGAGTAGAAAGTTTGCCTTCGAGAACCTGAATCGTAACTAAATTAGACTTTCTTTCATTGTACTGAATTGTTTCTGATCTTGTCCTGACAATTAGGGAAAATTTATAAGCAATGAGGTGGGCAATTTGAAGTGATATGTATTTTCTCAAACCCCTTTAGGGGATTAAAACCTTTCAGTGTGTTCTATCCATCTGCTTATTTAGTGCTTGTATTATTGGAAGCAATCCTTTCCTTTTCCAGCAGTGATGCTTAGATCCCTAGTTCTTAAGGGCTGTGTATGAAACAGATTTTAAGGGATCCAGCCCTGATTAGAACAGTTAGCCTGTTAACGTCCTATGTATTTACAGTGGATTATTTGAAGGGAAGCAGGGGTTAAGTCAACAGGTCTCTCGGCTTCCCCAGGGGTTAACCTGGCAGCCTGTTTGGCACACACAGGAGGGCTGACAGGTAGCAGGATTTGTCTAAGCAGTGTGCATGAGAGCCAACAAGGAAAACTGAATGCTCTGGATTAGTTTTGGATTATGTTGTCAGAGTGAAGCCTGACGGACAAACTGCAGAGGAATAAAATGCAATCTGTTTGGGGAAAGAGACAGCGTGCATAGCTTTCATTTTTCAAGAAATGACAAGAAAAATCATTAATAATTTGTAAATCCATGTCCATTAACTTTTCTCTTTGTTATCCCAAGACAGTCTTTTTAACATGATTTTGCCACTGTTCTATATCTGTTCTTTCTTATGACAGATGGCAAGATAAATATAAAATTGCAATAGTACAGTACAAACCAAAGGGAAAAATATCTAGAAGTCATAACACTTGGAATTGCTTAATAGGGAATATTGGGGGTGGGGAGAGGTGTTGGGTTTTCTGTCTTTTTGTGGAGAAAGATAAAGATGAATATAATTTACATACTTTTCCTATTCTATAGTTTCCTTTGTGTGATCGTCATTTACTTCAAAATACTAGAAGCAAAATTCCGTTGTTGGTTTTTTTTTCCATTAAAACAGTTGCATTACTAATGTTACTAACACAGTGGATTTGCTGTTTTCTTCATCTGATTATTTCATTATTTTACTGCTCAAGTACTCAATGTTTTACAAGAGGGAAAAAAACATTTAAAAAACCCCACCCCCAAAAAAATCAACTTTTTTTTTTCCCCTACCAGAAAGAATTGCATCATTTTTCACTGAAGTAGTGTTTGTCCTTGTAAATGTCATTTAGTTTCTTAAGGTTGATTTCTTTGGTTATAGAAGAATAGTTCCTGCTCATGAACTTTAGTCAGATTTGATTTTCAGAAGATTGGGGGGGGGGGGGGGGGGGGGGGGGCAGGCAGGGAGGGAGAAGGGAGGGTTTCTACAATTACTCTTTCATAAGAAAAAAAAGGAACACACTAAATGTAAGCTGGCAAATAAACTCTACTTAAGGACCAAATAAAGTCAGAGAAAGACTGTAAACAGTATTGTGGACTTGATCTTTGTTAGGTTTATACCAGATTTGTTCAGGTTTTGCACAGTTTCTTTATTTTTTCTAAAATACCAAAACCATTTTATGGCATCCTTAATACAAGCAAAAATGATTCATCAGTTACAGCTGTTTGGATTATGTTGTTGCTGAGGTGTTAGCAGAGTAAAACAATTCCTGAATGTATTAGGTCTAGAATTGTAATGGTACGGCTGAATAATTTGCAGGAAAACTTTTAGATGATAGATTTTAATTTTTTTTTTTTTTTCTGCTTATGAATTACTGAAATGTAGAATCAATGCATTTAATTTTGGAAGAGTACAGTAAATATTTTCCATTAATTAATCTTGGTCTATTTACATCTGTATACAGATTTTGAGGCTATTTGGTATATCAAATTTGAGGTGAGTTGGGTTCATTTTCAATGACTATATGAAATGTACATTAAGTTTCTGTCTCCTAATCAGTGATATAAGAAAGATTTTGGTGCTAATGTTCCCAGTTTTATTATATTTCCATAAAATGTGTTCTATGTGAAAGAAGACTTGCTAGCTATTTTGTTTACTCAATTATTCTTGAAAAGTAGAAAAGTATGAGGAATTGCTGAGCCAACTTTTACTTACCAGTGTTGAATTTACTTTTGGTTATTAATGCAGCTTTGGCTAAAAGTAATGTTGTATTTTCCCTTGCTGCATTGAGCCCATTTGAAGGTAAGACACCAAGGCAGCTCTATTGAGTTATAAAGTGTCATTTTCATAGGCAGTTGTAACTGTTCTGATTACAATGTATAAAATCGTTGTTTTGTGCAAGTTAAATGCTGATTTCCAATTAGCTGGTAGAAGCCTTGTTTAGTAAGGGAAAAATAGAGGTATATTTTTGGGTTCATAATAAGGTCTTTGTAGAAAATTTCTGGAGAATACCTCGTGGCTGAGGAAAGGGGAAAGAAGGAACTTCTGTACAGCTGCTCCCATGCCACAGTCTTATTCCCTCAATTTAAAATAGCAGAGTAGATGATGTAACACTGTTTTAATATTAGTTGCTACATAAGTGTGTGTGCATATGTACATCAGCTTATTCATAAAATAATCTCAGGACATTCATCTTCCATATGATCTTTTAGAAGTAATTAGTTGGCTAGCTGGGAGTGTGAGTAAGCAAGTAGTAAAAATATCTCCTATAGAGTAGAATGTTTATACCCAAACTCATCCTGAGTCCCTGCACCTCGTATAGGCTGTTGGCTGACACTCTAGATCTTTAGAACTGCTTCCTTAATAGGAAACAAGAGCATAAAGTAGAATTCAGGCTGGATTAATTTGGGCCATGTTGCATGTCAAATTTAAAAGCATTAGATATTCTTTTAATATTAAGCATGTGCTTCGTTGCTTCTCTGACTCAGAGTGGCTAGATTTGGTCCTGGAAGTGCTGCTGTTGGTGCATTTTATTCTTGCTTTGCACTGAATGGATAGAAGTCTTGTAAAAGCCATGTAATCTCTCTGGGTTTCTCTTTCCCCTTGAAAATAGTAATAGTATTTCACAGAAGTTATAGAGACTGAAAATTATGCTTTGGGATTTTTCTTTTTTCCTGGATAAAAGTTCAATGATTTAATGGTATGTAGTTGTCAGCGCTTACAACTAATCAAAATTTTCAGAAGTAGTCATATTGTACTTTCATCTCTAAAATTTCAATCCAGATGAAAATTTTAGTGGCTTTATAAATTTTGTTCTAGTTATAGCTATTCACCAAGAAGTCTTCTACAAATGTTTTTTCAACTAATTTGAAATGACCAGACAATTAGATTAGGACAGCGAAACAATTTTGTTTGTGTCACCTTAAAAGTAAAAGTACCTGGGAGAGTGCTAGAGTAGCAAAGGATATGTTTAAAATGCAAACAAAAATTAAATGGTTTGCTACAGATATATTTCTATTTTGTAACCAATTGTCCACAGTGAGGAACATTTATTTTCTTGAATTTCTTGCATCCTTTTCCACTAAGAAAAATATTACAGGTTCAGATTTTTAAATAATGTATATCATCAGCATTGTTTATATACAAAAGAACTAAGATGATTCACTTGTTTATTAATCTGTTTCTGTGGACATTCACAATATCCGTGTTCACAAGCCTGACTATTTGAACTAGTGAATAGGCCTGGGACATTTTTCATCCTGCAAGTTTCAAAAATAGTTTATAAACATCTCCATAATCTGCAGTTGTCAAGTGGTTATTTCATTTATTGCTGACTAGAGTGAAAACTCAGCAAATGTACACAATAATTGGGGCTAAAGGTCAAAGAAAACTGCAGAAATATAGAGGCATAGATGCAGTATAACTTATGTGAGGAATTTAATTAACAGCTGCTCGCAGTGATATAGAGCAATATCTAATGGTGAATGATAGTCTAGACTTCAATATCAGTCTGCAGAGAAAATCAGTTCTATTAGCACAGCATTTTGCAGTATCTTTTAAATTAATCAGTCTCTTAAGCTCTCCCAGGAAATAATACTACCGAAGCCATGGCCAGCAGGAGCTGCACGTTGTTATAGTTTGTCCATTCCAGGCTTGCATAACTTTTCAGAACTGATGGAAATCACATCACAGTTTGCTATGGCTGCAAATCATTATTTCCTGGGAATAAAAACAAAAGAAATGCTGTTAATTCTGTTACTCAGCTTTTAAGCCTGTCCACTTCGGGCCAAGTTGTCTGACCAGACTTGGATTAGTCATTGATTTCTTTGTCATGAATTTATGGGAAGTGACAGTACAATAAAAAACTTCGGAATGCTTCTCTTTGTGACATTAGTAATAGCAACTTTAGGAAAACTTTAATATCCTGTTCCCTTTTTCATATAGGAAAAGTTAGGCAGTAACACATAGAAATAACTGAAGTAGTAAATTATCAAGGGGCATACAGTTTTAATGGAAATAAATCCATAAAAATATTGCATATATCCTCCTTTTCTAGGGGAATAAAAGTCTGCATGACTTATTATATGAAAGCATTTGTTAGGTATGCACACTAAAAAACCCTTCCGTGCTACTGACAGAATGTGACTTCAGTATTGCTAACACTGCTTAAGAAGTTGTGATGCAAAGAGTAAGCAAAAACCCTAAGTTTTCCCTTAGTTGGTTACTTGCACATCATACTTTATTCTGCCATGTATCATTCTTGATTCTGTGAGGTTTAAATTACATCATTGATTCCAAATCTCGTTGGTTCCAAATCTCACCTCAAAAGAAAGACCTCTCCCAGCATTCAGTTCACACTGTCTTTAACTCAGTCTCCTGCTGACTTCTGGTGTATCTCTTTAGGCAATTCTTAGGCATAAGAACTTATTTCAGAGCTAGAACTATAGTTCTACTCTGCTTTGTTGCAGATTGCATGCAAAGGCTCTTGTTATCTCTATGTGCATATAATAAATAGGGTTATCAAATATGCTGGTTTGTCTAGCAATGCAGGCTCTGTCCTGCTATTTCAAGGACTGATTTCTGTTTGCTGTTTTGTCCTGTATTCTTATTAGGGATATTGACTTTTACCAGCTGGTTACACTTGCAGTACTGCAGCAAGAGCTGATGCAATTCCCAGGGCTTTGGTAGAAGTGCATGAGAGAAGAGCCTACATGAGCAGACAAGAGCTGTGCACTCTCACGTGAAGCAGCATAGAGGAAAGCGTCCCCTCTCATGTTACCTCTCTTAGGTTTCATGGCCTAACATGAGAGATGAGTTTTCAGTACATAAGACTACAATCTTGTGCTCCTTTTTTTTTTTTTTTTTTTAAATTTTATTTTTAATCTGACCACCCTAGGCAAAGCCAGAGACACTCATTCTCTCAATAGCCACCACAGAATTTTGTAGTCTCAAAATCAGTGCCAAGAGCCATAGCGGAAGTGGAAGAGTATTTTGTGTGTATGTGATGGTGGCACAGGTTCTGAGTCCTGTTTGTGGGAAGAACCACAGCCTTAATGATGCTGTGAGCTGAAAAGAGCCTAGCTCATCTTTGAGACTCCAATGCTTTGCAAGGTGGTGAGAGATAGCACAGTTTTATCTATGAAAGGGCAGATATGAAATTGTTGAGTCAAAAATAGCATGAGCTAAAAGAATCACTTCTTACAGAAGTGAGAGAGTTTCTGTCTCCTTCCTCTCTCTTCTTTCCCCACATTTTTGAAAAAGAAGAGAGTGATCACCAAAATACTTTTCACAAGTTCACAAATTTTTCTGTCTCAACTCAGAAAAAACTCCTTTGGAATACAATCTTGAAATATCACATCCAAACATGTTAGGGGAAAGAGATCTCCACTGTTGACACACAGATTGATGTCGCCAGGCTCCTCTGGGCTACAATTGGCAGTGCTTTTCTTGTTTCGAATTTGCTGCACCTAAGCTGTGCATCTCCCCGATTTTTCAAAGGCACTTTGACCTTCATTATCCTCTGAATGATACCGAATTCATAACGTGCTTCCTTCCAACCTTCACATTTCTACATCTAAACACAAACACACAGTATATATTTAGTTTGTAGAAGTTTACAAGTTGTAAGAGTGCATGGATGATGCATCTGTACTTCCTCAGCTTGTGATATTTCTTGGAATATGCAGGCCTGTGAGATTTTGAGTGAGACCACTGTTTCAATATTAGCTTTTTTTATATATAACAGCCTTCCTGCATTTACAGGTCGTCCAAACTCTACTTAAGCAGTGACATCCAGTGCACAGGTTTGAGAGGGCTTGCAGGGTTAATTCTGTCATTACTGTGTTGACATGAGGCATGTTACAGCTTTCAGCTGAAAATGTTACTTGTAATCTTTTAATCCCAAATTAGGTCAACATTTTATCAAGTTAATCTAACATGAAGATTAATTAGGCTAGTTAACACGCGCACAGAGGTTATTTATTTTGAGTCTACATTTAATCAAGGAGTTAGTCCTTAATACAATAGACGGCCTTCCCCCTGCCCCCTAACCCTAGCTACAGCTCATTCCATCATTTTGATATCGTGCACTGTTTAGGACATAAAATTAGAAAAACGCCAAATTGAATGTCTTATTCAATCCACCCACAAGCCCAGCTGACACAAAACCAATCACTTTTACTATGAGAGAGATGGATTTTAAAAAACTGTATAGATTGCAAAATTTTATTTATTTATTTTTAGGGGAAAAAATGCTATTAATATTAAACTGCTCTGAAATTTATTTTGAAATAATTCCATAGTGTTCCAAGATAATTATTCATGTGAGAATTATTGCATTTGCAATGCAGAAGATGCATGATGTTTTCTAAAGATTGATACTACCATTAAATCCTAAAGGCTACAAAATGCAGAATGGTGGAAAAAAAACTGTTGAGAGAAATGTGCCAGGTAAAATGGAAATTTTATCACGAGAGTTTCTCAGGTCTGCATCAGAGTTTCTCTCAAAATCCAACTGTCTCAACAGCTAACACTATGCCTGCTAGAGCACTCACCTAAGACATAAGAACCCTGGTTTGAACTACAGCTACTGGTCCTGTTTTGCAGCAGGTTTTTGACTCTCAATCTCTCAATCTCATGTAAATTTTAGTAACCAGCAGACAACTAGGAACCATAAGGAAAAGGAACTTTGTACACTTTGTAGATCATTTCCCATTCTGAAAACTGTTTCCCAGCACAGAGGAAAGCACCTTTCAGTTTTGTGGGTATATTTCTACAGCCAAGGAAAACTGTTCTTGATAGTAGTGAAACAAAGTAGTTTGTTCCCTAGGGCAGGATGTCTTTTAATAAGAAATTTTAGTTCTGCTAGGACCCTTGAAGTTACCTGCTGCAATCATGCTGTCCTTTATTTTTCTTTTTACCTGCAAAACTTGTTCCTCTTGTGGTGTTTTGAAGAGTAAGAACAATGGCATAAGCACAATGGAAAAAAGAACTTGGCTGGCTTCTTTCTTTAGCATTTTCATGCCATATCCCTTCAAAAAATATACTCTTCAGTATAGTTGCTCTCAAATTAAATATCCAAAAGGAGGAGAGAGAAGACAGTTTGTATAGAGGGAGGTGGCATAAATCTGCTAACAGGGGTCATTAGACCGGACAAATGCCTTTCTCCCCTGAGTTTCCTAGATAAGGAGAACCTATCTAGTAGTTAAAAATTCCAAGAGCCATTCTGGATAGCATTACCGACCCCCCTGGGTGTTGCGGCAGAGTTCATGCCCTGTTTCATCAAATACCCAGTGACATTCACCAGGGGCCATGCTAATTATAGGGATTTAGCAGACAATGTCTAAGAACATTTCATCACAAAATAGCATGTCTTTGTCTACAATTATTGGTTTGTTGATGTGCTAAGTTAGCAAAAAACTGGAGGTAAAATGATTCTGCAGTTTGTTAGCGTATCTTTAGAGCAACATTAATCAACATATTGAAATGTTAAGATACAATCTCCCCTGCGTTTAGTGCCAGCAATACTGTGCTGTTTTGCAATTATATGGAGGAGAAAGGCTCAAGGTAGCTTAAAAATTCATGGATTATACATTAGTTCAATGTCTTCTAACCCAATTGTTTTAATGAGCTGCATGGTTGGTTCACTATAAAACATTTTTCTTGGGCAAGAGTTAAGACAACCCTTGTCTTTTACTTATGCCAGACCTATTCAGTAGTCTCTTTCTGAAATTGGAGGGGAGGGTGTGTAATGATAAGGGACACAGATCAGACTCCTATTTTGCTTCACTGCCAGTTGAATTTGATTCTCAGAGAGCAAAGCTTGTGATTACGGAGTCAAGTCCCGTGCTCTGGGCTAAGTGCAGAAACAGATGTAAGCAATGCTCCAGGGTAGCCTTACCAGAGTGCAATCCTTAGGCTTCCCTTGTACAATACACGAAGGCTGGGTACCTCAGAAAGCTGTAAAATAGTCAGCTTCTGAATGGTGAGCAGCCTCCACTCATCTCAAAAAGCTATGAAGAATAATATATTTTATAACACTCCAGGCAGAGCGGGCCTTAGTCCCAGAGGTCATATTGTCATTGTCACTGAAAGCCTCTCTTGGAGGTAGGTATATGCCTCATTTCTTTTTAAAAAGTAATAGGAGTACAACTCATCCGTTAGTTGCAAAATGTTGGCAGTGATTGTGTGAGATATTCAGTGTTTGGGTCCTGCTCTGGCCCGGTGACTGCATTACAGTCCGTACTCACATTTTAACTCTGTTTTTGAAAGGAAATAATTCCAGCAGAAAATATACGTTGCCCTACCCACTGTGGCCTGTAGCATGGTGCTTCCTGTACTACGCAGGGTGCTGATGGACACGAGGGTCAAACCAGTATCAGTCTGATTCTAAGAATACCCCAAGTTGTGTGTCCTGTACAAAATGTGTGCCTACACATGACTGCTAGCCATGCCAAAAATATATTTTCTCCATCAGATCCATAAGGGGATTTATAGAAGGGAGTTTATTAACATAATTCGAAGGATTCTAGGGGTTATACAAAGCCTAGTCTGATTTTCTGCTTCCAGTATACTTCATGTAGTTTGTACATTGTGGAATAATTTGAAATTAACAGTCTGTCTCTCTGACACACACATTTCTACTTATACATGAAATTTATTAAATTTTATTCATCAATTTACAGTAGTTATTATAGTTTCATTAAGCATTTATGTATGGAGGTGACAACTGCCAGCCAAGTTGGACTCAATTACACAGGCACAATATAGACATTATAAAATGATCATGCCTGCCTTTTAATGGGCTCAATCACAAATATTTACTTGGTTAACAAAAATTTTGAAGTGGACTTAAGTGGACTTTTAAGTGGCCTTAAAATTAGCTTCTGTGAAAGCATATGGACTTTCAGTACTCCTGGAAATTAACTCAGCTACTTAAGCACCTTAGGAGAGTAACTTCTGGCTGGCAAAAATCTACCAGATGTATTAATGATGATGGAAATAGTGATGAGATAACTAGGCACAAATGATGAAGCAGAAGACTTTGAATTCACAAATAGCTAGTGGATTAGCAACAAAAATGGCACACAGAGTAGAGATCACTATCATTGAATTTCAGGAATAATTGACATAATTATTAAATATGTCATGATCATCAGGAGGCTGTTGCTGTTTCCACCTCCTCCTCCCCAACCCCCTTCCCTTTCCTCACCTTTCTTTTTCCTCTTATTATCACCTTTTCTGGACTAAGGTTGATCTCCTTTGCCTTTTTATTTTTTCTGAGAACTGTCTGTAAGAGGCCCATTTGTCTCATGCTCTACAGTGTAGCATTTGTTTGCAGAGCTCCAAGGTCACAGGCAACACTATTCTCCAAGAGATGACTCTGCACTGGGGTACACAAAGTGTTTCAACTCCTTTTGGCACTGCCTGCATCCTAGTTGCATCTTCCCTAAAGGGTTTTAGTGAGAAGAGCCCTTATGTCTTCCTCATTCTCCAACACAAAGGAGCTGTGATTAGTTCTGGTCACATGGTAAGGCATGTAAGTGGGAAAACAATTTGTGGTGGACAGGAGGGAGAGTTTCTGGAACCAGCTCTCTTCTGCGTTCACAGAGGGTATAACCCACAAACAGCATTTATTTACTTGGTGGTGGTTTATGGTGGCTGACACGTGTAAATTTAAGTTATGTAAACATATCAGTTTTGTAAGTATCTTCTAAATTGTTACCCTTTTGATTAAATGGTTGGAAATATAAGACATTTAGTTCTATGACAACTGAACACCCCACATTATTTAGTTCTCTAAGAATTTAGCCTCATTTTAAAAATCTTCTTGCAATATCCTATTATTGCAATTTCTTTTCTTTTTAACTGTGGGCAAAAGGTCTGCAGAGCATTTCTAGTGAGCTCTCTGAAAGCTGTCAAATAAATGCATTGGCAGATATGTTCATGTTTAATGGCTCCAGGAAGTGTTACTGACAATTCTAATCATATAAGTTTTTGCAGATACACTCAAACCTAGACTATGCAAGGTCAGTTCACATAATCACACCAGGTTTTACTTTCCACAGTGTTTTGGGGTTTTTTTAAGAAAAACTAATGAGCTCATTTGAGATGTAAGAGCTTATTACAGGTTAATGTGATTTTTTTAAATGCGAAAGACCGTGCAGTGAAAATACTAAGAGCGTGAGGTGAGGAGATGATTTCTAAATTATGGTGCTGAGAAGTCATTGCTTTAGTTAATAAATCAGAGAGTGGTTTGAAGACATACAGGTTTTATATTATTTGTATTTCCTCCTAAAATATTTCAGTATTGCTGTCATCAGAGAGCAGAGACTTTGATTGATTTGTAAGTCATTATTTTCCTACATTTCGAGTGAGAAATGAACATTGTATATAAAGTTTTATTCCTGGAGATGGTCCTAAGCACAACACACATCTTGTTATGAGAGTCCTTGGGAGACTGCGCTCAGTTATACTCTTAGTACAAATAGCCTGGTACACAGCACTCTGTGTAAAGGGAATATATACAATTTTATGAATGAGATTTTTCTAAAGTGCTCTGAAATTAAAAGGAGTCCAAAACATGTATTTAGAAAGGTAAAGATAAGGAGAGGAAAAAATTAGAAAAAAAAATAATCTCAAAAGACTGTTTCCTTTGGGTATTTGTAAAGGATAGAACCTTGTCAAATGCTTATTACTGCACTCACGTATAGGATGTACATTTATTTTTTCCAAACAAATTTATTGCTTGGGTACACATTTGGTTAATGGGCTTCTGTGACATGGAAGTGCTACAGGGACTCATTGTCTTCATCTCTTCCTGCTGTCTTTTAAGTCAATATTAGTTTATAGAGAAGTGCCACAGTGCAATTAATTTGTCCTTCGAAGAATTCAGATTCATAAATCAGCCTCTTTCTCCCTCTCTTTCTTTATTTTCTGCACGCTTCATGGTGAGGTAAACATTTGCAATAGCCAAAACTCAAAAGGTTGAAAGGTCTAATTCAGAAAGGGCTCCCCAAACAGGATGCTTATCTTAAACATACAAATTTATCCAAACCTTTGCAAGTTTACCTTTTTCCATGTGCCATAATTTTCTTTCCAACTCAGGCTATACTCCTTACCCTCATACTACTTTTTTTGATGGTTCTTTTTGTTTGATATGGATGAATTATTTTTTTAAAAAAACTACTCCAGTCTTCATTGTACTGAACAGAAAGCAAATCATTTCTGGATTCATTAAAACTCAGATAAATACTTTCCTGCCTCTTTGTGACTTCCAGTAGTCCTCTTTAACCCTCTGTCTTGCTGAAATCCTTACCCACACATCAGAGAGGCTGGCAATCTCCTCTGCACAGGCTACTGTCTTCAGATCTTGTTAGTTCTTGGGAACCACAGGGAGACCCCAAGTGTTAGGATGTGAATGAAGTAGGCTACCAGAGAAGGTGACAGGTCGGAGACATACACCTCATCAGTCACATCACACTTTAAGATCAGGGCATATATCAGGTCAGGTAACTCACTAGGTCACGTTGGGGGGTGGGGGGGGAATGGAGTCTCTTGAGGTTTATAGGGTAGAAAGGAGAAGAATGAAAGGAAAGTGTCGAAAGAAAGGCTGGGAGGGAGGGGAAAGAACAGATGAATCTCAAAGGACAGAGGCAAAAGATTTTAAAACAGAAAGAAACCAAATTTCACAGAACTTTTTCAGAAATCCTTAACTCCACTGATCTCTACCTTCATCTCTAATCCCTTATTTCTCAGACTCCTTCAGCTCTCTCCCACAATTCCAGAGGAACCTGCATCCTGTTTTAAATCTGATTCTCATTCTGCTACGGTGGAAGCTAACAATAGAGAGAAGGTCTTGCCATTACTACTTCTCTCCTACTTTATTTAGAAATTAAGTAGTTTTTTCATGCCTAAATTTCTAGGTTCCAGGGTTCTCAGGTTTGCTTTGCTTTGGTATTGTTTTCTTTGCTGCTCTTTTTGAGGATTAGATTGCCAACATTTCTGGGCGCAGAGATGGAAGTTATTCCAGTTTGAATCCACTTCTTGGGCTGTTCCTTAGTTACTGTGGAATAAGAAGTAAGTGATAATAGCAGCAAGTATTTCTAATGCTCTGCAGTTGATACTGTATCCTGATGAATCTTCCCACTCCACCAAATAACTTTTTGACATGTGTCGTTATCACCGGACTGGAGTGATTTTTTAGCCTTTGATACAAGGAATTCTATCTGTAGTGGAAGGGGAATAAAACCTCTGTCTAATAAAATATTGCATGCTCATTACATCAGTGTCCTGACGATAGGGGTTCAAACCCCTTTGGAAACAAAGAAAACCAAATTCAGGTTCCCACATCTTTAACAAATGCTTTACCAAACAGCTCTAGAGAAAACCAGGAAGCACAACGATTCTACTATATAAATACAAATAGAACTCATCCTTTTTAAAAGAAACAATTACTAGACAACCAGTCTTGAAACTTTTGAAAGTTTTTTACTTTTGCAGAGCCTTTGTACCCATAATGGCAAGATCGCATTTCAGTGATTGCTTGCAAAGCAAAGGACATGAACAATCCAAAAGCCCTGAGTCATGCTGCCAGTTAATCAGTTTCCTGCATGACAGTACTCAGGAAACTTAAATTTAGGTCTTTAAAGAGTTCTTGGAGACTCCCACTACAAGGGGTGATGTTCAAGCACAACAGCATCCTGTTCCCTGCCTGAAGCAACCAACCTCCATTATTCATAGAATCTTTTAGGTTGGAAGAGACCCTTAAGATTATCAAGTCCAACTGTTAACCTAGCATTGTCAAGTCTATCTCCCTAAGCACCATATCTACATGTCTTTTAAACACCTCCAGGGATGGTTATTCAACCACTTCCCTGGGTAGCCTGTTCCAGGGCTTAATAACCCTTTCAGTGAAGAAATTTTTCCCAATATGAAATTCATTCATCCTAAACTCAGACATTACATCCTTGAACACAGGCCTCTCTGAAAGTGCTGTGCTTGTATCCTCATGCCTTTTGCACTATTCCTGAAATAACAACAGAAATGGAGAAATTACGAAGGAGAGTGGAGAGCATTACAAATGTTAACATGGGAACTCAAACTCTTGCTCAAAAGCAAAAATATGTAACAGTGAAAATGTAAAACGGAAAAAATGTTGCAATGTTCTCTTTCCATTAGCTATGCAAAAAATTTAATAATTAAAAAGAGAACCTTATATATTTACTGACAAATTTTTCTCTTTGTATTTACAAAACCAGTTAATGGCCTCATAGCCCAGTTTTATCAAAGTGCCAAAGTCCTAATTTTTTTATAATCTTTGCTCAAAATGAATAGAAAATTGTGGGACATAGAACTCCATAAAACCACATCCATATCCCTTTACATATGTGTAAGCCCCTAAAATAAAGAGAAATGCAGTCATAGTTATCAGAATACTTCCTACAGGTATTAACATTCATATATATCAAGTGAGTAAAGTGTATATAAATCATGAGTGAGCATCTCAGCCGCACCATCATGGTTTAATCCAGGTCTTAATCTTCTGAGGGTAAAGAGATAGTCTCTCAGAAATTATTTCCATATCTGTCAGTCACCTACACAGATGACATTACGGGTGGTAATGTATGCCCTCATGAGCACTCACACATTAAAAAAAAGGGGGTTCCTTTTAGAAAGTTAGCTAGTAAAGTTTAAAAAATTACTTGCCATTCACTGCAGAGTAAGTTTGTGTATAAATGTTGTTACAGCAAAATAAAAATTCGCTGCAAGTTCACACCTCCTCTTATTTTTATGGTAGCTTGTTTATAAATTCATATTGTAAAATACCAGTTACTGAAAGTACTCTGTTTTATTGTAGTTATCCTTAAAAAAAGGAATGAGGGATCCTGAACACTTCTCCAAAGTTAGATTTATGACAGAGGTAAAGAAGGAATTGAAGTGGAAGAGGAAGGAGGGGAAAAAATGTAGTGCAAGTTCAAAGTGAGCTTGGGGCAAGCCATCAGGACTAGGATTTAGGAGTAAGAAATGTGTAACTAAATTTGCTACTAGGGCTGGCTGATAGTTGAAATTTCATCCTTAGATAATGCTGCTGTTATGTTGGTTCTTTTCCTGAGCGAAGATGAAAAAGCAAAATAACTAACCTTTTTTTCACAAAGCAAAGGCCAAAAAACAATTAAAAACATTCTTATTTGGTTAATCTGTCATTAAAGTGTGTCTCTGAGTCACTGCAGTGTCCCCTTCTCTACTTAAAAGTGTTTGTTTTATAATTGTCAAAAACATCTCAACAGGAAGTTCTACAACCAGCATTCAGAATTGAGTACCCTTCTTGTGGGATTGTCTCTCTCTTCAGTATTTAAGATGTTTTAGAAGTGAAATACAAGTGGGAGAATGTGTTGATCCATTGTATGCATCCATGAAAGAAAACCACGCAACTCTGGTAGACTTGCACTAGTTACTATTAATGATACCACATAAGTTAGTGCTAAAGTATAGACATCTAATTTTGAAAGAAAGAATTTGTTTACCCATGTTTAAAAGCTAGCTATCCCCCTAATTGATAGAACATTGTTTAAAAACTCAGTTAAAGGGGATTATCTGAGTGGAAGTTGTTGTTATGCTTAGTGAGGAGTCATAGTACTATAATTCCTGCAGCAAACAGGGTAATTTTTTTTCTAGCTGCATGTTCCAGTCAAGGTGAGATCAAACATCCCGATTATTTTTGACAAAAGAATCTCTGAAGCTTATTGAACTGTTCTGCAATATTACCTACTGTTTGGCTTCTTGGGACTTTACACTGTTTCTACTCACTACTCAGCTGGAACTACTTTTCAGGAATATCACTGGAAGATTTTACTGCTAGTTTAATCTCTGCTTGTTTCCTTTTTCTTGTTTCCCTGTGATCCTATTTTCCACAACAGTTAATAAATTTTCACTGTTTTTTGTTTGTTTTTTTTTTTTTTTTTAATTTGTTCTTTGTATAGGGATCTACCTATCTCTTAAGGATGGACATTAAAGCCATGTCTAGAAGTAGATTTATGTTCAGAATTACTGCTTTATGAATTTGGCTGTATGATACCAAAGGAGAAATGATTGGGTCTACTTATACATAGCCTTACCTACTGCTTAATGATTAAAGCAAATACCTTCTCTTTTTCTTTCCTCTTGCCATTCCTTTTCTTTCCATTTTAAATCCACAGTATCTGTTAGATAGCTTTTTATGGCAGATGTTAATTATTTTCTCCTCTGATAACAGAAAGTAAAAACATGAGCTTAATTCTTTGGTTGAGCTATGTTTGCAGTTTATTTGTAGCACCAAAATGAAAAACCTGTATTTATAACCTGGAGGAACTGTAGGTAGAATAAAGTTGGGTGACTTAACATGCTGTTTTGATAGTGGACAGTATTTGGTGAAGTGCTGTATATGAGACAGGTAGGGCAGACTTCTGTTTTGCAGACTACAACATCAAAGTGTAGTATCTTTTCTCTCTACTGTTAAAAGGAACTGATGGGAATCGAAGAATGATAGACAGTCATCTTAATTCAGGCCTTTGAAAGTTAGATAGGCTCAACCTATTAATAAAAGAAGAATATTGTGACCATATGTCTCATCTGTCCCATATTTGGCTTCAAGTCATGTGATGGTACATGCACACACGCAGACTGCGTTCATGTATCTCAGAATTGCCAGTGGTCATAAAGCACTAACATTTTTCTTATTCTAAAATGCCACATCAGAAGAGACTGACTACAGCTTAACAATAACTTATTTACTTATTTGTTCTTACTAAAAGTTTTGGTGATTGTGAGTGAGGTACCTGTACATTTAGTTCTTTCAAAATGGATTTTTCTATCATCTATATTTACTTTGCTACAACACTAGCCTCTAGCGCTACTGAAACATGTTCAATTAAAATAGTGAATAATAATTTATCAAAGTCTCATTCCAAAATAAATGAATAGTCAGATAAAACCCCAAAGGTCAGGGAACAAAGTGAAGCAGACCACCTGGTCCTGGGGCTGCATGGCAGAAATGGTCTCTCAATCAGAGACACTTAAGGTGGGAAAAAGATATTCCTGAATTGATCATCAGTAGGACATCATGCTGTTGTGAGGCTTATGATGTAAATACTGCTAAGACAGGAGATGAAAGTGAGTCAAGTTCTGCAAACATGAGTTGGTGAATCAGGATAGATTTGTAAGGATACCAAAAAACCTGAACACATTCCAAGTTTTAGATAGTTTCTGTGCAAATTTACAGCATCTGCTGGAGTTGGTGCAAATCCAAAGACTGAGTTTGATTCTAGTCTGGTGCCCATTTCATGAACGAAATGAGATGGGATTGACAACAGAAATCTGACTTGGAGGGGAAAAGGGTATCTTCTGCCATTCGTTTGTACATGCTGTACCAGAGATGAGCAGATACACAGGACTGCATTCCACCTTTACAGCCCCTCTTCCCTGATTCAAAAACGATGAGGAAATTTTTCCAATCTCTGATGTAAACTAATGCAGATTAATTACAGGTCTGCCTTTTGGTTTTGTTTCTGACTCAGAAGATTGTTTTGTTTTGTGGCTAAGCATTAGCTAAACAGGTTATTTAAAAACACACACGGCCCTACTCTGAGCTGACTTTTAAGTATAGAGCTGTCTTGCTAATGCTATGCCATTTAAGTGAGTCTTCTGCTGGGGCAAATCCCTAGTACCTTTATTCTCCTTCCTAATTTATTGCAGTCAGAGGAGTGCATGGCAAGAGAATCAGAGCCTCTGATTTGGGAACAGAGTGCACTTGATTTGGAATTTCAGAGAGAACCCCACTCTAAGATGTTCATTTCAAGAATCCCTTGTTCTTGGAAGGTGCGTGCTGTTCATTGACCAGAGCATGATTCAAGTATCAAGTCAATGTGTGGTTTGAAATGTTTGCACTCTCACAGGGCTGGACATGTTGGGGTGCATGCTGCTGGTTATTATCTGTAATCTGAATCAGACTTCAGTTGTGCAACTACTAACAGGGAAGTGACATTTCCTTATAAATCTTTCTAGCTTTACAATTACTGCATTAACCTTGCAAAACAAAGATGATTAGCCTGTCTGACCTTACAAGCCACATACCAAATCTTCATATGGCTGAGCTGTATTTGACTGAGTATGCACTCTAGGAGTGTGGCAAATGGAGATGGGTGCCCACAGCCCATTTCACATGTCCCACACCAGGGAGTTTGGCTGAGCCCCAGCCTGACCCAGTGATAGTAGAGTCTGCTGGCTCATTTCCTCCTACCAGTGACAAATTGTTTGCTCTACTGCCGCTCTTTGCTGATGACATGTTTTTGTCTCAGCACAAATGTTACAACTGAATTACTTGCAAGCCAGATGTGGCTTGAGGGCTACTGGTTGGCCACCCCTGTTCTATGAAAGTAGAAAAAGTCTTCTGTCAAAAACAGAAGTGCTTTTCACTGGTTGGAAAAGCAGTTTCACTTCTGCTGAGGACTGCAAATGTAAAAATGTATACCAATCTTCAGGGAAAGTAGAAGTCTCAAAATTTTCCTTGAATAGAAACACTCAAGTAGTTCTGTGTCAATAATGTCCTAATAGTATATGTGAAATATATATGTAAAAAGTACTGTATGTTCATATAATGCTATATACTTTGTAGTATGTATAGGTTACACTGGATATATCACTTTATGACAAATTTAAAGATTGTGGTAAAAACACATATTCTAACTGAAAAAGTACCACTAAAAAAGTTAGCTGTCCCTGTATAGAATTTGCAATATATTCACAATCTATAGCTGTACATGATTTTGTTTACTTTGAATTATCTGGCTCCTGTGTCCTAATGAGAAAAGTGAAAAAGACTTTGTCTCTGAAATTTTAACACAAATACATGTTTCTTTCAATAGGGAAGAGGATAGGAAGGAGAGGAAATTCTTGCACTATTTTATTCTCTTGCACTATTTCTTCATCTTTATTTTACTTTTCCTCTCCTTCCTCTCCATCTTCTCTCAATCATTATTTTCTTCCACTCCCCAAAGAGATTTTGTCCTGTAGCTGATACCAACTTGTCTGTCAATAGCAGGTGTTGACTTTCACCAGCTTGCGGTTGCCTAAGCAAATGGAATATAATGCTGTTTCACAATTTGAGGGGGCATGGGGAAGGACGATGGCCAACTCACAAGTTATATTTTGCTAAGTGAAAATTTTGTAGGAGGAACTTATCTTTTTGAAAGTGTTAAACACATACTGTTCCATTGGAATTCTATCAGAGTTATAAGTGCACTGAGCTGCTAAAAATCAAGTCCATATAGCCATAAAGCTCTGAAACAATATATTCCATACTATTAAGAAACTCTTTCTGGCAGTCTTGTATTTGGAGGCAGGGGTGTGGAGAGGGCTCTTCTTTTCTTGCAGAAAATTATTTATTTTCCAAGTAATGTTACGTTTTTAGAATGTTCACACTGATTATAAGTAAGCTTTCCTACATGAATCTTTTCTGTAGTGACTGAGAATAGTTTTCATAAAGTTAATTTTTTTTTTTTCCAACAGTGTTTTTGGCATGTTTCTCAATTCCATTTAATAATACTAGGAATAATACATACTGGGAAGGTCAAAGGCAAAGGGGAGAAATGAGACTTACCAGAGGGTACCAGTAAACCATTCTAAATTGATTAGGAAGATGAAGAAATTTAACACATTATAGATAATCCCTATAAAGAGAAATAGCAGCTATAAGAAAAGTTCAAAATGGCAAGCAAACACAGACTAGAAGATAAGATGGTGTCTGTGATACAATGATAATAGAACACATATTGTGTAATGCTCAGGACTAAGTTTTGTCCAGATCATCCTTCACCTTCATATACCTGTCTGGCTTTAGAGGAGGATAGTTATAGATTGATAGATAGAACTGTGCATATGCACACACAGGAAAAAGCATAATTTTATATTTTTTCATATATAGAGTATACAAACGTATCAGTAATTGTGTGTTGAATTCCAACAAGAAAAATTCACTTTCCAGTCACACACACGCAAACACACAAAAACCCCCAGTCGTAAATGCAGTAGCCATTATGTCATCACAGGTTATTTTTGGAAGATATATGCTGAGTATGCATGTTAACTATCTTTACTCTGCAATTTACAATGCATTCACAAACTATTGCTATATACAGTTTTATTTACATCGATGAATACTAATTCCAAAGAGAAAAAGGAAATAAACTGTCTTGTTATATACAGGAATAAAGAAGTGGACATAGCTTTCTTTAATTAGTGTTTACAGCAATTTCAAAATGGAGTTCAAAGGTGAAATAGGCTTAGTTTTATGTACATGCAATCTTAGAGTTATTAAAGACTGTAAAACTAAAATTCAGAGGCTGAATTTTTGAAGTAGAAAGAAACTGCATTTGATTTGATTTAGATGTCTGTAAAACCAACTATAGCCACATCTATCTTGGGAATTGAATGTGAAACATTTTCATTACTAATCTGGTGTTGGTGGAAATGTTTTATGATTTTGGCATGCCTACTATCAGATTAAAATGCAATAAGATAGTAACAAGAATGGGTTTATTATTCTTTTCTATTTCACTGCCTGTCTATGTCTCTGTGCAACTATTCTATTCATATCAGGACAGTGTAATTGGGTAACCAAAGATGTCTGTCTGGTTTTAAAAGCTCTCTGATAATCAAGGTGAGGCCAAATTGCCAACTGTTGTGCCCATAGATACTTTGAGGCACAAAATTGAAAGCATGGAATGTGAAGTCCATATGTTGTATTAGATTAAATAATCTCCATCGATCAGAAATTAAATGTCTGGTCTAATACACACATAAATTGTATATTTGGCAGCAGATCTTGTAAAGAGCATGAAATTTATCTGACTGAAGATCCTTTGTTATCAGAACAGCAACCAGTATCTAGATAGGAGAATGGACGTTTAATGCTGGTCATTTCTATATTTACCAGCCACCTCACCCTGTCTGTTGGTACTCCCACAACAACAATTTCCCAGAAGCAGTATTTTCCCAGACTGTAAGGCATTTACTCATTTATCATACATAAAGCAGAGGTTGTCTTTCCCATAGTTTATGGTTATAAAGAGAAAATGTGGAGATATTCTCACTTAATAGGATATAGTGGAAGTACCTAAAATGTTCTAAACCCTTCTCATCTCTGGCTCTACAAGCAATGGAGGACTACTTGACAACATTACAGTTGACAGCCATTGCAAGATTTAGCATGTGATCACTGTGTTTTTCATGAAAACTTGGCAGAATGTGGCAAATTCCCTCTCATTCTTTTACTCTCCCTTCCTTTTTTTCCATACTTTCCTTCTGTGTATGCCATATCCCATTTCAGAACAGCACTGAGCAATTTCAGACATTTCTCAGGGATTATTGCACTTCATGAGCAGCAATATATCCAAGGCATCTAAAAACGCCCTGAAATGCTTTGCTTGGAGTATCTTACTACTAAAATGGGGCTAGCAGTACTCCATCTCACCTCCTACCTACTGAAACAGCCAGGTACTGAAAAGAGGCAAGATAACAGAGTTCTTGTTCACAGTAGAGAATCAAAGCAGCACACACGACCTCAAAAATAATTGAATCTGATTTATGGGCTTGTTCATTCTCCCTGAGTTCCTGTTGACTTTTATGGGGTCTAAGATTCATCCACACTTCACAGTGTAGATTCAGCTTCTTTCAGTAACCAGCCATCACAGCTAAAGTTTGCTGTTTTGCTCTCGAGCATAGTTTATGTTAAGAGAAATACAAATCTCTGTTTTTACCTGCTGCTGAGAAACCATGAAGGAGCCACTTAAAGACACTAATTTAAGCAATTTAAGTTTGGGTCACATCTATTTATTAGAAGTCCAGTGTAGTGGAAAAAACTCCTCCTCCTGAGTTGTTTTCTGGAGATTTATCGAAAGAGGCCTAAAACACCAGGATGTACTTCAGAGGTTACTTCTAATGAACCAGCCTGACTCCAGATGGAGAAGAGATGTAGCATGTTCCCTAGACAAGAGCTACAGCTTTCTGTGGGCAGTTCCCAGCATGGGCAATCACCAGCCAGAACCCCTGCCTGTACAGCTTTGCATCCCAATAGTTAGTCTGAGTTAACTCCTTTACTGGTTGCCTTTCTTAAATTTGGCCTTTTCCATTATGAGGGCACGATGTGGGTAAATCACATAAAAAGTGATTTCTACTCAGTGAGCACACCCTTTTGCTGCTGTGCTTACACTGATAATTTTAGTGATGCTATATACAATGTTGCTTAATGTGTGTGTTAATTATTATCTCAAACTGTAAACACAAGGTGACCAGTTCTATTATATCCTCCATCTGCAAAGTGATGGGCTTGTGTGAATGTAAGTGGGCACAGAATTTGGCCCTAAATCAAGAAAGGTTTTTTGTTTTGTAAAACTGTCAAGAAAAGGTTTGTGTATTTTCTCTGTGCAATGTCCAGCACAGTGAAGCCCTCCTTTCCTTAAGACAGTGTCTTAAGAGAAATACTAAATAGCAATAGAAGTTAAAAGATTTTTAAAAAGTTGTATGACCCAGTACAAGAAAACTATCTGCCTGAAAGCATTCAGTGACTTGCAGCAAACTGCCTTGACTTTTGTAAATATAATGGAAAAAGTAACCTTTTTTTCTGGGTAGTCCCTGAGCTGTTGTACTCCATTGGCCCTTTATCACCTTAATTTAACCCCTCTCCTAGTATAAATCAAATTTTCTTGCTCAGGCACCATCTTATCTTTAGCTTAAAAATTCAATTCATACAACAGACTTTGTATAGCTTGTGCCATACAGGCCTCTCAAACTGCACAGCTACAATGCTGAAGATACAGTAAGACTGGAAAAATAGAAAATCATTCCTGCTTGACATGGATGTGAAAATAAGAACCCAGGTTTTCACCCTCCATCATGTTTTTATGAAGTGACATGGTCTTTTGTTATGTTTCCTTCTTTTGCATTTCAAAACTATCCAAAAATTGTTGAGACATTGGCATGATATTTTCCCTTTCTTGCCTGGGAAGAATGGTCAAAGGATGCAGCAATAGCTGTTACGTTACACAATAATGCTCCTGCTACAGTGGGTTTTAATAATTTCCATAATTTCCAACATAAAGGCCTGGTTTAGAATATATATCATGAAAACAATTTCCCATCAATTTGAGTAAAAGGCAAGGGTGAATTTTCCCTTTGTGAACAGGCAATTGCTGTAGAGTCTCTCAGTATGCCCACAAGTCTGCACTCCCCTGCTGGAACATGTAGCCAAAAAATGTGGATGCAAGGAAAGGGATCAACAAAGGAGAGTGAAGACCAGTGCAGAAAAGGGCAAAGGGGGCAGAAAGAGCTTAGAGAGCTTCTCTGTTGAACTATTTAGTGCCTCATAGTTAGAGGTGCCCCCTTATCTTCTGGACAACTATGTTGGAAAATAGCCCACTGTCACCAGCTCTATGTGGGAGAAGACCAACAATTTATCTTTTTAAAAGCTAATTTTTTCCACACTGCTGGACTTTGAGACCACTAACTTGGAGGTTTAAAGTCAGCATAAACTTTCCTGACCTCTAGCAAATCACACTTTTCAGATGTCCATCTGCACTTCATGCTCCTCCAGAACTCCCCTGAAGGATTTTCTTAGTTGGGCAGCTTGGTGTGTGATCACCAGAAGGACATATCCTAAGAAACTGTAAAATTCATTTATATTTTAATGAAAATCCTGAAACTTAAAATAGTAAATCAGTTGAATGGACCATGACTTATAGAAGGAGATTTCAGCTTACCTTTAATTTTTGTACATTTTAACTACTGGAGTAACTCATTCTTCTCAATTGATTGAAGCCACTGTGGATCATAGAGAGTGATTATTCATCAGGAAGACCTCTAGAACTGCATCAGGGCAAAGAGCTCAAGTTGCCAAAGTGTCCTCCTGGATCACTTGCTCGTGTTAGGCAACAAGGAGCATGTCAATCCTTCTGCTGCCCACAGAGCGCAAGGAACTGCTGGGATATGGACAATACAGGACTGTTTGTCTTAATATTTATGGGTAAAGGGATTGGCGTTGTCTTCCCTTATGGAAGACAACTTCTCCTTTGACATCATCAGTAAACAACAACCTTCATATAACAGTTGGGGGGGGGGGTGGTGGTATATTTTTTTATGGTTTTATTAGTTCTTCTGACTGCTATGCTGTCGTGGTTTTACCCCAGCCGGCAGCTGAGCACCACGCAGCCGCTCGTTCACTTCCCCCCATCAGGATGGGGGAGAGAATTGGAAAAGTTAAAGTGGGAAAACTCATGGGTTGAGATAAAGACAGTTTAATAGGTAAAGCAAAAGCCACGTGCACAAGCAAAGCAAAGCAAGGAATTCATTCACCACTTCCCGTGGGCAGGCAGGTGTTCAGCCATCTCCAGGAAAGCAGGGCTCTGTTAACGCATAACAGTTACTTGGGAAGACAAACGCCATCGCTCTGAATGCCACCGCCCCCCCATCCCCCCTTCCCCCAAGCTCCTTATAAGCTGAGCATGACATCATATAGTATGGAATATCCCTTTGGTCAGTTTGGGTCACCTGTCTGTGTCTCCTCCCAACTTCTTGTGCACCCCCAGCCATCTCGCTGGCAGGGCAGTGCAAGAAGCAGAAAAGGCCTTGGCCCCGTGTAAACACTGCTCAACAACAGGTCCATAGAACAAAACCATCTCTATATTATCAATGCTGTCTCCAGCACAAATCCAAAACATATCCCCACACTAGCTACTATGAAGAAAATCAATCCTCTCAGCTGAAACCAGGACATATGCAAAACTATACCACAGCATACATGGGAACTCTTTCAGAAGCAGGATGATCCACCCGGACCCGTACTGAAACACTATGCAGTGGAGACAAGAACCTATCTTGCCAGAGATGAGAGGCCACCATGCAAGGTCAATGTCATTTTGGAGGGAGGTGCAGATGCTGCCTTCAGGCAACCTGGTAAGACATCTAGTGGATTGGGAGCACACAGGCAGCTAGGCTGTTTTCTTGGCAACCTCTGTGTCTTAGCTCCAGGAAGAGCTGAAGTATTTCTGGCATAGGCTATTAATGGATAAAAAGCATGTGAACTTCAGCGATCAGTCTGCTGCGTAATGTCCCAGGGCAAAGATGAGCAAGGAGCACTTTAGAAAAGGGGGAGGGGGGGTAGAGGAGAAGACGAATTGAGCCAAGTGGGGTCTGTACTTTGTTCTTATATTTTTACTGGCAGAAATGATGCTATAGTCTTTTGCAAAGCTTGAGAGTTCTCAATTTACTGTGAATAACTCTTGGATCAAGCTATCAAAATGCAGTTTTAAAAAACTCAAGAGATTCAGAATATGGAAATTATTATGGCATATACTAGACAATCCCAAGATTTGTTTTAAAACTTTGCGGTCTTATAAACAGACTCTTCTGCCTTCTTAATATCTGTACTCTATAATTAAAGTCTCCGTGAAAGGTATAGGACATGACTTTACTGTTTATCTGTTGAAATTCTTATTCTGCTTCTGTGATTTCAATATCACTTGATCACTACAGTTATTAGTAAGCTCATGTTTTTGTTTAATCATACATTCAAATTTTCCCATACTAAGTTCCCTATATCAAAAGCATTTTTTTAGAGGAGAAGGAAGAAGAAAAGCAGTAACTTTTTTGTATAACAATCAAGAAGTACTTGGTGTATTCATTTAATTTTTTCTGGTTCATTAAGTGAAAAGTAGGGTAGGGGAGGAGAAAACCTCTTTCCCCATTAAGGAACATATAAAAGTGTGGTGGTATAAGTACTTTGATAGATAGATATGTACTGTAGAAGTCATAAGTATTTGTTACTGGTAAAGAAAAGTATCAAACAGGAAACAACCCAACTCTGTGTCTGCACTCTGTAAGGCTAAGGAAGTTTTTTTCCCATATTATTCTTTTAAAAAAAAATCCACACAAATATTTGATATAATTTTATTTTTGGTTTCACATAGTGTAATTGTTTTAAAAGACCTGAACTAGAAAATTAGACAAAATTAAAAAAAAATAGGCATTTAATATATTTCAACCTGAGAGCCAAATAATTATCTCACATGTACCTATTCACACCAGTTCCATTTCAGCCAGCGGGAGTACAATGGTGTGGGATCAGTTCTTGATCTGTCAAGGTCAGTCATCTAAACGGTATGTAAAAACCATACATTTGCAAGGAAAGACAATCCCTTAATTGCTAGTGGAGGCTGGTGACATCTGAAAGTGGATAGGCAAAACTGTCGTAGGTCCAAGACCAGAGCCAGTTCAGAGCATCTGGTAAAGATCACAGAGTGTTAAACTCGCATCTGCCTGTGAGGCTGCGCCTTGTCTGGTAACTGCAATCCTGTGTGTCAAGTTGCACAAACAAATGTGGATTTTAAGATCACTCATTAGGTGGCTACTTTGCAAACTGCATTCTCTGTCTTCAGCTTTAGTGCGGCATCAAACATTCCAGGGGATAGGTGGTCATTCTGAAACACTTTCATCTGAACTGTGTAAAAGCAAAAATATTACTTGGACTTTCTTCTTCATGCTTTTCTCTATATGTATGTGCATATATTATTCAGCTGCATACAAAGTTCATCCGTTTTGCATATCTGTAAATTATAAGGATAGTGTTGAACAAGTAATTGTATATTATATAATAAAAGTTCTCACAGTGTTGCAATAAATGTAATGAATGCATGCAAAACACCCTTTTTTTTTGAAAATTTCAGTTTAGTAAAGCAAGATATGGATACTGCTAACTGATTCTAATGACTTTGAAAAAGACTTTCTTACATGTGAAGTAGGTCAGGAAATTTAGAGCTTAGTAATATAACCTGGATTGTATATGTGAACCAGTTTGGCTGATACTCCTGTTTTCAGAATTTGTGTTTATGTTGGTTATTTTCTAGTTAACCACACAATTCACAGACATTAAAATCTAGTACCTTGTTCAGATTTGTCCTCCTGCAGGTGTAATATATAGCCCCTTTGATACAGCTCAGTAAAGTGATGTCAAATTGGAAATTAGACCCCAAAGTTCTGTACCAACATTTACATCCAGTGATAGGTAATAGCTGTTCAAAATGCCACATTGCCACCTTCTCCTTAGCTAGCAAGCAAGCAAGGTATAAGCTGGCTGTGCCCACGGAAGCAGGCAGAACCTGTGCAGCTTCTGTCCTCCCCTCAGTTTTTGGGGTTCCCTTTTGGTGGCATAAATTTAGGAGATGAATGTGAGAGAATCTAGTGTTACTGTCAGCTCTCATTGAGGAGGTTTACCAGGCAAAGGCTGAGGCGTGCCAAAACCTGCAAATCAGGACATTTGCCTAGTTATGGACAGAATGAAATGCAACAGTGGCATATAGTTAAGGCAAGGGCACAACTCTGCCTCCCACACCGTGAGAAGTGGTGGCAGCACAGACAAAATTGGGCAGGCGTGGGATGAGGCAGCGCTTCGTCTCATTAACTTCTTTTATCGTGTGACCTGTCCTGATTAATTCAGCCACTAACTAAGAGTTAGGAAGGCTGCCTGCCCTCATGGTCTGCTTGTGCCCTTCGCTTAGGTGCACAGGCGTTCTGCTCACTGCTGCAGATCATCTGTGCTGCAGGGGTCAGGTGAGGTGGAGAGAAGAGGGACTAGGAATTGAGCTGTGGCTTGGTGTAAAAGTGTTGGACAAAGTCCTGAGAAGCAGAGGAGGGTTTGGGGAAGCTGGCAGAGTGGCAAGCTGAAGAGAGCTTCCTCTCTAAGCAGATCCTATCTAACAGAAGCTATTTGTGGCCTTGATTTTTAGAAGCTAAAAGCTGCTTGGAGTTTAACTTACATTGAAGCTGCTTATTGAAAAGCTGAAAGGCCCTGTCTAATCCTTTTGTTGCTTTATCAGGTTGTTCTGGGAAAACAATTGCTTAATATGTTATATTGCTTTGACAGTATTATGCCGGTCTCTGGGCAGATAGCAGCTGAGGCAAAAATGTAGCATAGGAAAAGTTACCTCATAACAGAGTCCTACATAGTAAGTTTTGTAGTTAGATTTATATGCTGAGAAATCAAGTAATCACTGATGTTTCATGCAAGTGTCTCCAAAGCTTGGATTTAACCGGATCATATCAACTGAGGGAGAAGAAACAGAAACAGCTTTCTAAAGCTGGAAAAAACAGGACAGGGCAGGAGTATAGTACAGGAAGAAATGATGTGTGATGCACATGGCATCTGATTTCAATATGACTTTTTCCGCCCTCTTTGAAAATTTATCTGGAGTATGCCATTTGTTTTAATGTCCACTGATTGCTTGATTATTAAATTAAACATGACCTCTCTGTTTCTATCAACGTAAGAAAGAACTGCTGCTTTTGTAACTTTAGAGATGATTTTGTCAAGTAGATTTATAACCCATTTATTCAAATAATTCTTATTATCTTCAAAAGTTATTCCAGCAAGTCTGGCACCTTGCAGTAGCTTTGTACCTTTGCTGTAATTTAAGTGAAGAGTTTGAAGATGATTGTTTCTTTTCCTCATTCTGAGATACAGTCTTTCTGTCCTTACCCCTATCTATTTCTCCCCTAGTATTCTGGCTGCCAGTTTTAGTTCCTTGGACAGCACTGTGGTCTTTGAAGTCAGAAGAAGAATGTATCTTTCCACATGATCAATAGGCATTTGGCCACCAAGTCTCCACAACACTATTTTTAAAAATAATTACAGAAGTTTCCTCTGAGAGAGAGAGGAGGAATAAATTCTTGAATGGCTAGGCATTCATCAGATGAGGCTGAGATAAGCAGATAAAATAGGGAGGCTGGATCAAACTGCTACAGCATTAGAGTTTTATGCTTTTACTTTAATTTTTTTTTCTAGATGAGTTGACACTTGGCCCATTTGTACTGTATATTTAGGGTTTTTCTATTTTAGCATATTCCTCCTTTTCTCGGTGTAACTAACAAGCAGTGAAATGCCAACATCTCCCCTCACACTGCAGCCTTTTAAGGCGCGTATTCTGGCAGTGACTGGCACGCAGCAGTTAAGCAGCCCCGTCCTGTGCGGGGGAATGCCATGGCTGTGACAGCCAAGGATCCGTGGGCTCAGCTTGCCAGCCCAGATCAAACTCAAGAAGTTTTAGGGGACTAAGAGACAAATGCAAACTGGGGGGGAGGAGGAAAGGAAGCATAAGAAAAATGAAGATGGGGCTCATTTTTAAGAAATCTCTAGTTTGTATGAGATTCAGAGTATGGGCAGAGCTGGCAGTGAAGATCTGGCTGATGACAAGTTAGAAAAAGAAATCTGGAAACATTGTTGCAGTTACATGGAAAGCAGTAAATAGGGAATGAGTTATATATGTCTACTAAAAAATTACCACAACTGATAGCCGTTTCTTCCTATTAGGAGTACCTGTGGTGATGCACTAAAAATACAGATTAATTATGACTGCAATGTATCCTTTCAGAATAGGCTACGGATGGACAAACTTACTAGAGGGATGTATAATGCAGCTATGATCTGTTTGAAAACCAAGAAGAATGTATGTTGCATACACCTAATAATATATGTGTCTTTTTTTTATGAATAGTATTTATTTGAAAAAAATGCATTAATCATAAACTAGACTTTTCCCATCTTAGGTAAATCTCATTTCTTTCATTTAATTCAGGCTACGGATATCACATCCTCATACTCTCACAAATAAAAAATTAAGCAGTTTTCAGTGTAACTATTTTGTAGAAGTAAGGAGTCTAGTCTTGAATTACTTAAATGATTAATAAGACTACAGTAAGGACTATCAAAATATATAGCTATTTCTAATGATGAGCAAGCACCAGGAATGTGTGGGATAAGGGGATATAATAAGAATAAATATGGTAGTCTATCTGAGAAGAGAATAGCATAGCATAGCATAGTTCAGTTGGAAGGGACCTACAACGATCATCTAGTCCAACTGCCTGGCCACTTCAGGGCTGACCAAGTTAAAGTATGTTATTAAGGGCATTGTCCAAATGCATCTTAAACACTGACAGGCTTGGGGCAGTGACCACCTCTCCAGGAAGCCTGTTCCAGTGTTTGACCGCCCTCTCAGTAAAGAAATGCTTCCTCATGTCCAGTCTGAACCTCCCCTGGTGCAGCTTTGAGCCGTTTCCATGCGTCCTGTCACTGGGCACCAGGGAGAAGAGCTCAGCACCTCCCTCTCCACACCCCTTCCTCAGGAAGCTGTAGTGAGCCATGAGGTTGCCCTCAGCCTCCTTTTCTCCAAACTGGGCAAGCCCAAAGTCCTCAGCCGCTCCTCACAGGATGTTCCTTCCAGCCCTTTCACCAGCTTTGTTGCCCTCCTCTGGACACATTCAAGACCTTGACATCCTTCTTAAATTGTGGGGCCCAGAACTGTACACAGCACTCGAGGCGAGGCTGCACCAGTGCTGAATACAGCAGGATAATCCCCTTTTTTGACGGGCTGGTGATGCTGTGTTTGATGCACCCTGATAATGTAGATTATGTCTCTTAATTGAGTCTTCCTGCCTGCATTTAGAGATCTCTGTTTAGTCCCTGTAAAGCAATGAGGCTAGGCAACTGGGCTGAGATCCTCCCCTAAATGTATGGAGTAGGAGATAAGGGTTTTAGCAAATGGCAAATGATTCAAAGTTTGATTTTAAAATGTGAAGGTGTGTTTGCCCTTAGAAATAAGTCTTCTATAAATCTGCTTCTTCCAGGGTCTGTATGAAAGTGAGGAATGTGCCAAGAACAGGATTTTTCAGTGTATTGAATTATACCAAATATACAGAGTTCAGAAATGGAAAGCAAGGCTAGCCCAACTGTTTTCAGGCTTTAAACATTGTCTCAGATGTGTTCGGAATTTGGGGGGGAAGTTTTCAACTAATTAATTTTAATCCATGTCAATTTAATATATTTTGCTTACTCTCTGCATGTTGTTATTCTGTTAATTGAACTTCCACTGTATTTTGATTTCATACACACAGTTGCATTGAGATATTTAGCTTTTAACTGCTTGTGCTAAAACAACTTCAGTTATCGATGTGAAGAGTCATGCATGCTCCCCTCCTTCCAAAAAAAAAACCAAACCAAAACAAAACCAGCAAAAGAAATAGTGAAAAGTATGAAAATCAAACCAAAACAAATGGCAAAGAATTTTCTGTCCCTGATAGTATTTTCTTGAGCCCTTATTGTTACTCTTGTATGAGAAATGTTCATCTAGAGATAAGTCCTTAAGGCAAATGCTGCCATCTAGAGAGAAACAGAAAGAAGGTGCACAATTTACTTAGTAATACGATTTTTATTTCCAGGGAGCCCCAGGAGAAGCTGGACAAGTCAACAGAATGGACTGCAGGGAGAGATGGGAGCCATCAGGATGCCTTTCCAGCAGCTGTTGACTGAAAATAGTCAGGTAATTTCCACAGACATGGAGCAAAAAACCACTGAGAAAATCCTGACAAAGGGTTTTGAGTATGTATCAAAGATACCAACTGCCTCTTCTTAGCCAGTTAAAATTATATCACGTTGCACATTTTTTCCTTAGCATTTCCTTTTTTTTTCTGAGAAAAGCTTTTACTCTAGATTTATTTTGTTTAAAGGAAGAAATGCAAAAGAAGCTTGCATTATTTGCTATTTATTGTTCATCTGCCTCTTCTTTTCATATTGCAAAGCCTCTCTGTTTACTCTTCAGCTGGTTTTGAGAATTAGGATTGCAAAATTCAAATAGAATGACAAACACAAAGAAACCACTGAAAATACCTGAAAGACAAGAAAGAAAAGTGGGGATTTACCTTGTCTCAGTATATTATGTGTGCAGCTATATAAACATCCCAGTGTGTTCAAAGACTGAGCTATGCATGTTAAGCCTGAATGGCAAAAATGAATTCTTGTAGGTACTTTCAAAACTCTGCTAGCAATAGCATTTCTCTGGGTATAATGAAGATGACTCATTATGAACTAGTGGCTTAGAAGAGCCTGCAAATAATGCTACACATGCTCAACCTTGTTATGCCCATTTATTTCACTGAAATTATTTGTACAGATTTAACCCTGAGTGATTCAGAGTTCCAGTTTGAAATGTTCAAATGAATAAGCACAATAAAAATGTGTACTTTTTTTGTTTCACATAGATAAAATTGTTTCAATGTCAGTATGTAAAACAATGTAATGAGTTGGCAAGTTCTCTCTAGGGTGTATTTTTAATGACCAGTTTTCTTTAATGTGGCGTGCTGTTAATGGCTAACCGTATGTTGTCTTGGTAATGCTGTAGATAGACAGCATGTGGGAGGGGAAATAAGGCAACTTCTGTGTCTGTCCTCTGAAGTACTCAAATAACATTTGCAGTCTGAGACTTTAGGATAGCTTAGCTGCTTCTCCCTAAATGGTGTCCTGCAAGTGGAAAAGAAGTATGAGAGAACCCTAATTTTTTCCAAGTATATGCATATTTACCGAGAAGTATGCTTACAGGGTGGATTTGTATTTTTATCTGAAAACCGTAAAGGGGCTGGGGAGGCACTTGGAAGGAGCACTGATAATCATTCCTGTATTTTATGTATATTAATAACATATATCATACTAGCAGGTTCTCTGTGACTTAGGAATTTGCTGAGATTGAGGGCAAGATGTTTCTCCTTATTTTTTATGCAAACTAAAAATGTAGAGATCTTCAGAGCTCTGTAATGAACTCAAGGAAAATAATTTTACAAAGCAATACTGTTTTTAAATCTTAGTTGATAAGTGGGACATTTTCCTAGCGGCTGTAATGCATATTGGCATCAGTAATATTTTCCACCTGGAAACATTTTCATCCTTCATATTTCATATCCAAAATCTTTTCTGCAGTATGATTATATTGTAAATTGCTCAAATATAACCTATACGCAACACAATGGAGTCAGAGGAAGGCTAGTTCTGCCATACACCATAAAATATTCTGAAATCACAGAACAGATTCTTTTTTTCTCTACACTTCTTCCTGGACTTTTGATACTGACATTTGTATCCAAAAGCCTAGATAGATTATATTTACTGTTCTTTTGTTCTTTCAGTTATGATGTTAGCTGGGTATTAAGCACCAGACATGGTAACTGTCGCAGCCCAAAAGCAATGATTACCAGCCATTTTTACTTCATTGATGAGGAGGCTTCAAGTTTGAAGTTGCAATACAGGAAGCTCAAGCTATCCCTTTAACTACACAACAAATGCAGTATGTTTTTAAATATTTTTCTCTCTGGCTGCCATAGAGGATTAGAGAAATGAAATATACATTTCATAGCGATGCAAGGGCATGTTTTGAAGTGACAGTTCCATATGTTACCAAAAAAAAAGAAAATCACAGATGCCTGAAAATGATGGGAGGCTTGTGAGCTTCCACAAACACATGAAAACTTCCCAAAGGCAAATTCCCTGCTTTCATAAAAATGCCTATGAGTGTCTTCTATTCTCTAGCATATGGTACTGCCTATAAAACACTTCAGCCTTCCCGAATGCCAGTGATGCAAATAGAATTCTGCATTCCTGCAGTGGGATATTTTTTGCTCTCGTTTAGGGTTATTTATTTACTTTGCCAGATCCTCTTCTCTCAGTTGTTCAGTTCAGTGTGGTCACTTGTTTATTATGACTGGGGAGGGTGGTATCTTAGAAAAAACAGAGATGAACAAAATAGTTAAGATAGATTAAGAATTGGTTTGAAGTCAAACCTCAAATTATTTATAAGACTTTGAAAAATCAGGTGGGATCTTTTGTTGTCCTTTTCATCTTTGATTCTGTGTCTGGACTTTTTGCTTTTTTCCAAGAATCGCTGAACATAATAATGAGTATTGTTTGGAAAAGGATGATTATAAAACATCCCAGCACATCCTCATGTTGCAATTACTAAAGTAGCAAGATTCAGAATTATAATTTGAGTTCTTAAAAACAACAAATGCAGCACCTGTAGTAAGATTCTGAAACCATGGATTTAATTAGGAATTTAGGGGTTCTCATTTCGCTGTAATTCAGGGTGGACTTGAGAGACGTGAAAGAAACAGTGTCTGTTAACATGTGTGTGCATCTGTATTTTGCTGAAAAGTCTATTTAGCTGAACAATATATGCTACAAATACATTTTATTTTTTAATGCAAATACAAGGAGACCAAAGTTGCACAGATTTTGAATGCCTGAGATTCATTCAATTACAGGAAGAAAACTTGATATCACAAGAAGTCAGTGGAAAATTTGTCACAGATTTAGTAAACTGCAGCTTCATTATCCAGCAAGTTTTTGTCTTACCATGTTTTCAAATGTATTTTAAAACAGCTATCCAGACAAGCCAGTATCACCTGGAATCCAGTTTATGTTAAAACTCACCAACTTGAAATGTCTCATTTCTGACATCTGTGTATTGTTGATAGACTGGAGATGGCTCTAGATTCAATACAAATTTAGGACTAAATTTGATTTAATTGAAGCTTGCCATAAATTAGGAGCTTGGAATTAAATTAATAGTACATTCTGGTTTAGATAACCATAGGATGGTATTACAAAAAAATTAATTTATTTTCTAACATACTCACTGGCCATATCTTTGACTTTTAAGCGACCTTTTGCTCAAAACAACTGGAACATATGCAGTGGCAATAAACAGATATAGGCACGCATGAATGTATGTATAAACTAGAAAACATGCAACTATCAGTGCCTCTGATATAGCTGGCATCAGCATCAGTATGTTTTCTCTCTTTTACCTGTTCCAGAACAGCTTGCTGAATATAATGGTAAGCTCTTCCCTTCTCTTCCTTTCTTTTCAAGTTAAAGGACAATTCATTCAGTTTATTCCTACAAGTGACTGTTTAGACTTAGTAAATGTGGTTGTCTCTTACATTCACAATCCTAGGTTCTGATCCTCTTGGGGTTTTATTTTCATTCACTAGTATATTACAATGGCAATATTCTTCCTTTTTTTCCATTGAAGGAACCATTCTAGCCTAGGTCATATAAACTTGATGTGTTCATAAATATAAACCATTTAAAAAACAGATGAAAGAAGATAGAAGATCCTTTTAACAGTGGTTTGTAAATGGTCATTTTACAAGAATGTACTTTAGTAGCCATACTGCGTACTACAGTGCCTTTCTTTATGAAAGTATTAGAAAATACAACTCCATGCAAATTCAGTGTTCCTAAACAGCGATGCGGTGCCACAAGAGCAGTGGTAGTTTGTAATCACTTTTTCATGCACACTGTAACTGGACCGTAATGTAGATTTGAAGATCTAAGTGAAACTGCAGTGAGAACTGAATTATGACAGGATCTGGAATCTGTTGAAGACCAGAGATAAAGACACTTCATTCTGGAACAAGCAGTAAAGAATCCTGACTAGCTGGGACATTGATTTTATTTTGTCTAAAAGATGGCATCCCCAGGATATAAATTCCTAATGCTATTCCAAAGTGCTTGGTTCAATACTGACATATAGGGAAACCTTCCAAGAAATCAAGGCCAAGAACATCTATCTTATTAGACATAAGCATGCCTTGTTTTATAACCATTTTCAGTGACGTGGCTTGGGCCTAGTTTTTCAGATGTTTTGTTCTTCTTTGTATTTTGACCCTTTCTGTCTGTACTAGATTCTTTCGGGGTTTTATAACCTACTCCATTGTGTAACATGATTATCCTACCCCATCAGATACTGGTTATCACAGAGTGACTTACCACAAAGGTTTGTGATTGGAGTTCTCCACCTCTCTCTAGAAAATGTGACAAGAGGAATGAATTATTGGCAGGTTTCAAAAGACTCCTCAACTCTTCCTTCTACAAAAAAAAAAAAAAAAAAAAGATTTATCAGTAAAATTCAAAGGAATATTCTACTTTCTGCAAACCAATGCGTTTGTTCTGTGTGTTGAACTATGCCCCCAGTCACTCCTAAACCATTGTTGTTGCCTGATTTGATTGTCCAGTGACCTATGCTTGGCTTCTGTTTGTGCTGTCTGTGCTTCGTGTTTGGTTTCCATCTATCATGATACTACCTTTCTCCTGAATGATAAACTCTGCATTTGGCTAATAGAAAGAGCTATAAAAATTAACCTAGTTAACTTTTATTAGCTTGTTTTGGTCAACTACAAACAGAATGTGACAAGACGCACCCCTGACCTGAGCACCTTCCTCATCAACTTCCGGCATGTGACATGCCTGCTGTATGCCTGATAGGTATAGCTGATCTTTAAATGCCATTTTCAAAAACACATGTATTAGGCGATCTCTCACTTACAGTAAAACTTTAGTTGGGAGTGGATAAGCTATGAATTCCATAGCCTACAAAGCAGACCATGTAGTATAGCTATGGAAGATACTATAGCTTCCTATACAGTATGGAATGGTACTTTTACAAGCCTCAACAAAAAAACCTTATTTCTCTTTGGACTTACTGTCTGTTCTAGTCTGGAAGACAAATATTACGTTTACACAGTAGGACTCATCTGACCATATCCAGCTACCTATATCTAAACTGGTTGCTGCTGGCAGTCTGTATGCTTAGAAGAAAATGCAGTGCAGGCCATCTCAGTCTGAAATAGCTGTTGAAATACATTAAATGAATCACACATGAAAATTGTCTATAGCTCTTTAAAGACTATAAAAGGAAATAGGTGGTCTGCTGGGACTCTGATCTCCAATGTGGACATCTTAAGTTAGGTGAGCTGGATCCAATTCATTAAACCCTTGTTAGGCCTATTAATACAGTAAGACCTAAGTCAGGTCTATTAATACATCCCTCAAGAAGTATGGTCACAATGAAAATAGCTCTAGAGTCTGCTGCATTTTTTCCCTTCATTAAGCTTAGCTGCCTTTTTTTCAGAATGTATACCATTATTTTTTGTTTCATTTTTTTCCAGATATGGTCACCATATTTTTAAATATGTAAATTAGAAGTGCTTTCAGCCTCCTCTAAATATGGTCCTGATATTTTAAAACATGTAAATTAGCAGTGCCTTCAGGTTCCTGTAAATGTGGAGAGCAGGACCAGTATGTGAAGCACAGCCTGTGTTCTGTGGATCATTAAACTACCTACACATACCTTAACTTATTGTCCGGGCAGTAAAACCTAATCTCAGGGTCTGGCCTGTAATAGCCACTGTTTCTCATGCTTCAGAATAAGATTTCCCTTCAATTTATAGGTTAAATCCCTGCTACAGATACTCTCTGCTGACAACTGAATTAAGGGAATCACTAGAGGCAGGAAACTTACTTTGCCAAAATGCAGACAAACTGCCAATCCCTTCCTACTCGCTTTTTTTGAGGCAAGAATCCCATTGCTGAAAAAAACCAATATTGCCTAAATACTGTGTTTCAGGATTTGGTCCTGGATTGTTCTAATATTTGCAGGTATAAATTCAGAGATGGATACATTTGGGTCTAGAGAGTGAGAAACAAAAGCACAACTTAAGTTCGTCAGGTGGTAGAAAATGCTGAATCTCATTAAAGACATTTCAGTATCACACCAGCAAATCAGACAATTTGTTGTTTCTGAAAAAGCAACTAAAAGCAGCTAAAATGATGAATTTAAGCAATTAGAAAATCAATCTCAGTGTAAAAGATGGTTACTGCATCAATGGAAATAAATTCACAGCATGTTAACAGAGAAAAAAATAAAATGCTGGATTTAAGTGAGAGGTGTTTGCAGCTTTCAGAAATTCTAGGAGATTGATTTAAAAATTATTTCAAAATAAATTTGAAAAGTGCTGTAACTATTCTTCTCATCCAGGTGAATGGATATTAGATAACTTGAACTTAACAGTTATTTTTGTCTAGTGCAGTTTTCTTAAACATTTTGCTAGTCTGTTCTGCAGTGAACTAACGTGTAACTCTGCAAGTGTACATTGTTCAGCAAAATCACAGATCTAGCATGTTAAACAACAAAGGCTGTTTTAACCTGTCTCAGAAATAAAAAGTAGCCCATTTTTTGCTCCTCTGTTAAACAGGCAAACATGTAATTCTTAGGATTTTATGAAGTGGAGGCTTCAATTACAAAATGAGCATGCGCATGGGTAAAATTGGTTTGGAGTTTTCTAAGGCTTTGTCTCAATGTCCCAGCGTTATTGCATAGAGGAACTCACTTTTCTCACTGAATAACCCTATTCTGCAATCCCCCACTCCTCCCCCAGCATTGCCAAATGTGTCTGTAGTTTGATGGCATCTTTCCAGAGAGCGATGAACAGGTCAGATCAGCGACCAACTTTTTATCCATTGACATACAGACTGACTGATGGAAACTTCTAACAACCTTAAGACTTTAAGCCTCAGTACAAGAGTTTACATCAGACCCTTCGCAGAAGGGGAAAGCTGTTTAATCCCAGAAACTGTTAAAACTTCCCACAAGACAAAATAAACTACCGTGGTATAGGGTTTGTGTATTCTATTTATTATTTCTAAACAATTCAGTATGAAAGATAATAAACTTAGATCTCTGTGTGTTTTTTCTATTTAATCTGGCATTGGTACTTGAGTGATCTGCTTCAGATGGCAAGACCCTTATTCTCTGCCACTCATAGCTTTTGCTGTGAATGCCTTCACTTGTCAGGTAGTGCTGGGAATCTTGCTCCCTCATTTCACTGCGAAAGGAAGATTTTTGAAACTTGAGTAATTTTGTATTACAAGTTCAATTTCCAGCTATCACTTAATTCTAAGATAATTTCAGAGCATGTATCCTGTATTATTACCTTACTACAAATTCCAGTATGAGATTTTAAATCGCAGCCTATTCAGTGGCATCATTTTACAGTATAGCTTATGAAATCTAAGAAGCCTAAGTGCAAACCTACTTGGGCAGCACCTATTGTCCATCTCTAGTAACAGATGCAAGAATTATCTTGCATTCTGCTTGCCAATCAGCAGCTACAGCCACGCTGCTGCCAGCCTACAGTTGGTCCCTGCCTACAGTGGGCATGATTTTCTTCTGAAAGCAAGGAGGGTTTTCAATACTCTTTGTATGGTGTGTAGCCCTAGAGATTACATGACAGCATACAGTTTCCTGCAAGGTACAGTCATTAATGTAGGAGTGTAATTTCTGCTAAAAATTTCATCAGAACATGGTGATGTACTGTTGGGGAGTTCATCAATAAACTCAGATTGTTCAGACATTTTTAAAGCCAACAAATATGCATGACCTACTGAAACTTTTCAAATTCTTTATTAAAACCTGTAATTTTGTATTATTAGTCATCCTCATATTCAAAAAATACAAAGCATCAAACCCGCTGCACATTATTTCCATTAGTTTGCAGTTTAATATGTAGTCATCTGAAATCTGAGCAGACATATATCATCATGTGAAGACCAATTTAACAGAACTGTCCTACTCCTGACGTCTTAATTCTCACTCTAAAGAAATAAAAATATGTCTTGGATAAAGAATTTGCTGTCCATTTTTAACGCTTTTTTGTTTGTTCATTTTCACTCAGCCTAGGCCTCATTTACCACAGGATTTGTGCGGGATCCTTCTGGAGTGCCTCAGAGTTGTTAAGTGACAATCTAAAAGCCGATTTAGGATTAGCTAGCTTAACCAGGTGAACTGAGGGTTTCACTTTGATTGGGTAGAAAAGCCGTAGCTGTGCTTGGAAGTCCATATTGTGATACTGAAGGGCTTTATCAACATCCTGAGAGGAGCGCATTCAGAATAGGTGATGATGCGAATCTCACTAATCAGTGAAGGATTATCTGAGGCTCAAAGCTATACTGCTTCTAATTCCTTCTTCATGACGCTGTTCATGCACTGCAAAATGATCTAGTGCAACACCAGAAGTATAAATATTAGATGAGACTCTTCAGTATCTTAATTAGCACTTTCTGAGGGAGCGGTTCTTGAATAATCAGGGGTAATCAGATGTTTAAAAAAACCCACAAAATCAGAAACATAGCAGAAATTTCAAATGTACAGTGACTGACACCATGTCGTACACAACACGTATCACTTACTAATTTTAAAAAGAGTGCCAGCATCAACTCTGATGCCAAATTATTGACAGGATTTAGTATTTCCAGTCACACCATTACTGTGTTGATGATGGCTATTCTGCATAATTCTTTCCTCTTACTGAAATATGTGAAATTCTCCATTGGTAGACTGCTCATATATGGGTTAGGAGTGTGCTAATACCCCGCACGGTCATTTAAAATAGTTTTCGCTATACATGTTTGTTCAGAGAAAAAAAAAAAGGAGCAAATTAATGAAATGCTGAATACAAGGGGGTTTTTATTTGGATTGTGGTTTTTTTTCTTTTCCCAATGCATTTGGCACAGGCAGGCTATGAAACATGGGACTGGTAACAAAATAAAACTACCGGTTCCTACCACAACTGTACTGAAATCTTATGCTTGCCCTTACAGTAAATGACAGTTTTTCTGAATTGGAAAAGTTGTAGATGCATTTTAATGGAGCATATATTGGTAAAACAAGAGCTTCCCTAATTTGCTTCACTACACACGTTGTCAAAATGACAGAACAAGATATCTTTAATTCTTAACATCCAATTAGGTCCAGTATCTGCAAGACCACCAACAGAGTGAGGGATTGCTTCCCAGCACTTCTTGTAGTGTTTTATATTCTTCAATCTCTGTCACTTCTTACCATCCTCATTTTAGTCTTCTGGCTTCCAAGAAAGTCATTGACAACTCTTAAAAATATGTTATTTATTAGACCCTTTCTCCCCACTGTAATTTTAAGTATGATATAGAGGAAAGATGGGCTGTGAATAAAGCCCCAGATTTGAGGAATCCAAGCCACTAAAGAAACAGGTTCTGATTTTGCAGTATAAAATCATACATGGGGTATCTCCATGTAATAAAAATAATGTAGTAAAAATAAAAACTGTCTCTCTTAAAGGGGGTGTGTGTGTTAATTTAATATTAAATTATATTGCTCTATTTAAGATTGTGTTCCTATAGATATAATTCTTCTCACCATGGAAAGTACATACTTTCAAATTGGCTTGCAATATTTCTGTAAAAGCAATAAAATAAACATCTTAGAAACTAGACATTATAAACACAAGTAATGTATTTCATTTTAATACTGTTTTCAAAATCCGATAGCAAGGTTTTATCTCCGACTTTCTATGATACCAAGAAAACATACATCCAGGTAGACTTCAGATATTGTGTCAGAGGGCTTCCATTTCTATCACTCCTTAATGATGAATGAGGTGGTTCTTCTAAACAAATAAGCACTTCAGAGGGTTACCCTTGACAGGGCTGTTAATCCTGGGAGCCTGCCTTATCGTTGTAGAATTCAAGGGCTGAAGTTGTACAGTATCCCTGTACTGCCTGTCTCTTACGCTGCCTCTCTGGCTGAAAGTTGGGACAGAACTATTTCACATCTTGCATGTAAAGCCAGGCTCAGTGCTTCTGTTCTGGTGTGCTGGCAGATAGAGGGGCTTATCATCTTAGTAGACACTGGCTCTCTTAATATCTGGCTGAATTTCTCATTCAGATGGATGTGCTAGTGGTGCTTTCAGTGGTGTATTGTTTCCTGTGCAGTCTTTCTTCACTGAATGCAATGCATTTTGGACTATAATACAAAGCTTACCTTGAGCACTACAGAGCATTAAGGCAAGTCAGCTCACACTGTCTTGTCACAACTGAATTAAAGATATGGCCCTTAAGCACAGCAGGACTTCACAAAATGGCGATTTTGAAGAATTGCAGAAAAAGTCTGTCTTACAATTTTGCACACCTGACAGCCACTATTGTGCTTAATATCACCATTCAAACTATAAAGCCTTTAAAAAGCAACAGGAAATGGTGTTATTCTAGTGATTAAGGGGAGAATCTGGACCTATTTTCACAGGATTGAAAACTGTTCTCAAGCATCCTTCCAAATGTCTTTCATCCTTTCTCTCCACCACCTTCCAAATCCCTCTCACACCACCTGCCACAGAAATTTGGAACATGACCAGGATCATCGGAAAATAACAAGTGAATGTTTTTTTCTGTCCATCAGTTTCCTTATCCCCTAGAAGGTTTACAACAGACATGTGACTTCAGCTGCTGTTTGAAAATCAAAGCATAATGTGTTTCCAGTTTATAAATTATAAAATATTCAAAAGCACAGACTTAACTTTAAGGAATTGGTTACGCTGCTTGATATCTAGAGCTGTTTGTTCCTTTCATCTCTGTTACTTTCCCCTCCTACTCCCTCCCTCCTTTTCTTCTTAAGGATAAAATGCAAAGAAAATGTAAATTTTGATGCCTTGGGCCTTGGAAAGATAGGAAGGAAAAAGATAATGCCAAAAAATAAATAAAGGAGATGGGGTGAATAGAGGGTCTCTTTTGATGTGACACCAGTAGTTCCATTCACTAGTTTCATTCGTTGTCTGTCAGAAAGATCCCTAATGCAAAGTATTATCTTTGTAAAGGCTTTTCTGAACAGCAGGAACAAACCCAGGCATTTATACTGTACTAACTTTCATTCTAGTCTGTTAAAGCTCAGCATGAATATTAATCGTCATTGGTGCCATCTGAGATAGATAGATATTTTAACACCCACTTTACAGATAGGATACTGTGAGGTGCAAATAGTTAAGAAGCCCAGGGAAGCAGGAGAGCATTCCAGGAATACTGAACAGAAAATGAATGTTTGGGTCTGATCTTCGGAAGCTGTTTTCTGTAGGGGCAGGGAAAGCCCTGCACTCATAGCTGATAGAAAATACGCATACCATCACCCTCGGCTGCCTGCACTGAAAAAGACAAATTCTGTTAGGTGTAAAAGGTGAAATCCTCACTGAAGTGATGAGTAACTCCCTGACTTAAGCAGAGCTGAGCTTTTCTTTACATGGTTCTTTCTGCTTAGTACATAGTTTGTCAAAGTAAAAAAGCAGAGTTAGGTTGTAGTTTATTTTCATGGGTTTGATAGTGGCAAAGCCACTATGAAAAGTTCTCTGTCCTTCTTTACCTTCCTAATTCCGCATCCTCAGCTGTGCTGAGGTAGCTGTCTGGAGAGCAAGGCTATAAACCAGGCCACCAAAATGAACCCGATTATGTTTTAAATCCTCAGGCTTTTTTGGGGTGAGATGAAGGGAGAGAAAGATTTAGTCGGGAGTGTTTTGGGTTTTCTAAACCTAGATAATTTTACTGATCTGGATTATGGCAGATTCATCAGACGGTTGGAGCAAGTGTTAGAGATATGGGTAAACTGAACTGGATTGGTATTGCTGCCTGGGAAAATATGTGTAAAAATACCCTGAGAATCAAAAGTATTTGATTGTTTCTGTACTGCCAGTTCACAGCAAGCCTATGTATTTGTATAGGTGCTAGCACAATGAAAGCTTGATGCTGATTCAGGTGTGAAAACTTCCCTTATAAGCCTTTATTAATGCAATTTTTTTGAATGGAGTAATGGCATAAAGGTTAGCTTTTAGAATTTGCTCTATCTGCTATCAATGACAAAAAATCATGTGAAGAATGAGACTCTCCATAAACCCTTGTGCAATGGGTGACATGTTACTTCTTTCTGGTCTTGAAGAAAGGTGACCTGCAGTTTTGAGTATACTATTCTAAACCTTGTTTTCTGTGTCATATCTCAGCTGGCTTTATAGCCCTTTATCTTTTAGCTAAGAAATGCTTGAATATTTACCACATCCCTGACACGATGTTTCTAAAAGCTATAAATCAAAAGAAAAATTGCAAATTAGACTCAAAGTAGTTTTTGCTGATGAGAATTCTATTTGCTGTCAATAGATATGTACCCATAGAGAGGCAAATACACCTCTCAATTACTCTTATTTTGTCTTCATGTATCTATTGATTAGGACATTTATCTAAAGAATAAACAACAGCATCTTGGACAGTGTTATCAAATGTGATGTAATCACGGCATACAGAGATTTAGTTGTATGTTTTCCTAACTTTGTTATCTAGCAAACCACATCATTTTCTGTTTAATTCTACTCTTAACTCTGCAATAATTAACGTTCTTTATTTTATAATAGGTTAGATGTAACTTGTTTTGATCTATTTAGCTTTTATATGTAATTGATTGGGGTAAATGATGCTACTTAACTGTCATTTAGTGATTTGGAACCTGTGGGAAAGCATTATATTGACTGAATTTTATTATAGGATGAGTATATAAAATTGATTTTGAGTGATATGAAGTTCATGCTCTCCATGTAGCACTTTTTATTACAAATGCCTCTTAGTGCTTGTTTACATTTTTTTCCATCAACCAGGCAGAAATGCATTCTTTTTCTCTTTTGTATTTTACAAAAACAAAGGTTTGACCAGTAGTTAGAGTAGGCAGATTGCTAAACCATCGCATGTCTGGTCTTTGAAAGCCCCAAGGTCTGCTACAGCTCCTATTGAAGTCGCTGGGAGTTTTGCCATAGATTTCAATAGGACTGGGAGGAGAGCCTATGTTTATTGTTAACTGAGATATACTGAAGCTCTGTTCACAGTGAATTAGAATGATGGGTCTGAATTGTTTCAGAGGTTTATTATGTGCAGGCTGCAATTCCAGAGAACCTCTGTTTACAGGAGGAAAAAAAATTCTGCATTCCTTGTACAGTCAGAATTTCCACTGAAGTCAATGAAATATTTGCCTGAGTAAGGATAAACACTTGCAACCAAAGTAAATTATTTAGTGAAAAACAAGCGCATTACTGAAGGGCCTGTTGGCTGTGTTCCTGTATTTTCTGTCATTTAGATTTGAAGAGTTATCCAATACTGGTAGGTTTTGGTTACTTATGTCCACTTACTGATGGTCACTTTACAGCAACTACACATGACTGCCTTTCTTACAAGGAGTGTTTATGTGAAAAGGAAGAGCAGAAGCTCTTTAACTGGATTTTCAGACAAATTCTGGTTGATTCGAAAGATGCTGTCATGGCCCCACTTCATTTCTTGTTGCTTTCTGCTGAGAACCTGATGGTTGTACAAGATCCACAATGTACCTGCGAATTTGTCATGCCAGGGATCCAAGCTTCTGAGCAGTGAGGACTTCAGGGAATTTTTTTCTCCTCGAGCACCCGAGCTGAGTCAGCCATAGCCTGATCCCAAGCACTTTTCAAGTATAAACATGCTGAACCCTTGATGTCTGAACAGTCTTATCATCACAAATTAACTTCTCAGTGCTCTTCCAGGATTAGCACTTTGTGACACATGTGCCAAGTACTGCAAAACTGGGCTGTCACAAATTGCCAATCAAAATTTGGGGGTTTGTGAATAATTTTCTACTGAAACAGAAAATAAAAATGGGTATCTTAAATGAAGCAGAGTAGAATTAGAGATTAATCTGTCTTCCCTACTACCTCTAAATCTTCAGAGGAAGTAAAATATCTCAATTTGCCCCATATACGTATGCAATAGAGTTTTGAGTATCTTCTTGGTCAGGGGCTTAGCAGCACTGACCCCTCTATGCCTTCACCGTGCAATGGGAGCCAGTCAAATTCTGCAGCAGTAGGAGTACAGTAGGGACCTCCACAGGAGGTGAGGAGTGGGGTGGAATTATTCCCATGTGTTTCAGACTGTTTCTCAAGCTTACTGGGCTGATGTAAAAGAGAAATGATGTTCCTAAGATACATGTTAACCCTGGGTTTGAATGTGAAAGAAAGTGCTTAGAATTTGCAGAGAAGAGCTGTTTAAAAAAAATAACAAAACCAAAAAAAGTAATTTCAAATTGGAGATGATATACTGCACACCGAGAATACGAGAAGCTAAGAAAACAAAAGACTTAATTTGAAATACATTAGTTTTTCCACAGTCTGTATTATTCTCTGTCAAATATCCTGGGAACACAAATCTGCATCTGCATTGATTGGATGAATTTCAAAGACCTTTTACCTGCTCTCTGTTTGTGTTGCCTCATATCTTTATGACATGGAATGAACTGCTTGGCGCCACGTTGCTGTTATCCATTAACCATTCCTGTTTTCCTAATCATCTTAGACTCCATCTTTCTCTGTCCTATCTGTTATTGTCTTCTGCAAAGAGATGTGATGTTCCTGTAGCCTGTTCTGGTTTGCATGACATGATTTGTGTTTCTGCCTACAAGGGTTTCTCTACTGAACCCTGTACATTATCTTCCCCCAGCCCCCCCCCCCCCTCTGTAACCAGGAGAAGAGGGTCATACATCTGTAAAATGACAGCACTTATGAAAAATGGGAGTTTGGTACACATGGCTCTCATCAGACACAGACTCATCTTCCATGCCACAGACACTACTTGTTTCCTTGCAATGCAGACTGTAGCTGGAAACACAGGAAACACCTAATAAATTGCTTGACCTATCAAATTAACAAGTCATCAAGAAACTATTTTGGTAATCAATGAGCAAAGCAGAATTGTTTGCTTTCTGACCGAGCAAGAAGAATGCATGGGGAAGGAGCAATTTCTTTTCTTCATCTCTCTTCTATAAACAGTGTTTAACTGGATTGTAAGTTTGCGGCAATACAGGGAAAAATGTGAAAAATCTATTTTTAGAATTAGAAGAACTCTTAGGCCTAGAGGCGTGCTAAGTTTATGTCTGAGTACAGAACTCAAAGAAACTCAGATACACTCGGATATATGACATTGTAATTATGTCATCACTATTTCTGGTGAAGGTGGTTTTAGTGCTGATAATAAAAAATACATAACAGAAATTAAATTTTCTGATTTTAAGCATGGTATGAGTTGAAATAAATCTCAGTGTAGTCCCTACTCCTGCAGCCTAGCAGAAAAACTACAAAGTGTAAAATTTTCAACCTTCATCTAAAGCACCTAACTAGAATTTAAATGAGTAATTAACAATAAATGAAGAAGCAGACATTTTGTTCTTCCACCTGTTGTGACCTGAGATGCAGAAATAGGCTGGCTTTTACTTCTGGTTAGAAAAAGTAGATGCTTGGAGCTGCTGAAAATTAAGTTATGGTGATGGCTATGAAGGCAGCTGCCAAGGATAGTTGGAGCATTTACTGCCCAGTTGGCCTAGTGCAGCGAAGAGCTGTTCCTGTGAAATGAGAACAGTGTATAAAAACATGAGACAGACTGGAAACTTGTGGTTGTTTAAGTTATACCTATAACTGCCAAGGATGTTCTGCCCAGTGAAGCTTGTATAGACAGCAAGATGCCAAAGCAGGTGTCATTTATATGGTGAGCTTTTCTGTCTAAACTCAGTTCCTTGCCTGTAATCCCAGTTCACTAAGATGTTCAAGCACATGGACTTCAGTAACCTTTCTTATGTTTTAAATCTGTTTTAAATAATTGTGGTGAAGTTTTGTTGTTATACTGCAGTGAAGAGATGGGGGTGGAGTGTGTGTGAATTGTCCACCTCTGTCAGTGTTGTGATGATGTTATTTTAACTTCAGTGTGTAGAATTCTTTTTGTTGATGTAAGTGAAGTTTGTGAAGACTGTGTGATGAATGTATATTTTAATGATAATTCTTATGCATACACATAAGTGCTTAATGCCAAAACTAGATGATAGGGTCCCTCTCCCTCGGTCTTTATGTAAGCCATGGTCAAACAGAAGAAATTATACCTCATGTGGTTATTATATTAATTAAAATTGACCCAAATTAGGATTGTGAAACTTGGCGCTAAGTTCCAGATGGGATAAGAATATGGGTGACACTGATGCTTGTTTACAAGTGTCTAAACCTAGAAGTACCCCAGAGTCAGTGACTTATGGCCTCATCCCACATGTGCTAAGCAATGTCTCCAATCTGTGTTTCCCCCACTCATGTAAATTCTAGATTAGAATACTTATTATTTGCCAGTAATTCTGCCTTTTCTTTAGATTAAAAGTGTAAAAGTGTGAAAATTTAAAGCAGAATGCTTAAAAAATATGCAACACTCGCCCCCATTTCATCCTCAAGACAAAATGTCTGGTATATCAGAAATTAGCCATGGTATGTATTGCAATAGCATAAACTTGGATTTAATCAGGAAGAACTTAAAAATTGTACTGTTGCAGGACATACAAAGAGACAAATTGAAATTTCTGAGTATTAAGCAATGAATTATTTAATTTTCAAGAGGAAGAAGTGGTGAATAAAACAGAACTAATTGCCTAACTCTAGCATTTAATTAACTTTTAAAATAGAAACAGTTTTTGTGAATCAGCACTGATTTATGGTAATTAAGTTTCTATTTTCCAAAATTGTATCTGATATGTATCAAGATACAAGAACGGACACAAATTACTGGAATATTTGTTGAAGGCAACATACCTTCATGTAGGATGAATTAATAAATTTTAAAAATTCTTGCATCACAGAAATGCTAAAAGATTCTTGCCTCCATCCTCAAACCCTGATTGAAAGACACCACAAAGCTTATGATATCAGAACACGTGCTATTAGGTAATCAAGACTTGATTTTCATCTTTCGACTGTTATTGTTTAATAGAATAAAATCACATTTTTTCTTTTTTAAATCCACAGAAAGATTGTGATATAATTGGTGTGTTCCTTAAAAAAAGTGGAAACTTGAATACTTCCTATATTTGCACTCCATATCCTTCCTTAGTTTAGAATTTTTCCTAGCAAGTTTAATCTGTAACAGTAGTCGTAGTTTGTTTATTCATAATTTTACATTTCAGAAAGACAAATGGCTGTAGATGAACATCATCTTCCAGTTCCCTCAAGAAAAAGTTCTTTCATACGTCAAGCCATTTGGTTTGCAACACAAAACGTTCAGGTTAACCATATAAACAGCTGATAGAAGAGCAATGAAAATGTTAGTTTGAGCTTAGGGGTTTTTTTAATAGTAACTGTAAAAGCCAGTGGTTTTGCTTTTTGCATTATGTCATCATTTTGCTAAGTTTAATGCTCCTTGTTACGGGACTGTTCAGTTCATGGGAGTTATGCATTTCTCAAGTCAACTCCTGGTTTAACAGATGTTTGTTTTTAACGAGTTCCTTAGAAGTATAAATTATAGTAGACTAAATTGCTCATTTAAGGGCATGACAAAGTGACTCTCAGAGTGTGCTCTGGTATGTGAAGCAAGCCGAGTAAGTGCAAAAAACAGCACATGGGTCTCCATGAAAAAAGTCCTTTCCTATGTTTTAGAAAGGGACTCTGTCATACAAAAGTTATGCCTCCTGCTAAAGTAGTTGAACCAGCTGCATCCCATGTGCTGAAAACACTCTTGTCTCTTATTTCTCTTGTTCAATTATTGTGTCTATAAATTGCAGTGGGCCACCTGTGCAATGCACTCATCCAGAATAGCCCCAGAGGAAGCATTAACATATCAAGGCTCATAAAGCACAAATCCTTAAATGTAAAAACTGACACTTTCATCCTACTCCAGCCTACATCTATATAGACATTAAACCAAAAAGGAATAAAGAATATTTTACTATGCAATTTGAAGGCCCTGCTTGCTTCTTGCAGAGGTCAGCAGCAAAACTCCTCTTGATTTTTAGTTGGGAACAGGATCAAGCCATAAAAACCATGAATTCTAGTTACATATTTTAGAAACTTATTCTGGCTTCTGCCATCTATCAAGTTTGATGCACCTATTAAAAAAAAAAAAAAAAAGAGAGGAAGACTTCTGTTCTTGGCATTAACCGTATTTTTGTTATTCCCAATCTAAAAGAATTAAATCAGATCTCTCTGGGAAAGGGTACTGTGGGTTTTGACTGGCCAGAGGAAGATCTCCAAATTAACAAAGCTACTTCTTCCAGCTCTAATACTCCCTCTTTAAAAAAGGTTTAAGAATGATTATTCTTTTCTTGACATTTCAAGGATAAACCAACAAATGCTGAGACTGTTTTTTCAACCTCTGGGCAGAGCCACTGGCCAGTCAATGTAAAGATGGCCGTTTTCCAGTTACTGCAATCTGCAGCACAGGTAACTTTCAACAGAGACAGATCAAGGTGAGACCAGTCATTTTCAATCAACTTGAGCAATTCTTGAGCAGTATTCTTAAGAACAGAAGCTCTCTGGAGAAGCAACCATCCTCCATAAAGGTCCAAAATCATCTCTCTCTCCTTTTATTTTTCTCTCCTTATACATTAATCTCCAGTGCATACATAGTACCATTGATCAGTAAATAACAGTAATAATTGTATTATGAGGACTGCATTTCTGTGTTCTTGGCATAGATTGGTACGGTACTCTTCTGCTCCACTCCATTCCTATCTCTAAATTTATGTATGCTTTCAGTTAAGCTTTGCTCCAGGCCAATGTACGGTTGTATATTCTTAAGGACCTCTTACGAGAAGTATGCTAACACATGCAACAGTGTGTGCCTTGGAGGAAGTGGGTTTGGATATAGAAGCTGCAGAACATGACTGTGTTTACAGAAGGAAGAAAATCAAGCCAAGTGTCTCAGAAGGTCAGCAAAGAACTGGGTGATGCAGATCTTCAGAAATAAAAGACTCAAGGCAGATTCCTAATGCTAATAGCAAGTAGGGTTTTTCTGGGAGCTGACCATAAGGACTGCAGACCCACCTTAATCCTAGTTTAGGATTCTGTCTAAACCAGTTGCACATCTCTGACCTCAGAGCGGTCATTCTTTCAAAATGACATCTTTCCTTGACAGTATGTTCACATTTCCATATATTGTACGTTTGATACATATAGAGGTGGGTGTCTATTTGCCTCAGCCCTCCATAAACAACACAGCCCTTCATAAAAAACACTGTCCTTCATTACTTTGTTAACTGTTTGATTCTCTTTTTTTGTTAATTCCCTAGCTCCAGCTCTTAAGATGGTTCCTAACACATCCCCACACTGCAAACCTTTTCCTCTTCACAGCACAATTAGACCCCTGACCTTCTATTCCCCAAAGCTAAAGAAATGCCAAATTGCTGCCAGCACTTCATTATGTTTTTATATTGGTCCTATGAGACTTGAATTCTCTCTGGCTATCCACATCCTGCATTTTATTTCCTGTTTACTAGCATCATACAACTTTCTGTGATATCCAGTGCTCTTGGAATAGGACTTTTTTTTTTAATCAGGTAAGGTTATTTGCATTTAGTGATTTTCTCTTTTCTCTAAAATTGTACCTTGAATATTAACCAGTGTGAATTAGTGACTATTACAAAACCTAAGGAAAGGAGAAAGAAAATCAAAATCCAATAGTCTTAAGCATAGTACAAGAAGATTTTGTGGTCTTGGATCAAGATTCAGCATAGGTGCGCTCAATTTTACTCACATGAGTAGCCTCTGTCTTCAGTGCATTACTGAACCCTTACTTTTCAAGTGCACTCTTGCAAAAGCTTCCACATTAAACCTTCCTAATTGCAGACAGAAAACTATCCACAACTGAATACATTTTCCCTAAAGAAGAGAGGTCAGTGAAAGTCATTCAGTAAAGAATTCAAAGCATGTTTTATCAACTTTAATACATCTTGTTACATCTTCTGCTATATCAAGTCTACACGAGCAATTATTGTGGCTGTGAAGCATGTGAGATTACCTGTGTGCCGTGATCGTGATCTTTATCCTTAACTTTGCCCTGAGAATAAAAAATAAAAATCCTTTCTTATCCTTCTAATATATTAATCCTTGCTTCATCGTGTAAAAAAGGTGGCCTCAACTATTGATGCTAGCAGCAATTCTGTCATTCATTCAGTGAATCAGACACTGCTTTGACATAGCATTACTCTAGCCTCTGAGAGGAAATGTTTCTGTAGGTTAGCTTCTAATATCCTGCTCAGATCCATTTTTGTGTTGTCATTCTAGCCTCTGCTCTCAGTATTCACCCTTCCATATATTCCCAACAGAGTCTGATACCAGGCTCTGCTAGCTTTTTTCACTGCTCAGTTCCTGTTTCAATTTTTCTCCTAGTTAAGAATAGCATATATAATCACGCAAGATTGTCCATCTTTATGCAAAATAAGCTGCAGTTCAAATGCCATTTTTTGGGTACAAAACTGCGTAATGTCCTGTGACCCTTACTAGAGTGTGAGGTCAGGGTAAAATGATGATAATGGTCACTTCTGGGCTTAAAATCTATTAATCTATTTTCATTATTTGTAACTGCATGAGATCAGAGGTATGTGAGCAGACCTGGCAGTAGAATAACAACATCCTGTTAGCTCATGCCTATAGGCATCTTGAACCCGTGGGTAGTTCAGTCTTGGCCTGCCTTGGTGGTAAGAGTGTTCAACATGCAGAGACTGTTTTTGATGGAGAGCTCTTCAGCAGAGGGGTTTTGCCACTGGTACACACTGATTCTTTACTATTTTCTTTTAAAACTCAGAATATTTTTCATGGCTTATTCATAACTATAAGAGTGAGCACTGGCCTTGGTGGCTTATGAGCCCTGCAGGTAGGATTTGAAATTGCCAGTACAGAGTGATCAGTGAAAATGTGTGTCTGTCTCTCTGGTGCTTTCCTCTGTGTTGCATCAGTAGTTGTTAATTTGTAATATAATAAAAACCTAGTTTGAGACTCTGAAGTTCTCTGAAATTAGGTTTGGAAGATAACTCGCCTTCCTTTGGCTATAACAAGTTTAGATTTTGCCTATGAATATCTTGATCATGTTTGAAGAATCTGTTGCTTAAGTGAGCAGAGCTGCCTTTCTCCTTGAGCAGATACCACACATCATTTGCAAAACATTTGTACTTACCACATTCAAACATGGAAATGTCTGATTAATCTAAACCTAGCATCATTTTTTTTACGGAGAACTCAAAACAGGCTGAAAATTATCAACACGCTCAATGTATTGCATGGAAATTGCTGTGGAACTACTAACAGAAAGATTACAGTCCAGTTCCATGTTCCATGAGATCCTCCTTAGGCAGCTGCAGATGGAAAGGAAAGGTTTGACACATGGCAGAAAGATGTGTAGTAAGAATAGATGCATTTTTAAGGGGAAAGGTGTAAAAAGTATTTGTCTCTCGTTTGTAGCAAAAATATCCCAGAGAAAGTGAGCCATATTTTCATTTCTGGCATTTGTTCTGTTCATGAAATCTGCTTTTTTTTGAATTTTCTGGGAATAAATATTATCAGAGGATGGGTGGAGAATATCAAAGTGACCTTCTTGATGATTGCATCTTAACTGCAACTCCTTTTAAGCAAGCAGTTGCCTCATTTTTCTTAATTTCTTTTCTTCCTGTAGTTTGGCAATGTATAATGGGAAACATCAAACTTTTCATATATACTTTGTTGTGTTTTTTGTTGGTAACTACTAAAGAAGTACTTATGTAAATGAAAGCAGCTGCCCTCCTCTTTCCCTAGCATACAGAAATTGAGATCACAGATAATGTGCTGTCAAAACCAGGGTCATTTCAGTGGTGCCACCTGCCAGACTGTTTTACAGCTTAGTGTCTCAAAGTCGGTCACTTTTTTTTCCCCACTATTGCGCGTCATGACAGGACTACATGTTTTAAGTCAGCTGCATGTTTTCTACATCCCAGGAAAGGGGAGTCCTATGGGCAGTCATCGTTCAGCCAGGATGACAGTAACCCACCGACAGAGAGCAGTGAAACCCCATGGCAAGCCTTAAGCCATTTGGGCAGCTGGCTTCTCCTCATCACTCGGGAATGGTACCACGCAGTCTGCAGAGCAAAGATAACCATCTCATATAAAAAGTAATAATAAACAGAGGACAGAGTTTCATGAAAGAAATGATGAGCAGTAACAGAGGGCAATGCCAAACGGAGGTAATGCTGTGAGGGTACAGCACACCAAATGTGGCTGCTGGCCCTCTTTCAGCAGCCCATGAGTACCTGTTTTAAGCCACATGCGTGCTGCTCACAGCCTTTTCTCTGGAGCAGCAGGTGTTTGGAAGGACAGCAAGGAGACAAACAAAAAAGGAGCAATACAAATACAAGTGTCCTTGTCCTGATAACAGAGCACTACGTGGGTATCGAAAATATATACAAGCTACCTGTAACTTGTATGTTAAATCAGTAAAGGGTAATGGCAAAAGCCTGGCAAAACAAAAACCTAGAGGTGTCATTCTGAATTTACTTATAGAAAGAACTTCACTGAAAATTGTAAAACAACACTGCTATAAGATAGTGTGAGATAAGATTGATCCTTAGTTTTTGACTTGGAAGATATCTCTGGTTTCAGCCTTTTGTGATAGCTGATGTAGTGAGAGGACTGTATGGCTTGATTATAATATCCTGGAATTGCTGTATCCTTGGCAAGATTGCTGACACTGTGCACTGGGGAATTTATATGCAAATGGCGTTATCGTTTTCTGCCAGAATGGTGTTATATACTGTGCTTACCAAAAAATAAGGCAAGATCATTGGTGACTGGAATCTGGTGCCAGTGAATCTTTATGCTACAAACTGGCCTCAAGAATTCATTGAAATGATATTCATCAGTCTCTGAAGAAATCTGGGGCAGATACAGATAGAAATAAGGCCAATTCCACTCACTCAACCTGTCTAGTGCGCTCTGTACGTGTATTTCAAATGCTGGGCATTTGAAACCCAGATATAGCTCTAAAAGTTACATGTAAATCTTCAGTCTGACTTCAAAAGACCTTGAGTGAAGAATTTGGAGAGCTTGGGGTTTATTTTGACATAAAAGTAAAATGGAGCAATTTCAAATTAATTCACTCCAAATATAGTCTTTCTTCTTCATTGAAATTACAAACTGGATGTAAAGTCAAGCTAGGATGAAGGCAAGAGATTTTTGGATTGGTACAAGTGGAAACTCAGTTGCAAAAGACTCATAGCCAAGTCAAACATTTCAGAACAAGTAAAATGACTGAACTCCAGTTGTTTGTGAGATAGGTACTGAGATACAGTAATTATCTACATAGTAACAAAGAGGTATCTTCAATTAATACCACCACTTAAATCCAGATTCAGATTTTTAGTACTCACAAGCCTGTGGGGTTATCTAGAGCTTGGGCTATGACTTGGCCCTTCTTAATGCATTTCAGTTTTTCCATTGTTTCCAGTGGATTTTTCTGTATGCTATTTTAATAGGCTTATAATCCACATCTTCTTTAGAATTGAGAGATATTTTTCTTTAGTAAATAGTACACAATGCGTATTTTTTATTTCTCCAATAATTATTGCGACTTTCTACTTCTTAGTGTATTTCAGCTGGCACTGAATCGTTCAGTCTCCCTGCCCTGGGATACAACCATGGGATAGCAAGGAGATTGTCCTTGGGAAGATTAAAGAAAATAGCAACATTTCTTCATAAGTCACTATAAACATTGAGCTGTCCCCCTGTGACCTCTAGCTGCTCTTAGTCACACATGTGCATGGAGATGAAGTTTGAGACAGAAATCTTCTTTTGTAGCACAGTGCACCTGCCATTTCCATCACGCAGCAGCAGCAGCTCTGCAGCAAGCAGTAAATCTGTCAGTGGGATCAAGTAGTGGATGGCACCAGTGGTTTCACATCCAGCTATTTTGAGTCAAGTAGCCGAGTGATTTTTTTCCTTCTGAGTTAACATAACACTATGCTAAGAAAACAAATTCCTTTAGTATTTCTCTTGTTCTGTTCAGCCCCCAGTAGGCTTCACATTCTAATTCTTTCCATTTGGGATTCTCAGATTTTATAAAATCATATTTTTAAAAACAGGTTTCCTGTTTCCCAGCACAATGCTAAAGAAGTAGATGCCCATTTGACTTTTTTCAAACACCTCTTGGTTGCTGAAGACTGGCATAGAAACCAGTGAGTTTAAATGCAGTTCACTTAGTAAACATAATAGAGTACCAGTACTTCAGAGAATCCAAAGAATTCCAAGCCAGAGACCAGACAAGTCCAGATCCAGTGAGGAATTTGAGAAACACAAGCCTTATGTGACTTCCATCAGACTTCAGGGGCCTCCTTCACTCGTCTAAAACCTGTCCAGCTATGGCACCAGTCTTAAAGCTTGCAACATCTGATCTTAAGGAACAAAAGCAAAATACAGAAAAACCTGAGAAAATCATGTCTAAATGATAATAAGTGATAGTCACATCAAGATACAAAATTTAACACAGTATCAAGCCAGAAATTGTACATCTAAGCTGCATGAGGACACAAACATGCTTTCATGCAGATAGCATGATAAAAAGGCAAGCCTTGATAGAGTCACTTTCTAGATGCTTTTCAAAATCATTACATATTTTGGGGGGAGGAAAAAAAAGCAAAAATGTCAATTTAACTTAGTGACTTTTCTACTATAATTCTTCTCTGCTTCCATTTCTCCAAGAGACATCATAACTTGTCTCCCTTATGCAACTACAAATATTATTTGCTTTTTCAAAAAAAAATGTTAAAAGGTAAACCTGATAAATACAGAGATAAATACAGCTTCTATATTACCATTAAAAATAACCTAACTTGTATTTCCACAAAGAATCATAAGCATTTCTCATTTACACAAGAATAATTGTGATTTATATTCACCACTGTAAGACTTTAAATTGTGAAAATAGCAAAGATGTTGGCTAAATGGACCTTCTCTTTGCATGAAAGGATAATGTAGTATTTGCATCCTCATCAGTTTTTAGCTAACCAGAGCTTCAGATGTTACCTGCTGAATGGCTGCCTTAGTCGAGTTTCTGTCCACTAGGCACAGAGTTCATCTTTTTTTAATTAGAAGTGTCCCACTGGGAGTGTAGTCACTAGGAAATCTTCAGATAGGAGGGGAAAAAAAGCCACAGATTGTTCATTTTTTTCCTATAAATGTGAGTTAAGATAGAAACTAAGCAATATAGCAGGTTTATTGAAAGTATTTAAACATATTTACTGCTCTAAGCAAAGAAAGCTCCCTACCAAGGGAAGAATAACAGAAAAAGTAAAGGACCAGTTTAAGAATAAACAAATTTTCTCAGTGGTTTTTAGCTTATATTTCTTTCTTACTGCTTGTGATATCTCTACATTCAGAGAGCTCTGATGAAGACTCCTTACCTAAGGTCTCACTGAGGTGGTTTAAACTCTTTTTTCAAACCTGTTCTGGGTTTTGGCTGGAGAAAGCAGTATGTCTAGAAACAGATGAAATGAAACTGTTTAGGAGAAGATATTTTGTTGATAACTTCTGATATGATAGCACTCCAAAATTAGCTGTGTTTTAAATACTGTGTCTCATTCTTCAGTCATAGAAAATGTTACTAAGTCTGTATTTCAGAGTTGTATTTCTCTATTGTCTGTATTTCATGGAGTTGCACTGACACAGGAAGAGAGAAGACTTGGGCTGCTTAAATCTGTACTCGTGCTTGGTAGACAGGAGGAGAAAGTACATTAAAGGTGTTGAAAACAGTGATCACTGTAAATACAAGAAACTTTCCCAGTCCTTTCTTTCATGATATCAGAGTAAAGGAGCTTTCCTAGAATCAGAAGGCAGCAAATTTAGGGCCAGTAAAGCTTTTTTTTTTTTTTTTTTTTTTTTTGGAAATTGAAGACTGCGATTAACCTGTGAAACTCCTTTCCACAAGACAGAAGGGTTGTGAAAGTGAAAAATTATTTGCATTTAAAAATACTTATGTCTGCAATAGTAAACATTTTTAAAAGACAAGGAAAAAAGAGAAAAAACAAGAGTTTAGACATAGTTAACCTACTTGCAGAGAGTATGAGGCAATTTTCTACAGCAGAGACTTATCTGTGACCACCAGTTGCTCCTTTCTTAGAAAGAGCTGGTATTGACCACTGCTGAGGGAAAGGCTCTGGGCAGAACAGACTGCTGCTCTGATTCAGAAAGGGAAATTCTATGTTGTGTCTCACACTTCTCATCATTTTCTACAAAGGCTTTGGGGGGACGAAATAGTAAAACCTGTAGGAACTAGATTGTCTCTGCTTTTGGCCTCAAATTTGGATTTACAAAAGTCTTTCCATTGACTTCCTCAGAAATTTGTTTTGACTAGGAACAATGTTTGACACGACTTGATGCTTAACTTTTTAAGAATTATGTTTTTGCAACAGAATTTGCAAGCTGAACTGTGCAAAATGCAGTGCTGTGCCCAGGCTTTGAATTCCTAAAGTTCTTTCTGCAATCTGATTGGAAATATCTCCATTTAGCTAGGTGAAAAGCAGTGCAAAGTCCCTGGCAAGCTTTGAAGACAGGCTATTCACGGCCCCCACAGAAAATTAGGTAGAATCTGCCTGTTTTATATAGGTAGTAAGTCTTCCTCCTGGTTCTTAGCAGGACTGAAGAAGAGAAATTTGAGGAGTATTAGCAGGCCTGTCTCTAAAGACACTGAAAATAAAATCAGGATGTTTAAAAAGTCTGAGTGTCACAACTGTTGGTAACAGTGTGAGGAAATAAGGCAAGAGGTATAGTCCTGTATTTGAGTGCATGTTGAGTCTTCATAGAATCACAGAATGGTTTGGGTTGGAAGGGACCGTTAAACGTCATTTAGTCCAACCCCCTGCAATGAGCAGGGACATCTTCAACTAGATCAGGTTGCTCAGAGCCCCATCCAATCTGACTTTGGTTGTTTCCAGGGATGGGGCAGCTACAGCTTCTCTGGGTTTACTGTTCCAGTGTTTCACCACCTTCATCATAAGAATGTAATTCTAAGAGGGTGGGAAGGCAGAAAGCGATCGGTAAGAGACGCAAGGAAGGTACTGTGTAAGTATTGTCTGGGCACAACTTCTCTACACACCCCAAACCTGGGAACAGACCTCCCATGTGATGCTGATTTGTATTCAAAACTGAAAGGATGCAGCTAGTTTTGGACACCCCATCCATATATGCGAACTGGAAAAAAAGAGTGGAAGTTCATACATAGGGTAGGATGTTGAACCCATTGCTAATAACAACCAATAACAGAGAGATAACAAACTTCTCTTACGAAACCTACTATCATCATGCTAATAATTGTATGCACATTTCATCCAGGAAGCTGAATCTTAATCAAATAATAATGTGTATCCTCTGAAATGCCTCTTCGTTTTGCTTTGAAGTGCCAGACTGCAACCAGAAGAGTACTTTTGCGTTTTTTACTTGACATGCTCCCATCTGCTACCATCCAAACCTGATTTTCTCTCCCTCACTTTTTTCTCTTCCTCCCTTCCTTCCTGCTCTCCCCAAATATGTTTTTTAAGATGAAGACCAAACGTTTCTGCACCAGATAGGGCAAAGACACGTCAACTGCTCCAAGCTTCTTGTAAACAGTGCTGCCTCATGGATAAGAAATTTGAAAAGTAGCAAGAAAGATAATCTCCCTTTTATTGGCTTCATTCATATTGAAATGTATGCTCAGAGTCAAAGTCTTAATCTTCACCTCACTTTCACAGCTGCTCAGCTAACCTTAGTGTATATCCCAGCCCTCTGTGAGAAAGCAAGGCCCCTCTGATTGGATTAAAGGGCAAAGAAAGGCAATGTCGCATTACCCCTTTAGGCAGCCCAGGCTCTCAGAAGGAAGCTCAAATAACAAAAGGCGAGGAATCTGACCCAGCAAAAGCATGGCAGGCTCCAGCAGACTTCAGCCGGCTGCACCAGCTACAATGAGGTCACTTTCGACACTCTGTATGAGGTGACTTCTCAATTTGTACTAAATCCTCTTTTTTCTTGACAGAAGGCAGGAGGAGGTCTCTCCACATCTTCCTACTGAGATAAGCCAATGGGTAGCCCAGAAGGATAAGCCAGAGCATTGAAGCTTCCCTTGTAAGGCCTCCTGTTAACAATTATCAGCTCCTAAAATGCTAAAGAAAAATATTGACTGCAGTTCACAACATGTATTTATCTAACAAAATGTACAGAGAAACCTTTTCTCTTTTTCTGATGTCCAAGCCTAGCAGTGAAGCTAAGCCCAAGCTTTGGTAGCTTCCCTATCACATTTATTTAGCTCGTTAAATCAGATGTTACTAATAATTAGCTTGTTTGGATTTAAGAGTATGCCCATTCCCAGCCAAATAAAAAAAAGCTGGAAATTTGCCATTGTTCTTGATGAAGACATGCAAAGCAAAAAAGACTCCATGGTAACAAGGCCTCATAAATAATTATTTCTTTTAAATAATTACTGTACTTCCACAAGCGTAAACTGCCCTCCCTGAGCAGTAAGGCTCTGGAGAAGGAGTCCTCAGGTAACCCACAGTGTCTCAGAGGCACCTTTGCCTCCAGGCAGGTCACAGCTGGGGGACGGCAGTCCAAGAGAGGCAGGTTATACAGAATCAGCATTGAGGAGATATTAGAGAAGAAAGGGCTGTGGGGTAGTCCCCCACACTTGAATACCCAACCCCAGTATTGACTCATACATTTTTTGAGAGGAGTCTTTTAGTCAAACTTGTGAAAACATAATGTGAATAGCTTTAAAAACAAACAAACAAAAAAAAAACCCCCAAAAAACGAAACAAAGTTGAGCTGCAGCAGAGTACCTTTTTTAAAAAATATAATTTTCTAAATTAAAAGAGAAATTGAGCAAAAAGAAGAATGTCTGAAACATCACAAAACATATATATAGCAGTCATTTTAGAGAAGGGCCTCACCTCAGTGCATAACACAACTCTGCAGTGAGAGGTGGGTGAGCTTCTGCCTCCATCAAGCCGGGACTTGGACCTACCCTGGCACTCAGCTTGCCTAGGGTATGGCAGACACAACTTTGGTAATTAACAAATGTTAAATCTCATCCCCAGAATTAATCCTTGACTCAAGCACCTACAAACACTTCATACTGCAGGCCTATCATTACCAACACAGATTTGGCAGACAGAGATGCTGTTCTGAATTAATTGTGTTCAGGCCGGGCCCTTGGACAGACTCCAGTGGCTAACACCATTTTAACCAGCCATTTGTAAACCTACCCTTTGTTAGAGCAATCCTCAACGGATGCAGAGTCACTTCTATTCCTGGTCACCTTGATTTCTGTTGTAGGTCAAGTCTAGGTACTACCATGGTTATAGTGTCCTGTGACTCTCTATGCGTTCAGCACCCAAAGTGGGCTCAGGGTCATGTTGCTGTAGATTAGAGCTATCCCCCAGGTGCATTATTTTGTTGGCAGTTATTGCTTTGATACTCCAGGGTTTGCAAATGTGATTTAAAAACGCCTTTTCCCTCCACTTCCTGATCTCGAGTCAAATGTTTGTCAGCTGGACAGAGGGATTAAGTATCAAAGTCTGCTTTTTACATTCAGCACACTTGACTTTGTGAGAAACCTTTTTTCAGTGCTACTGGAAAGAAGTGCAATCTCTCCTCTTCCAGACCTGCACTTCAGGACTGTAAGTAGACAGAATACCTAAATTCAGCAGCACGGCTTCCAGGAGGCTGCTGCTGTAGCAGCAGAAATGGAGATGTAGTTAGTGACATGTCGATCAGCTCCCTGCTGCTCTTTTGACAAAAGAGACGAAAAGCCAGTGTTTATTTTCAAATAACATTTTTGCTGAGGTTCTAGAAAGATGGATGAACTGAAACCAACTTTGATTTGGAGCTAATGGCCCAAATCAATCACTACAAGAGGCCACTGCCTTCCCTCAGGTAGAGGCATGAGCTGATGGTGTTCGGACAACATACGAGCTGACAAGCCTTATGTTTGCTGATGTGTTTACCTCGGCCATAAACAAACCTTAAAGAGATTGGCCTATCGATAGCTGGATTCTCAGTTTACATTTATTACGATAGTATATGTGTGAATAACTGGGGAAAATATTTCAAGCCTAAAAAGTTATGATAGAATGTAAAGAAACAGGGATCATATATTCTGTAGAGTGGAGGAAGAAAAGACTTGTAGTTGAGCACATATAAATTTGTACCCTTTGCCTTGTGCCAAGCTATAATATTGGCTTTCATGCAGAAATGAATAATAGCTTTATTCACCCTCTCTAGATTGCCCTAACATGCTCCAACTTGATTAAGGGCATGAATTCAGGGCATGAATCTTCCTGATATAGTGAGATTATTGAAATTATCCCAAAAGAGCATGTTTGCTGCTCTGCATGCAAAGATCTTCCATTGTCTCCTTAAGAATACACAAGACAGGTCAAGAGAAGCTTAATTAATATGGAATTAGCACAAGTCAATTTTGGTTTTTTATATTGTCTTGCCCTTTGTGGCCTTAGGGCAGCTGGCAGTTGGAGGAGATCATGCTCATATAAGTGTATTGATCAAACATTATTAGTTAAAGCTTATTTGTGTGCTATCTTTAGGGTAGCTGAACAGGAATTCTATGTAGCACATAGTGCTAGGCAGAAAAGACCAACAGGTTTCTGCATTTTGGCAAGTCTGATTTAGGGCTAATAAGTAGTTGAGCTTTTCAGCAGAGAAAAGGCAACAAAACAAGGTTTTGGATTAACTCTGTAGCTACGAGGCATTTCTTGCCTTGTCTAACACTACATTGCAATCAAATGGCTCGCCTTGCAAACTAGCATGTCTATGAAGGATCATTTAATATACCTCAGTCATCTGCCAGGTTCCAGTACCTAGTTTGCGGAAATAATTGGGTTTCTTTAATGTCATTTGTTCTCAAATTTATTGCACAAGGATGAGCAAAAACAGGCTATTCATCTGATTGACTGAGCACTGTACTCTTTGAATATCATATTACCATTATGTCTAAGCTCTCAGGAGCCAAACTTAGCATTTGCCAAGAACTTATTTCTCATTATTTATCCATGTTGCATGACAGCACAGGGATTCAGAAAAGATCATTCTGTCATCTTCACTATTCATTTCTCTTCATAGTTATACCAAGTTCATAGTGAGGCAACTGAATTAATCCTCAGATATTTAACGATGCTGTGCCATACAAAATTCTCATTGACTTAGTGGATCCCCTGTGGAAGGTAGTGCACAGCAGAAGGAATCTCTTCTGGAATATGCCTTCTCAGCAGTCCTTCTCCATAACAGTAAAAACACAGGACAGCCAAGCGCCTTGGAGACAATGGATCCATGCTAATCAAGTGGCTGAACAACTACTGCAGTTCATTCGTGCTTGTGGAACATTTTCACAAAATTTGTGATGGATGCAAAGAGGATATTCTTACATGGCACTGGCTGCCCTGCATACAACTTGACGTTCCTCAGGATTTGTATGGTTCCTCACTGGCTTAGTGCTTAGATTTGGAAATGTGGTAATCATACTTTTTTTATTTAGCCTTATGGAAAATATCTTCTCTAGGCCATCAGCTCTTTGCAATGGGTTTACTACCATCACCAGAATCACAATGATTCGTGGTTTAAAAACAAAATTACATTTTTTTCATGCAGTTCTTAAGACAGAGGGGAATATTCACCCACAAAACATCCAAAGTGTTTTAGACTTCCTGCCACATGCGTGTTCAGTTGTGCCTGTGTCAATCCAGGTCTCGTGTCTCACCCAGATTTGGATTTTGGAGTTTTTGGAGAATTTGTGGGAAGAACGAGAGAGGAGAAGATGTCAGTTGGGCCATTTATACTTTTTTTTTTTTTTTTTATACTATAAGTGTGACAGCTATCACGTCTTTTACCAGCTGAGAAAACAAACTTGAACAGGTTAAGAAGTCTTCTTAACGCACATGAACAGATATAAATACACACACGCAAGCACATGCTTCATCTTTTGCTCTTGCTCTCAATTCTGCTCTTTACATCAGTGGAATTAACATTATGAGCAATAACTGAATTAATTTGACAGTAAGCCCAAGCTTAACAATGAACTTCACATCTAAATCAGTTCCATGTCTCTGTTAGTATATGAAATGCACATGCGATAGCCGAGAACTGCCACGAGTAAAACCCCACCATCTGAAAATTAAAATCTCTCCCTGCTCTCATATTCTCATATAGATTATTTCTCTACATTCTTTTTGTTATTACTGGGCAGCTCTTGTTTTGTAAACTGGAAATTTGATCACTGTACATTAGAACAGTTACCTCCATCTGTTGTTATGCAAAAATAGCAAGAAACAGTATTCAAACAGAACAGAAATAATTAAGCCTGAGTGAAGAAGTGGAACTAGGTGGAAATACTGTCTAAGAATAATCTATCTTTGATGTAAATGATATAAATTATGTCAGCTTCAACTTCTAGACATTGGAGACTGTGTTCTGCAAAGTTCTGTAACGCTTTACTAACACCCACTTCAAAAAGCATTTGTTAAAAACCTGTTACACTCCCTGCAAACTAATGTCAGTCATTTTCACATGTGGTAGGAACAACAAATTTTCACACACATTTTTATTATTAAAGGTTTTGTTGCTGGTTTTAATGCTGTGGGAGACGGTTTGATTATTTTCATATCACAGCTGTTCAGCAACATTTCTTTTTTTTCCTACTTTTCAAAGCAATCAACTTCATAATCAGAGCAAAATTACTTACTAAACAAAAAAATCTTTTAACAAAAGAGCTACAATACCTAGAGTGAAACAGAGTAGAGTAAGTCTGAGTCCGAACATACTAAAGTAATTGGTTTGGGACATCATTGGGATACTGTTTTATATCATAAAATGTTCTGATTAATTTTCAGGAAACATGGCTTATTTTTATGTTAATGTTTTTCTTTTCTCCAAAGAGGTTCTATGAATTATCCCAAATAGATTAATGTGCTGACCTTTGATCCCTAGAAACCAGAGGCTGGATTACAGCTGTGCACGCCTTGAAAAGCTTAAATTTTACCGTTCAGTTCAGATGTGAGCTGCAAAGTTTAGAGATGCCTGAACTTGACCTTCTAAGGAAATAGCAAAATTAGCACAAGATTTTTCCAGGACTATTTATACATCTTCTGAAATACAGAATACAGCTGATCATGGTCTTTGAAGAGTATTCACAGAAGAGGCAGATCCACTGCTGTAGGAGGATAAAATCTTGCAGTCGTTATTTAGGCTTAGTGAAAATAAAACTTTTTAGAGATTTTCCTGTATGTGCTCAGTCCAGAAGTATTTTTGAAAAGACACTAGTAGCAACTACAAGTCAACTTTGCTCATAATACTCACACTAAGTTGGTGCTTTTTCAACAAAGTTAGTTATCCTGTCTCTGTGAGATACCTTGTCCTCATTAATACCCAGCCATATATACTTTGGTTAGTTAATAAGGGCTTTATCTGGTCAATGTTTGGAAATTAAGTTAAACACCTAAAGAGGAGGACTGTAGCTTATTGCAACTCAGCTAACGTAGACATGACAATTCCACTTGCACTCACACAAGCTCTCCAGATCCTGGACATGAATGCAAAGGGAAAAGCGTTTCCTTTCTCTCTGGAGCAAAAAATGCATGTGGGTGAGCAATCTGTGGAAATTAAGGAAGAAATAAGGTAAAATTTAGCCATTTTAGTGTGACAAACCACAGTGCTTCCAGGAAAACAGGATGAGGAAGGTGGGGAGGAAGAAGTGACAGGTCTAATAGTTATATCCCCCAGGAATACAGTCCAGCGTGTATGGCAAATGCAGCACATAAGGTTTTAGACCAGACTGAAGATAAAACTTGACTGCTTATGAGCAAAAAAACATGGACCATTTTTGCAGCAAAGCTAGGTGTGATTGGCAACTTCTCTTGGCATTTTTTTTTTAAGTTTCCATAATACAGTATAGAATTGTGAGCTTCCCTGAAACCAAAAATTCTAAACTGCACAGGATTTTAATCCCACAAGCCAAACGAAATGTCAGCTGTCAAAGCCTCTTTGCATTCCTTGCATCCCTGCGCAATATGAGATGAATGTGGGGAGCTCTACTGTGTTGGTAAATGAGTAATTTCCAATAAAATAAAAATTGGAACATACTGGTTCTAAGACTCTTCTTGTAGCATTTGCAACTTGTCTGAAACCAGGAAGTGTCAAAAGTGTTACAAGAAAACCTGTTCATAACACATTTGATTTATAGACTTGAAGAGGTTGGGCTGTGTTGAGATAATAATTTCATTTTCTGGAAGGTGATCAAAACAAAACTTTCAAACGTTCTGAGGTTCACCCAGTGCTGGAGGGTTGAGTGGTTGCCATTTCTACCATATGCACTATATCAGAGTTATTCATCAGCTGTCTTTTTGATATATAGAGTTCATATGATACAGGGAGTTTTAGTCTTTGGTAAAGTCCACATTCATTCGTTTCATTTTACAGTACTGAATGTTCTTGAAGCATTGGAGCTAATTGCAAAGAAAAAATGACTTGAAAGTATCACTTAAAAGAAGTTCTACTTATCAATTTCACTGAAAAACCCAAACTCCATTATCAGAATCTGGCTGCCATTGTGTAACTGTACAACAGTGGTAAATGTTGGATTATTAAATAAAACATTTCTATCAAAACTTCAGTAGATTTTCATATTGGTTTTCATTCACCAGCAACTGAGGGTGTGCATTAGTTGCCACAGTTTATGCTAACACTGGAGAGCGAAAGCAATCCTACCCACAGAAAAAACACCATAAAGCTGCCTTCCTATGAAGTGTTTATTCATGGATGACTCTGTACAATTGCAGTTAGAATTAAGCTATTTTTCTTCCAAAGTACAAAGTGTATTACATTGAAGGAGGCCTGACAAAGAGCTCATGTTCTGGTGGTTTTCATAAGCACTAGGAATCCATTCCTATGTGAATCTCGTGGCTAAGGTACAACCTCATTCTCTCATTCTTTGCACTGTGCTTTTTTGGAGGCATTTTCTCTCACAAAAGAAATATTTTGCTTCATTTTGATTTGACAATATGCATAATAAGTATTAGGTTTTCTTGGAGAACTGTAGGTATACAGCAGGCATGGTATGATTATCAGGTAGATCATGCTGACTGAAGAATTGTAATGGCTCACACAGAGAACTAACGCAATATTTGGAGGTAGATTTAAGAGTCTCACACCCAGGTCCATGGCCAACTTCTGAGTAATGTGTGCTTTTTAACTGAGGATTTTACTTTTTCAATAGCTTACCTGAAACTGTGATGAATTCTTCATGTGAAATCTTTCTTTCAGGCCTGTGCATATTATCAAACAGATCTGACGGACTGCTCGATCAGAAATTAGAAAAATCGTGCTGTGTAGGTAACCAGGGGTCAATGTCATCCCTCTTGGTCTGAAGCTCTACAAAGCTGTGTTGTTACATTACCATACTATTTGCTGACCAGATATCTCACTCTAAGTAAACAACTGATTGCATTGCAAAGCTTACCATCACATCAGGTAGATGTGATGACACTATCAAGGAAAGCTGTAGGACTAAAAGACTAACTGGCAGTAGGACGGAGTTAAAGTTTTTCTAAGCAAGCTGTGTGGTGCATTTGCTGTGTGTACTGTAGGCTTCTCAGAACAAACAGAGGCCCAGGAGCCCAGGACTTTAACTTTGCTATCTTTCCAGTGTAGCAAATTCAGGGTATAACTGGTAAGTGGTCAAAGTGATGCTTCAACAAATCAAAGTTAAGACAAAAATTGAGCTCTAGGCATCCCTAGATGTGATTTTGAACAGTAGCATAGCTATGGGATTTGTTTAGAATGTAATTTATTTGCTTGCTTGTTTGCTTTTAGAGGGGTGAGTCTTACAAGGATTTGTTGGCTTTGTACTATACAGGCACCTCAAAGATATAAAACTTGAAACATTGTCTGTTGACTTCCTGTTGGGAAAAACTTTTAGTTGTCACACATCACCAGAGCCTGCTCATACAGCCACCATCTCTTATCCTGCTTGGCACAAGAAAGGGAACAGAAAAGCAGGGTGTTTGCCAGCACGTTTCTTTTCAAACCTGTATCAAGGGTGTGCAAAGCAGTGAAGGGGAGGAGGGAGCAAGAGAGGTAGGAAGGGAGACCTTGTATTCTTCAAGTCTGAAGACATGATGCCGCCTTTGTGTGTCTGTGCACGTTAGAATTCAAATCCAAGTATTTCGTATTTGTACAGTCCTTCATTTGGTTTTTTTGATCAGTAAAATATTTAAATCATACAAACCCTTCCTTAAGCTTCTTTATTTTATGAATCAATTGTAAATAACCTCTGAAATGCATTCGGGTGATAGAAACCATTTGTTTGTTTGGAAAAGGTAATTTTCCCAAGCTCAGAGAGGAACAGGCAGTCCTTTCTAGCCAAATCCTTCGAAACGCTGTGAGAAATTGTGGTCTAGATAGCTGGAGTGACCTCTCGTGGTCTTCACAGGAACTACGACAATTCATCTCCCCACTTCCTTGCCCTCTTTTTAGCAGATGCAGGTCAACGATGCTGGTACTAACTGAAATAAGGCCCTAGAAGCACAGCTCCGTAAGGAGAGTGCAGATCAGGTACAGGATAAACTGTAGCTTACACAGTGCTCCCAACTTCATTGATATCCTGAAAATACTATTTCAGCCCTTGAGTGTCATTCATCTGTTCTCAGCTGCACCGAGAAGGAAATATTTTCCAGATATGGCAAGTTGGCTCAATACTAGCAGGTCTTATCTGTATTTTTTTAATGTTGGCTAACAAAAGTACAGTTCTTTCAGAAAAAGAGGTTGACATCTTCCTAAGCCACTGGAAATGGGAGCAATCAACCCTTCATGAAGAATCGGTCAGTAGTGGTGTAAGTAGCTGAAATATCTGTAACAGATGCCTGTGTTACCTTTCACTGCCATCTTGCTTTTATTTCACCATTCCTGTGAATCAGCTTCCAGCTGGTTCTAGATAACAGTGAGAAATTTATATCATATGTTTACAGACCTGGAAGGATGGTGCATATTTTCATTGCAGTAGCTTCATCTCATCACCCAAGGAGTTCTTTTTGTTTTCTTAGAGTTTTTTGAGGAGGAGGAGGAGGAGAGTTAGGACTGTTGCTTAACATGGCATAAAAGTATACCCATAAGTAATAAAAATTACTATTTTTTTAAACTTGAATTAATTCCACTTGTTAAAACACAACATTTCAAACCAGATGTCCTTCATCACTTCAGGTTGTCATATACCATGTATTGACCAGTGCAGTAGATGCCTGGGAGAGTATCTGTGATTTGTGTGATCCATTTCTCGAGACAGCCAGCTACTGTACCAGGATTCCTCTGTGCCTTCTTCATGTTGTACCTACATTTCTCTAGTTTTAAAAAATAATCAAGATATGTAGTTTATGAACTGTTTTGTATTGTTACATGTTGTACCTCCATATATATCCTTATTGAGTAGAAGAGTTTGAACCAAACTACAAGTGTACATCACCTATTTACTCCCCAAACCCTACAGTGTTCAGAGTCCAAACCCAGATTCAAGTTTCACACTTTGCCCATGCATCTCTATATCCACAGATATCCATACATCACTGAATAGGAAAATCCCCATTGCAACCATAGTTTAAGTGTTGAACATTTGAAATACAGATCCTGATCTTAATCAGACATTTTAGGCCTGTCTCTAGTATTGATAGCGCTGCTTAGGTGATACAGAAGACGAAAAATTGATGGAGCAGTAACTGATTACCCCTATCCCTACCCTTCTCAATGGTAGGGGATAAGGAAAAAATTAACAACAGTCTCTAGAGGTACAAATAAGTGTATATTGGATGGGTGTTGGATTCATTCTCACTGCCATCTGTTCTTTCAATCTTCCATATGAGTATCACATACTGAAACAGCATCAGTGCAATTGTCAGTTCTTTTAAATTTCTCGTTTCCCTTATCTTTTTTTATGATTTTAGTGCTGTCAGACTTATTTTTCACATATTTCTTAGGTTTCTTTTCCATATGATTCTTCCTGTGGTTTTTGTAATGTCTTAGCTTCCTCTAAGATGAAGTTCAGCATCAGGATAGTGAAAATTGATGGATATATTGTTTAATAATAAAATTATCAGTTCATTTAATTTCATTATTTATAACTACAAGATCTATCCAGCTATTTTCCAGACTTCAGTCACAGGTAGTACATACCAGAAAAGATCAAATATTTTCTCTCATTTCCATCTCCTACAAAAAGTAGGAAAGTGTCCTACGTTCTCCTGACACTAATACAGTAGCTTCTGAGATATGAGTCCAAACATGTCAGATATCTTAGTGCAGAGAACAGTATGTGCTCTTCAATGCAACACAGACTGTCTGAACTTACTTCCAAAGCCCATCTGACTTTTTGTATAAGAACTTGAGTGAGCAGGATATGTTATTTTAAAAGTGAGCAAGTTCTCTTAAAAATTCTCATCTCTTCAGCCACATCCAGCTATCAAGGAAAAAAGAAAAAAAACAAAACAAAACCCAAAACACTTTGCCTGCACCTCTAAAGGCAAAAGTTCCTTGACTAACCTATCTCTATGGGTTTCATTTCTGTTCAACAGGGTGTACAATATGGCAAAACCCTTCCACTGAGGTCTGTGAAGTTTCGGCTAGTATAACCCAGGAGTTGTATGATAGCTGTTTTCTAGAGCTCTATGTAGGGTCAAAAGATAGGACTCTGAAGTCCTCTCAGAATGCACCAGAGGAACATTTGTTAAGAATAACTTTAATTCACTACTCGCAACATTATCAATATAACCTGTTTCTAGGAAGGCAGCAATTTTAGCCTGCAGTGCTCTCCTACAAGCTGATATCATGAGCAGGTGATTCATTATTATTTGAGATACAGAATAAAGATAGTAGTAACAATTAAGATTCAATGCATTCTTGCTATTAACATCACAGGTGAAAGCACATGTATGCATGAGATGTGTCTCTGTAGTTGGTTTCTGTAGGGTTTTGTCGTTATTATTCTTACAAGTATAAATATTTACAATATTTGTCTACCTGGCGAAGTACTCTCATTTCCATGCTTATTTAAACGGACTAGCTTGGCTGCATTTGCGGTGCTTATTTTTACAGTGAATAGAAGCCTCCAAGAATTTGTTAACTGAAAGTGCAATCCAAATGTTTAGCATATAGATGACAGAAGATATTTTTGGGTCATTGCTTTGCTAATACAAATCTTCCATTTCAAATTATCACTCTATTTTGACTTTCGTCCTATTTCTTCCATTTTCTTCACTACTGGGTGGGATTTTATGGCAGAAAAATGCACCAAGTTGAACATCACCACAGATATCTATCAATCACAGGTAGTGGGTAAGGATGGAGAGTTGAAAAGTAGTTGATGGCAAGTTTATCAGATTTTCTTTAGGGAAAGGAGATAGAAAACAATGTGGTTTTGAAGGTGTCTCTGGCATTACATGGGAGACAAAAATAAGCGCTGGACTGCAACAGAAGGTGGAAACATAAACATAAAATACTTGTTTGCCAGTATGTTGCTGTTGCAACAAAGTTAGCTATACCTTCCACAATTAAGAAAATGCACAAAACCTAGTGTGAAAATAGTGAGGCTGGCTAGAAAAAAAATAAAAATTGATATTCTGCTTAAGTAAAATAATTTCAGATTCCATATCTTTCCTTCAGGCAATGCTTTACTGTCATTGCTGTCTAAGCCAAGCACAATTACTAATTTTTGTAGGGATCACACCATGTACATACACGCAGATAATTATTAATGCAAATGAAATCTTAGTGTTTAAAATAGGAGTATATAGGAGTATAACAATTATCTTTAATTAAGATATACCTTTGTGTATATAGAAAGAATGAGTAGCAGTAGCATAAGAATTTCCATTCTAAAAGTCCTTTTTCATTTCTTGCATTGTCAAACTTCCAAGGCCTGGTTCTTCCCCCCCTGCAGAAACTGCACTTTTAATTCTGAACTAATGTGTCTAAGCTTTTCCTTAATATGAGCTAGACAATAGCAATGTCTAATGGTCAGAGCTGCAGGAAGGGATCTAATAAAACTGAATTCTATTCCCACTTCTGAGCCTACTGAATGAGTTTGCAATCACTTTGCCTGTTTCCCCAACTACGAAATATTGCTGTCCTATGCAAAGCAACTTAAGATCTCCTGATTTTAAAAGTAAGCAAACAGAAAACTCCTAACTCTCTGTTGCTTTTGTTTAACAAAAGAGTTAACACATGCTTTTTGCGGTTACAAAAAATGTTTGCAACTGTTTTGTTTGGGTTTTTTTAATAAGTCTGATATCTCAAAGTTTGAGAACTGAAGATAAGGCAGAAATGAGGTTCTATTACCTCAGCTGGTGTTCTGGTGAAATCCATTGAAGGTTATAAATATTTGAAGTACCCTGGGTCTGTGCCACCAGTTTTAAATTTAACAAAAAAAAGGAAAATGTTTGAAAGTTATTTCTGACTACTCTGTATAATGAAGTGTGAACACTAAAAGTTCAGTGCTTACAGGAGCTCTCGAGACCTTAGGAGTCAGTAGAAATATTCCCATCACATTTGGTGGACTTTGAATCAACTCCTCTATGAGCAACAGATGATGTGCTAGTGCTCTGTCTTCTAAGCTAACCAATAGAATTTTTAGTGGCCCTTTCTATTCCTACCATACAGAAGAGCGTCATCTTTTCAAGTTTTACTTATCTTTTTCACTTCAAAAACCTAGGAAATGAATGCCTCTACAGAAGAATGTAAGGTGAAAATTTAAGAAATGCTAGAGTTAAGGCAGTCCCTAAAACCTTATTTCCATTTTCTTGTACATTTTGCCACTCTCTTTATTCTCCTATTTATTTTCTGTCTTTCTTTTAGAGCTCTGTCTCTGCAGGTCTAATGCTGTGCAATGAAAAGTATGCAAACTACATGCGAAACTGGAGGATCTGGAGTTCAGACCCTAGCCAGCTGCAGTTTCTGGGTACAAGTCTAGAACATCTGTGTAGTTATCCATGGACTTCAAACTTGTATGGGCTACAGTAACTGATAGCATATTCAAGATCAGGACTAGGTAGAGCTATATTCTGAATGGCAAGAGAGGAGACTGCTGTGCAGTGGGGTAGCTACTCCTCTGTCACATAAAGACGAGTGCTATACCTATAGGTGCCTATCACCTTCTTAAAGTGCATCTCTACCTCCTCTCTTCATCCCCACAGTAACTGGAAATGTGGCATGTCAGATTCCATTAGGCAGCCTTTGAACTTGAGGGCAAAACTTTCTTTTACTTCAGTTCTTCAAAGCCAGAAATATTTTTCATTTAAAATAAAGATAACCATAGAAAATGAGGCATTCCGGAAACAGCCTTGCTCCCACTGGAATTAATGACAATAATCCATCTACTAAAAAGTCTGTCTAGTAAAATTCACAGCTGCAAGAAAAACTGAGTAAGATCAGACTTTGTTGTCCCATTTTTTTCCTCAATTATTTTCATTTCCTTTCTTTTCCAGAGAAACAAAAAGTAAAAAGCAGCTGGATGGACAGATAGACACTTGCTTGAAGTCAAACTTACTTAACTAGATTAAATGGTAATCTTTTAAGTGTATTGCCAAACATACCACAGTAAGATTTGAAATGGCTCTGGAGTGCAAAAAGCTGATGAGATGTGGTAACAGCACACCTCAAAATGTTTCTAAGTGAGCCTAAGACTTAAAAACGTTACTTTCATCTTACTGAAGAGTGCATGAAATTCTCAAAAGGTTTAAAGCTTTCTTCTTATTAAATGTTTCCTCTTTACTTTCAACTGAAGGCTTTTAATACTAGAATTTTTTTTATCTTCATGAAGAAATTACTGCTTCCTCAAAACAAATAGGGAAAAAATCCATCTCTAATCTACATGAATTTAAATAAAACACTTCAGACTGAATCTTTCATGAATTTCCAAAACAAAACATTTGCATTTCACATGATGTATTTATCTTGGCTTTGGGAACTGGTAGCTTCTGCTAGGCATGGAACTCAGCAAAAGGAGATAGAAAGTCTTTCTAGAAATGGTGATACCACTTTTATAACATAACTTGTCTCTTTCTATGGACATTTCTATTTTCTGCCTGTCTTTATTGGCATCCCAACAGGGATTGAAGCATAGCACAGATTCGAAATGCCTGTCAATATGAATTAGAAAAATCACATGAACATCACTGACATTTAGATGTTAGGGCTGCTTTTGATACTTCAGTAGAGTAACTTGAATTTTAATTTCAGTCAACCAGCCTCACTCCAATATAAAGCAGTGAAATTCAGGGATGAGTCTACTCTGATCTTTGTCTTATTTTTCACTCAGCTCCCTAAATCAGTCAGACTCCGCTCCATTCCCATACCTTGAGGACACCTGCTTGAGGACACCTGTTGTGTCTAGAAGGTTCTAGATGGCCTTAGTGTATAGGCTGATAGACTGAAAAAAAAAAAAAGAACTATACTAACCTAGAAGTACTCCTGATTTTATTCATAAGGGCATGCTTTAAGAAATATTAAGCATTTTAGAAAGGGCTGAGAGACAGGCTTTTTGGAATTACCAGGACTCCTTTACTGCCTTGTGGAGAGCAGAATGAAATATTTCACCCCTCTTCTACTTGCCTTCAAGTGAAGGTATAATCCACTTTCCCCATATTTGAATACATAAAAACACTACTTACAGACAGCACCAGTGATTTCTTATATTATTTGTTGGTTTACCTGGTTTTCTGAGGAATGAGAGGTGAACTCTGGAAATATTACAGCCATGGTTTCTGTTCCTGCCCCATTTTTCACCTCTCTGTTGCAACCTCCAGCCCAGGAAAGCCAGCTGAGCCACAGCACCTCAGCACAAATTCCAGCCCTCCAGCCAAAACCCATTTTCCTCGGCAGTCTAAGCACTCTCTCTTCTGCTGCCTGAGCTATGGAAATATATTAGATTGCTGAGGATGTTTACTACTTAAACTCATAAAAATTCAGCAGTTTGTTCATTAATGTGCTGAGTCTCCCAGTTGCCTATTTGCATTGAATATGCCGGTTCCTTTTTCCTTCCATTGTTTACCTCTGTCTTCTTTTCTTTACCACAGTGAATGACCTCAAAGCCTTAGCAGTCTAATGACAGTGATGTCCACAGTGAACAAAGGATAAAAACATCTCTTTTATTACCCAAGTCATTATCTTAATATTTCTGCTAATATTCCAGGAATGCTGTGCTTATTGCTGTTGTAAATCAGAAAGAAATGGGAGATACACAGTGTACCCTGAGGTAATTTTACACCATGCCACTCTCAAAAAAAAAAAGTCATTGAGAAATAGTTTCCACAAACTCCAGGCACAGGATGCATTCCCACTCTCTCTCTGGTGGAGTGTATTTGTCTTCAAAATTACAAGTCAGTTCATTATTGCAAGGTACAGGCTATAACATGGACAACCTTGAGCATTTGAAATTCTGCCAGCAACCTATAGAGGACTTAATTTTATTTAGTAAATTAGCAACAGAAAACCCTAAACATGAATCTTCCTACTGGAGTCAGAAACAACATAGGAGAAACCCAGTATGACCATTCATGTAGATGTAGGTCTGATTTCACTACAATTTATGTAGCGGGAGTGTATCCCCAATTAGCTGTAAATTTCATCTTTAGAGTGTTCAACTCGTTGCATGAGCTCTGTCAAGACTTCTGACTTTTCAAAAAAAGGAAGCAGAAGAATTTTCCCATTTCAAGTTGTAAATGCTATCGAATACTCTACATTTTGTCATACCAACTCCAGTATGACACAACTAAGCGTCTGAAGGAAAAATGAGAATGAGTACTGTATTTAGTAGCTCAGCTTGATGAAGTCTCTAGAATAATTCCGTGTGTATTTCTGGGGGGTGATAATAGCAGGCGTTGAAGCCAAGTGCTTAGAGCACAGAACAAGCAAGAGGACTTTTAGAAATCTAAACATTAGAAAACAGTTTTGTTCACTAGGAAACGTGGGCTTTAGTTCTCACCTCATCATTAGCCTGGTATGTGGGGCAAGGCTTAAGCACAGTTGTGTGTGTTTGGCTGCAAAAGCTGAATCCAGAAACCTGGATTATGCCACCAGACATGGATGTTGCCTTGAGTGGGGCCTGGAGACACTGACACACCGAGCAGGGAGCAACCCTCCCTAGAGAGAGATGGGAGGGTTGATCCTCTCAGCAGAACTGAATCTGGTCAGACAGTGGTGGGAAGTGATCCTAGATTGTCTGCAATCTGGACAAGGAGGTCTGTTTATTAAACCTATCTTTGTTAAGAAATAGATAATGCTGCACTCTGTTGGAATGCCTTCTACAAAAGGGCCTACAGTCTCAATCCTTTCAGAAATTATAGGTTAAAAATGAGTAAACTGTGCCAATTAAACAGCATCTCACAAAGATTTTGATCCTATTTACTTAACTTTCACTTAACACCTACTTTTGGTGTCAAAATGCTATTCTGCATTAGGCCTTTAACTTCCCTATGTACTCCCATCTGTAAAATATGAAAAATCTTCCCAGGTGAAAGAGTTCAGAGCTTATGTTCATGTTTGCAAATCGCTGCAAGACCTTCTGCCTGGGTGTGAATGCCCCAGGATTTAGGGATGGTTTCATTCTGAGAGGGAAATTCACATTCCAGTCCCAGAGAAGTGAGTAGTAAGATTCCCATGGATTTTAATTGTGCTATTATTTGTCCAGAATCATAAAGTATGCTAGTAGTTTACATTTGTTGTTGATAAAGCCTAAGCCATTTTCATAAGTTTCGGAAGTAGTCTTTCTGGATATAGACTGGAGGATATCTTCCAGTGTCTGTTGTCTGAATCAATAAAATCTTAACTTGGGAAAGGAGTTGTGTGCTGCCTACATACCATTTGGAAGCCTTCATTTTGAGAGAACTGTCAGGTTATTCTGGCCTGAAAGCTCTGTCAGGTTAAAATAACTGAAAAATACCACTCCTTTAACCAGGCCAAGCCAATGCCCCTTCTTATCTAGGAATGTGTTATGGTTATGTCTAATAAGCCAATTCAATAAGCACAGGATAAATTTAGTTTGTCAGTTTAATAGAGTTATGGCTCTTTGCATGTTTAAGTATAGATTTATGTAGATATAATTGAGAGGAAACCTCTATTTCAGACAAAATGTGCAAAGAAGTGGATTTATATGTAGTATGAACATACAGCAGCGAACATTCAGGAAAGATGCCTGTTTACAGACATGCGAATGAAATATGACTGAATTCAAGAAAATCTTAAGGTGGCTTGAACTGGCATGGGAGACATTAGTTTGAACAGATGTGTTCCTTAAACTGGAAAGTATGATATGAACAGTTGTCTTTTAGCAGATGGAGAGAAAGAGAATGGATTCTGCTCTAATTCACTCCTTTCTACTTGTTTAATAGGATCCTATCAAAATCTAAGCTATGTAATGTGCATCATCAGAAAAATGGGAATATTTTACAGTTGCCTGGATTGTTTGATTTGGAAGGGATTCAAAGATTCTGTGAACTGCACTCATCCTGTAAGTTTGTGGCTTAGACACCACCAAGCACAGATGAATCACAATTGAATTGAGTGAGCTTTGTTTTCTGCATTATGTGCAACCATACTTGTTTGACCCTGAAATCTTGCAGTATTTATTTATACTATGGCAAAATATGGCTTTGAGGTCAAATAACAGAGTTTTTGCTACCCCAGAAAATGCACAGTCTAGGCTGAGTATGACATCACATGCCTGAGTCTCACTGCTGACTAATTCCACAAAACAGTGTTGGTGAAGAATGCTCTCATTCTAAAATGGCTCCACTTTTGGGTTCACGTGCATATGCTTGCCTAGACTTAAGAGTACAGCGAATATTTATAACACTGGGATTTAACTGTTACTTCTTAAGAATTTTTGAGAGCAAATGTTACTTTAACTCTTCAGTAAGTTATCTTAAATCTCATAAAGCAGGTGTAAGAGCCAAGGCCAGTACAGTCCCAAAAGGGAGAAAGGCAATATAAGAATGCATTCTCTCATTCTACCTGAGGTGCTCTGTACCTCTTTCTGGGTAATTAAACCATTTTCACAGTTTCTGTGTCAGAGTTACAACTATCGAATCAAGGGGGGAAATTGTATTGTGAAATGAGAGCAACCACAGCTGATCATGTACAGGCCTGTTCAGTACCTCAATTTGGAATAATGTAGTTGACCATTTATTACAACCTGAGGCTTATGCACAGCATTAGTAATCATCATAAAAGAAAGGAAGCTTAAAAAAAACTAGCAGTCTATTTACAGACACTTTGAGAGAGGAAAGAAACAATCTGTCATATAAAAAAATTGCAGTGTGTTTTTTACAAAAGTTGTGTGATACTTACCACGTTTTGTTCCTAAATTGTGTATATCCAGATAGCACTAGGAGTTCTGTAATGAGTGACCAAGATAATTTATGAACCTTTCAGGTTTGCATTTTCAAACTCTTTTCCCAAAGCCAGAGGGTAGTAACTTACATTTTAAAGTGAGAGCTAAGGTTCTCTCACGTTGAGATAGGGCTGTAAAAAATGACAGATGTTGCAAGAGAAACTTGAGGAAGTTGGCGATACCTTCTCTACCTGATACCATTTCTTACAATTGTCTATTCCTGACTTGATAGTGGCGCTGTCTAGTCATAAGGGATCCATGCTGTAGTGTCTGATAATGCGCACAGTTACTGCCATGAGAAAGCATTCTGAAGCCTGCACCAAAGCCTGGTCACAGAGTCTTATTCACACACTGGCGATTACATGAAAAATGTAAAATTGTGCCCTGTTAAAACAAGATGTAATGGTCTGTTTGTTAATCTAGACAAATAGAAACATTTGCAGTTTTATCTTGTAGATGAACCAGATCCAAGAAAAGAAATTCTTTGTGCTAAAAGGAAGTAAAATCTTTCACCTACCATGTCTGCGTTATTGCTGGTGAGCAAAATGTTTGCAGGAACAGGGGAGCTCCTCAGTGAATTGGAGAAAATATTTTTAAGCCCAGTCTTCCCAAGTATTAAAGTAAAAGATTCAGTCTTCACAGACTAAACTTATTAGTAGCCACATTTCTTTCAGGTAGTGAGACACAACCTGTTGTTGCAGTAGCTGTCATCCACCCTTACTATTAATTAGTCAAATTAGTGGTTAGCAAGTCATTGTTGCTCTTCAGTCACTTTCAAATGTCTCTTTAGACAAACATCAATTACACACAGATTTTCTCACGGCCAGGTGTGTGACATGGCTGCTAGAGACAGGGACTGAAAAGTCACGCTGTTTGACTTGCCACCGTGCTGAAGCAGCCACTGTCAGAAAGCAGAGCTCCCATTTGCCACCCTCTAATTTCAGGCTTTTCTGTCAGGAGCCAACACACAATTTGTTGGCCATTGATACACCTGAACATCTTCTTATCTCTTCATTTCACCAGCTAGGTGGTCGAGGGTGTGTTTCCCCTCAGGGGAAATGTACCTGTTAAGGCAATATTTCTTTTGGCTCCAGTTCTAAGCCATAGGCAGAGGGATTAGAGATTCAGCTTTTAATTGTGCTTGTCTTTTTCTTTTGCAAATGGCAATCATTCCACAGCACCTCTTGTGATATGAGACTGGAAATTGGATTAAAGCATATTTTTGATTAGTGACCAACCTTTCTAGTCAGAAAGGCACCTTGTTTAAGCCAGTGGGTGGATTTATCAGCCAGTGCAGGCTTTGGCAGCTCGGTAGTGTAGGCAAATATGAGTAATTTGAAAGCAATCCAGGCTTCACCTTCTGGAGAAGAACAGTAAGACTTGTTTTGTGTTTTTGTAGACAACACAAAGAATTATTTAGCATTGTTCATTTATTTATCAGCTTCAAATCTTTAAAGTTTTGACAGATTAATAACTTCCTTCAGGAGTTTTAAATAAACATGATGTATTAACAAACAGACTAAGAGCCTACTTAAATTGTACAAACATATAAAGCAGGCTGCCTTGTCTAATGAAAACCTGATAAGAAAAATATCTTTAAAAAAAAAAAAAGGTTGTGTCTCAATTTCCGAGAAAGCAATTTATCTTTATATATCCACTGGAATAACAGATGAATGGAGTCAATCACAGTTTAAATAAACCCCAATTATGCTTTGCCTGATAATTCGATTTTATCAACACTGTATATATTTACTTATAGCTTCAATTATTTAATATTATAAATATGGTGTGTTTTGACAAACTGGGGTTTGGTTTGTCCTTTTTTTAATTTCAGCATAACTTCTGTAGATGAATATAATAAAGAGGAAATATTCCATGCAGAGGGGTTTAGAATTATAGCTTCAGCAAACCTTATTAGTGCTGCAGCTTTGCTAGAGTCTCAGCGTCAGAGGTTGTATATTTATGTAAGTTTAATTGGTGTTTAAGAACAAGCTGAATTCATCCAGCCATAGTCACTGGGCACAATTCATACATGAAACCGGTGTGGATTTTGGGCCAGGTGACCCATTTCTCCACAGCAAAGACTGTCATTTAGACCAACAGTATACTGTGGTGGTAGAGCTGATGATTAGCAACTCTGATTTTTCCAGGGCAGAAACATGGTTGAAAGACCCATTCGCACACATTTTCCTGCTGTCAGGGTGGCAGGGTGAGCAAAATGTCACCATTAAAATACAGTCGTAAATCTTACAAACTTGTGCTCTGCATATGTAGGCTACAGCTAACAAGTGGCATAGCCTTTCTAAAGGAAAAATGAATTGTTGTTCACGCCTTCAACTTACACCCCCTGAATCAGCTGTGGGGCTCCACAAGGCAAGAGGGGAAGACACAGCTCCTGTGGGTGGCAGCATGAGGTGCCAGCAAATCTGGCCCGGCAGAGCTCATCGCTGTGTTTTGCAGGTAACCCCAGCTTATCCTCTCTCCCGCTGGGACGGTGCAGGAAGCCTGGCTCCAGCCACTCACCTTCAGCGCTCTCTGCATTCAGGCCTTCAATGGATATAGCTTGGGTTTGGTAGTGTTCTGTTTGCACTGATCGATATAATATAAAACAATGGCATGGATTTATAAACATCTTAACAGGTTTAAGAGGGGAGTTTCATAGCAGCAAAAAACAGAAGGTGCAAACCCAAGAAACCTAAAGGCCAACAAAGCCAATGCTAAAACAAATGCTAGTAAATACAGAAGGACCAGCTTGTACAAGTACAAAGGTACAAATCATTCAAGAGGATCTCAAGGGTCAGACAGCAGAATGAAATATCTTTTCATTTTATTTGTCAGAACTGTTTAGCACTTTAATGAAATAAATATTTCCGCATTTCATGAGTAGCAAGACTACAAGAAAAATTACAGGTAGTACTTGTTAGTGATAGGGACTGCATTTTGGCCCCACCAAGACAGAATACTTCATGTAAAGATACGCATCCCTGACATTGAACTGCTTTTGAAAATTAGATGAATCTTTTTTTCTGTGATTTTTTTATATAAAAGTTTCTGCTCTTTTGTAAAGCTACAAAATCATATGTTGCTGAAAAATCTTTGTTTAGAGGAGACATTTTGTAGTTTGGAAAACTTTGTCATAGAAATACTGGAGCACTGTACCTTTAAAATAGATTTTTCAGGCAAACAGTAAAATCCCATTAAATTAATTTTATACTGAATTCATAATCTTACTGTATTTAAGCAGTGACACTATGTTTACATCAACATTATGGAAGAAACATAAAAGAAGTCAACATTTTATTCTTTAAAATTATTGCATTAGAACTCCAGAAGATGCAGAGATAGCACATGTGGGGCTTAGGGTAAGGGCCTAAGTAGAGTGAAATTTGCTTACCACCATTAATTGGAATAATATTTGGTTTAAGTCTAATAGCTGTGGCTTTTTGTAGAGTCAAACCAGTCTGCTGCTATTTTCATTCAGTCTGTTTCATAGGGATGCTTTATTTCTTTTGGAAAAAGAAATTGCAAATTACAGTGGAAAGACTTCAACAATTATTTCTTCATTTCTTAAAAAATGTACCTGTTATCGTTCAACATACTACTAACACCGTAGTGTTTCTTTTGGTTTATATGCTTCATTTTGGAGCTGACTGCATCACTTTCTGCAAAAATTAGCTGAGAAATAAGGATACCAGGTTGCTTGAGAGATTGGATCAAAAGTTCTGCAGGGGACAGTGGAGAAGACACAGGCATACCCACCCTGCGCAAAAATTAACACATCAGCAAGGAGCTTAGAGGAATGAGAAATTTCAGAGACATGACAAAACACCCTTACACCAAGGGGGTTTTTAGCAGTGTGCTTCCTTTTCAGAGCCTCTGTGGCTTGTTTTGTCTCTTGCTGTTTCTATTAGATTTGTCATTTAAAGTTCTCTCCAGATGGAATTTCATGAAATCCCAGAAGACAAGGAGATTGGTAAACCTTCTCTAACTGCTCTAACAATATCATGAAACAGAGCTTGAATTACCAATACACCCGGGAATTCTAATGCAATTATGAGTGTTTACTTACACCATGTGTTTCTCACTGAGCCTCGGCTGTATCAGGATAAACCAAAGGGAGCTAATGTTTTATAGATGGTAAGACTCTGTTTGTTTTCAGTAGGGCTAAGTCTCCCAAAGCACTCAGACACACTAATTAAAGTAAACTGCAGAGGCCCATAATAAAATATATGTGTTTGGAGACTGTGAGATGAACTCCACTGGCTTATTAAAAGTCAAAAGAAAAATATACATTATTTATGACTTCAAAGGGACACATTGTGAGCTCCAGTTTATTTAAAGGATTAACTAAGCATTGGTTATTGGTGACCATCTGAACAGCTTTCCTTTCACAGTTCATTAGTTATGTCATATATGTGGGAAGTCATAATTTGGGTTTAGATCAAATATTATTAATCAAATAAATTATGGAGGGTACACCAACATTATTAAATGTAATCTTTAGGAAAATAACACCTCACAAATCCACTTTTCTCCAGTTGTGCAATTACATTTCAATACATAAACAAAAATCCAACAGATGTGTGGCAAGTTTTATAGAACCGCCTATCTCTGGAGGGTTTTTTTTGTCAATAAATACAGCACACTCAAAATACCAAATGGAATTGAAAGGGAAGTGCTAGGTAGGCCATCAAGGGCTGAGGGATGTACCAGAAGTACAAATTAACCTAGTGCAAGTACTTTTGTAATTTACCTAAAATGCTTAGGTTTTAAAAAATTGCCAGATATACATGAATGAGGGGGAAACTGGGAGTTCCAGTGAAAAGGTCACTGGGAGACAGGATTTTCTTTCCCATCTTTGTCAGTAGGGCACCCTGTGCATCTTTCTTCTCATTTTTCAAATAAATTTACTTATCCAACTTCTACTTATGAATGAAAATCTGTTTATGGAAAACATTTGACCAAGGCAAGCAGAAGGACCCCAACACACACACAGACAATACTGACTTTAAAGTGTTCACCTACATTCATGAGCCTGGGAGGATATATATTTTCATTATGTTCTTCTGTCTCTCCATCTTCCATGCTAAGTTTAATACAACTCATGTTTTAAGGGACGTGAAAGGAAAAGATGCTAGCAATAGTTTAAATCAAAGATTTCAATATATTCTGTATGGTACCTAGAGTTTGCTGATATTTTAATTTGTCTCTAGAATGTTGAACTTCCCTTTTTTAAACCAGCTGTTTAAATAATTTAAACTCACTTAAGTCAAGGTTAGGAAAACATTCTTAATTCTTATGCTAAGTACTTATGTCACAGGAGTAGTTTTAGGGCTGTTTGTATTTTCACTGATATGACTTAGGAGAACAAATGGAAGCTGCAGTCCTTTTTCTTTCAAATATTGTAGGCTGAGGAAGTTTTTTAATATTGCATTGTCATCTTTGGTCAGCTAAACAAATATGCCAGCATTGGTACTGCCTCAAGTTTTTATCCTTCTTTTTAAAATATAAACTTGAGGGGCAAGGAGAATGGTTGCAACATGCTCTACTGCCTGAATCAGCGTCGTTCTGCCATTCCACCTGTGAACACTGAAATCTTAAAATCAGTGGAGACTCATTCTTATTTTTCACTCAGTTAATCAGCAGGCAGGCTGTGTTTCTGCAAATAACATCTTTTGTAAATTAACAATAAAATATTCAGCAGTGAGAGTCTGTTTATTGTTGCTTTCAGTTCAGTCCTTTTGCCTGAGCTACCTACAGGCCGTAGAAGTCACTTAATTTAGAAATAAATTCTGAAATAACAAAGCTTTGCCAAAATGTGCACGCAACTAATATCCCGCTGAGCAACAAGAATTCACAAATGTGAAAGATATATTTAAAATATATTATATACAGTATATGTTTGAATAATATATATATAACATATAAATAAATTTATTTTTATCAAAATATAAAAACTGTTCCACAGGCCAGATGATCCCATCATGTACCTGAGCCATTTTACAAATAAAGATGAGAGGAAGGACACCGTATAGTGCTGGCTCTCATCTTTTCTGTTTCTGTGGTGGCTTTTCCCATGCCGCCTTTCCCAATCAGCTGATATAACTGAGGTTTCCCCTGGCAGTTAGCCATCGGGGACGTGAAGGTGATCATGACTCCAGATCCTACGTTAGGCATTCATGGGCGAGTAACTGTTTTGTAACACACAACTTGCATGTCTTGGGTGGAGGTGTGCCTGACGCTTCAGGGCCCCTTCACAGATCATCCTTCCCAGGCATGTGGGGAGATCTGGATTTTTTGCCAAATGTCTTCTCTTTCTGCATCGTACATAAACAAATGATCTCTCAGTTTTCTCCAGGATTATATTTTTATGAAATCTTTAGATTTCTATGTCCTGTAACAGCAGGTTTTTCTTTTTAAAACTGACCTATGTTTAGAAAAAAAGAAAATAAAAAAAAGAAAAAAAAAGAAAAAAAGGAAAAAACAGAAAATCCTGTGAAAGCTTTGAGGCTGAAATACAGTAAAATTTTTTAAAAAGTTTATTGCACGTGAGTGATACTTTGATTTATTAACCTGTTTAGGAAGAAATTACAGTTTAACATAAGCTGATGATCTCAGCCAATAAACCCAAGACTTCATCTTTCACATAATTCTATCATTCATATTTCCTTCAGCATGAAACAGAATTTTGGAAGTTGGACAAAGACACTCTTTAAAATGTTATGCCAGTTCTTCATCTTCTGCTGTGGACTAATAAACAATCAGAACTATTGTGCTCTTTCCCTTTCATAGCACTTTAAGTGATGGTGCAAATGATGAGACAACCAGCCCTAGTAAATTTATAAAGTAATTCATTTATACCCAAGAAACATTTCACAGGAGACTCAACTTTGTGGACCTCACTATGAAAAATATTTCATTCAAATTAACTTCTAAACTTCAGGAGTTCCAAGTAATCCTGTATATATTGTGAATTAGAGCAATTGACTTGCTAGAATACATAGAATAAAAGAGAATTGATTCTGGTATGTGATATTTTATTACCTAATAATGCACAATTTATAAAGACACATTGTAAAATTATGAACAATTAATCTTGAAATGGTAATTGAACTTAGAAACAACAGCACATTTCAGAAGGTGGCCTTCAATAGATTAATGATTGCTGCTGCCCTTTTCTATCTCTGCAGCCTAATTTGTCTGAGGAAGGGTTGTCTTTGAAGTCAGGTTTAATTTACTACCTATGAGTCCTTTAATGGATGTCTCAACAGTAGATGTGCTTGCATGAAAATTCTTACATGAAACAGGTTCATACCTAACAGATAGAAAGAATGCATTATATATAACCTTATCATAAAACTGATAACTGCAGTGTTACACGGTTTGTATTCTGACTTCCTTAATAGTATGCAGAGACAAAAGATCAAGGTCAATAGTTAATACAAGTTTCTTAGACTGTTGCTACTTGATAATTAAATCACAATAAAAGTAATCTAAGTAGGCAGATGTCCTTATACGTTTGTCTTTATGCCTCCCTTTTTGCACCAAATAGCATAAGCATAGCAAATTCCAGTGGCAGCAAATTATACACTGTATTTTTTCTAATGTTGAATTGCATATTTTTCTGCTAGGCTTTTACTTGATTTTTATTCCAGAGTATAGTAGATATGTTAAAGAATTCTATTAAAAGAAGGCTATTAAAGAGAAGTTTGTGTTGACTAATGAATTTCGTTACTGATTAAAGAACATAGTGTGACTTCCTCTCCTTGGAACAGATAAAATAAAAATACTCTTAGAATTGCTGGATGGCTAAATGAATGCAATGTTAACTTACTATATTTAAGCAACTGTAGAATTCTCAAACACAGAGAGGAAACATGGTACTCTTGCGTCTAACATCTAAGCTGCTGTGAACAGATGTCTGTTCAGTGTGTGTGCTAAGGATTTGATTAAATACAATTCTTCTCTGTCCATTGAAGACAAAGCAAAAAACTAGTTCTAATTAGCATTTTTTTTACCTATTATTCCCTCAAATAAGAACTTGAGCTTCTGCTTATAATTAAGGTATTATAGCTGATAATTAGTAATGATGATTGCTGCTTATGTATGCTACATATATGCTGGTGGAACAACATCTGAGCTAATGTTAGGACATTTGTCCTGATCACAGGAGCTGAAAAGGAAAAAGTTCTCTTAAGATACAACACTAAAATGAAGATTAAGAACTCTTTCCAAGCTATTATTCGCTCCAGATTATTTTATCTGGAAGCCAAATTACAGAACCCAGCAGGAGACTGATTGTAAAGCAGAAAACCTGACTCCACAAAGACACATGGGCAAGCAGACAGCAGAAAAGACTAAAGCTTATTTGCTTTCCAAATCCAGGAGTATTTGGGAGCATGTAACTATACTCTCACAACAGGGCAAGCCCTCTGCTGAATCAGTAGCTGAAGCCAGTTATCCAAACAGAATCTGGCAGAACAGCCCAGCCATGAGAACTGAAGATTAGCAGAGGTGAGAAACTTTGCCCCTTTCTTCTCTGAGGGCTGGCTTAACATGAGAATACAATTTAGGGAAAGTGAGATTTGGGCACGATGTGTCATAGCAGAGACGGGGGGACTGACTGCTGTATACCTTCTGGTTGCCGTTTCCTGTTTGCACAAATAAGTTTACATACAGAGGTCTTACATGTTTCTTTGCAGCACATTTCTTTATCCTCTGAAAAGATTTTTTTTGTTCAACACCTTTCCCAAAGAGCTTTTGAGTGCTTGGAAATGAGAAAAGAAACAAATTGACTGAAGGGTTGCTATTTTATTTTTGAGGACCAGAATTAAAAGTATTTCTTTACTTCTGAGCCCAACTAGCAGAGGTAAGCAATGACATATTGACATTAAGCCTCATTTGCTTCAGATGCATGCTTGTAAATCCTATTAAAGTGAGAAACTTTACTCAGGTAAAACCGCAGTGATACTGCTCTCTGAAAAGACATCAAATCTTTAAGCTGATCGGGATTTATACAGGCAAACTTCATCCCTCTAAAGAATATTCAGTCAATACACAAATAGAAATGTGTTCATTTTTCTTAGACTAAGTCAAAATGTGGATGGGAGTCTATGTCACCTTTGAAGATGAGGCTGCAAAAACAGAGAGTACCTTCTGGTAATTAATGGTAGTGTTTCTTAGAGAAATACACAGAATACTTCTGTATTCCAAATTCAGGCTTTTTGCAGCTTCTAGAAAAAAAAGTGATATTTAGGATTAAGGCCTTTAGAATAAGAAACACAGGCTTTAGGAATACAGAACAGCTCAATTTTGGCAGGAGAGCCTGTCAGTCCTGAAAAACATCATCTTGTGTATCTTGTGTACGTACCTTGTGTAGTTTCTACCAAAGTTACACCAAGGAATAGTATTGAGGGACTCCTGGTATCTGGTGCTGGATACTTGTGAGACAATCCAACACTGCTTAGGACATGGATAATGCTCTGCCAGCCTGTGTGTCCTGGGGCTGTGCTTTGCAAATCCTGTGCATTGTTAAATCCCACTAGTTTCCCCATCATGCACCTGCTCAATGAAGTGTCTCCTTCGCCAGCCGAAGACTGCCATGGCAGATATTTTACTTTTATTTCTATATGAGATAATCCTTTCTTTCTCCTAGATAATTTCTGAGATTAAACAGTTGTTGAACTCTCTGATGATTTTCACCTTGCAGGTTCATTACATATTTTTCTAGTTATTCCCTCAGACTTTCCCATTACTAAGAATGTAAATGGATTTACTCATCTCCAGTGTATTGCTTTTTCTACCAAATGCCTGGGAGAGGAATTGCTAACTTTGTTGAATTTGTTTTGTTCATAATTAATGATAAACCTCATTTTTCTTTAAATATTACAGAGTTTTTTGATCATTGTTTATCTGATGATTGTTACTTATAGGAGGTATGTTGCCAGCTAAAACCCTAACATTTTGGTATACTGCTTAAGCCTTGCTATTTCTGCGTTATATCCATGTACAGCTTCTCTAACAATAAGGTCAATGGCAATGCCAAACAGGAGGAGTGAGAGACTGCATCCTGATTAACTCCTAATTTAGCATTCCAGGATCGTTGTGTTCCAATAGAACAGGGTGAATAATTCATTGCGAACAATTGACCACTATTTGTCTGTTTTTTCTAAATGGTCTATGAGCTGATCTTGTTTTAACAAAACCATTTCTTTGATCACATTAGCTCCGCACCCCTTCTCAATTTTTCCTGTTCTCTAAATCAGAGATCCCCAGCTTTACTGTTGCCATCCTCCTTCAGGAATAATTGTATTTACTCCATTCCCTTTCCAGATGCATGTGCCATGTACACTTCCCCCTTCTAATTCACAGACAATAGTAACCAAATGAAAATAGCTCTTGAAAGAGGGAGACTAAATGGCATGTCGTGGTGTGTCAAACGCAGTGCCAGGTCCAACAAGTGTCCAAGTCGCCTTCTGGCAACATAGATGCTCCCGTCCCTGGAAGATCTTAAAAAGGTCCAGGAGTACCAGGTTATGTTCATTATCTTGCCTTTCTGTGAGACGATTCTCTCATTTAGTTTTGAGTCATGTGCATACTTTTTTGCTCTGTACCATCATAACGAACACAGGATACAATGATGTACCTTGGTTTAGAGGTCAAAAGGACACTTTTCTACCCCAATATTGGCACCTCTTGTGCCTCCTAGTTGGCTACAGCCAACTGTTCTCTATTGAGAAAGCTGTGCTCCAGATAATCTAAATTCCAGTGTGTTTGACACTGGACACACAGAAAAGATAAGGTTTAGTCATTCTCTTCCCTAGTTAAATAATAAAAAATTTTACAATTCTCTATTGTCGTGGTTTTGCCCCAGCCAGCAGCTAAGCACCACACAGCCGCTCGCTCTCTTCCCCCTGTCCCCCACTGGGATGGGGGAGAGAATCGAAAAGAAAAAAAAAAAAAAGCAAAAATTGTGGGTTAAGATAAAGACAGTTTAATAGGGCAGAAAAGGAAGATGATGACAATTATGATGATGATGATAATAATAATTTTAAAAGCATATACCAAACAAGTGATGCACAGCACCTTCTCACCAGCCAAAGCCAATGCTCAGTTAGTTCCTGAGCTGCCCCACCTCCCAGCCAACCCCCTCCAGTTATATACTGCGCATGATGTCATAGGGTATGGAATATCCCTTCGGCCAGTTGGGGTCAGCTGCCCTGGCTGTGTCCCCTCCCATCATCTTCGGTGTCCCCCGCCTTCTCGTTGCCAGGCCAGTATGAGAAGCTGAAAAGTCCTCGACTGCTTGGCAACAACTAAAAACATCAGTGCATTATCAACATTATTCTCATTATTCTCATCCTAAATCCAAAACACAGCACTATACCAGCTGCTAGGAAGAAATTTAACTCTATCCCTGCCAAAACCAGGACATATATTAGCGGGGGGGGGGGGGGGGGGGGCGGAATTGAGAGGAAAAGAATTTATAATTAAAGATCCTGAGGATGAGAAATGACGTTTTCTCCAGTAAAGAGAACTTTTCCCACTCAGTCCTGAGTATATGCTTCTTCCTTGTCCGAAGCGAAATTCAGTGTTGTGTTGTTCTTTCTTGATTTAAGAAATGTAAATGTCATTCTCTTGAAGTTATTAAAGCTGTTTCTAGTGTTTGAGTGGAGAACCTCACAACCTGTTTTCCTTGAATGTTATATCTCTATAAATTCATCCGTTGCCAGTCAGCCCAGGTACTGAGCAATTCAGATTAGGAGTTAGCAGTCTTTCCTCTGTGACCACAGAGTATAATCCTTAATATGTAGAACAGCTAAACAACGCATACATATTTCTCTACATCCGTCAAATATTTTGAGTGAGGCTACAGTGTTTGAGGATACCAGGCAAAAAAGATTAAACGGTGAGCTAACAAAAAGCTGGTTTTGAACCTAAACAATAGGGGTTCACCACTACCTTGCCGACAAACCCCACCAGCAGAAGTTCCTGCTATGTGGAGATATAATAGTTTAGGATCTTGCCCCAAACTTCCTAAATCACTTCCTCTGAAAAAACAAAAGGCACAATAAGGGATTGAATGAAGGAAGATATTCAATTTGTGAGGAAGGAGACAAGACTTAGTTTGGGCTTTATTCAGCAGTTCTTTGTGGTGGCTGTTCATTGCACATGTGGGGCATTAGAAGGACTGTGGATTCACACAAGTGTTTTGTCATGTTTATGTACATTTCATGTGGCTGAGCGTTTGGCAGATTTGCTTGATTGCAAGATTTTGCTTTGAATTTGTAGATCAAGTAAGAAAAAAATCTGAAAACTGGACCTAGAATCCAAGGACCATTGTGTAAATTTTTCATATCTCATTCAAAACTGGCAAACTTCACAAACACTGCCTGACTCCGCCTGAAGTCCAGCTCCAGTTTTGCATCAACTGTGAATTGAAGCAAAACCCCTGTCCCAGAGCATCCCGCCTGCATCACAAGCATTCAAGCCTTGTAACTTTAGCCCTCTCTAAATAAATCTTCCAGTAAAGCCATTTTGCTTTCTTTTCAGAGCTTGTAACAAGTGCTTCACACTCTTCTAGTACCAACCACCTCAGCCTACGAGTGAGGTATGCTAGATTTTTATTTTTGGATATGCACTAAGTCTATTCCACTGTCAACAGCAACTGCTGTTTCAGAATGACAAATGCGCAAAGTACTACTGTCAAGTAGCATCCCTGTGGTTTCTTGTGGCGTGTAGTCCTTGAAGTGTGTCATAAAGATGAGTAACTATTACTACCTCCTTAATGGTGGAGACAGCAGAAGAGGGTTAAGTGATTTCACCGAGTTGTCTGGAGAGCTGGACTTGTCTGCCTTGCTGAACTTGCTGTTCTGTGCAGCATTCAAGTATAAACAGTGAAAAAAAATGTGATTTCTGCTCAGGGACAATCTTCCTTTTCATCTCACAATTTTCCACAAAATAGCCTGATATCTTAACTGTCGTTCAGTGTCTCTGCAATGTGGAAAACAAGCAAATGGACTTATTTTCTCTTCTTCCACCCCTAAACACATAGTTTCCTCAACCATATATTAGGCCATTTCTGAGGTAATGCATATAATTCAGTGACAAATCCACTTCAGCCTTCATAATGCCCTCTGTTTTTACTTCAAAACATTCACTGACTCTCATGGATTTGTACTATTTAACACCCAGATAAAGGTAAGCTGTCTTTTTTAATAACGATGGATTACATTTTCTCGTTACATGCTCTGATTCAATTGGATTTTTCAGTGTGAGCACATCTATTCCAGAGAAAACAGTAATGCCAGTGTGAGAATAACTGTAGTTATTAGAAAGGTAAACAAGATGAAACAAAAACTAACATAAATGGAAATTAGCTGATTAAATTACTGCTTTAAAGGCGTACTTTTCCCTTCCTTTTACAGATGTATCTCTACATTTTTCTTTTCTTTGTAACGATATTATTCGAAACAATAGAGACATACTACTTGGTGAGACCTTTTCTACTAGACTGGGGAACTGCCAAAACTCTCCCACAGGGGTGACTGCCAGTACAGAGGAGAGCTTCCACGCCCTTCAGAATAGGGCTGTTCCTTGCTAGTACCCTAAGGGGGATGAAGTTGTGATGAGATAATATCCCAACCTCTTCTCTGAAGATGGCAAGCCAACTCTCTTTAAGGGGATACTTCAGTGGATGTATTTCTACACATAGGAAAACTGCAAAAGCTCCAGTGACTTTCTGGCCCTCCCAGAAGTTCAGGGCATAAAGTGAAATTTGTTAAATGCTCTGCTCTCCACCTAGCTGCACCTAGCTTTGAACATCCTACAGTGCTGGGGACTAATGCATCAAAGTGTTAAATATGCACTAACTCTTAATTATGGGAGTACATCCCACCCCATTTAGGGAAGCTTTTGACCATATAGCTAAGTTCTACTGAAGTAAACAGGAGTTAAATGTGCACCAAATTAGTGAGTTGCTTAAATGCTTTAGGTGAACTGGGGCCTTAGACAATCGTCATTTCTTCATATGGTCAAAAAAGGTCAACCCAGTAAAATGTGTACTTTAAATGGCTTCTCCACTGAAATTCATCCAAGAAGATTTACACACTCAAATATATTTGGAGATATTCCTTTGGGCAGAATACCATGCAGCCTGTACACCTGTCCTGCTGAACAGATGATCTCCAGGGGAGAAGAGCTAGTAAAGATCTGGGTATTTGTTTAGCCACCCCATCTCAGTCAAATAGAATTATATAACCTTGTTTTTGTAGGATTACTTTGCTAAGATAATATGAATATCACGGTTTTTTCTCCTAAAACATATTACAATATAATGTTGCCCTGAGAGAGAAAAGGGGAAGATGTGCAGCTCCTCCTGTTTCATTTCCTGCTTTCACGGATTGTTGTGTTACTAAAATATTTTTATTACAGAAGAACTTGAAGCAATATACAATGTTTGTCAGAGGATTATTTATAGTCCCTTTAAGCTGAATTTCTGTAATGAAATCCATTTACAGACATTCCACAGTGCCCTATGGTTACTTGCTTATGCAAATGAAATGTGACCCTTGAAATAAGCCTCTTGCCCTTGCTGTCACCCTCCTTGGCTTCAAAGGTCTACAGACAATCGCTTCCTAAGTGAATGGGGGTTTTTTATTTGGTTTTGAGTGGGGAAAGAAGAAAATGAAAAAAAGAAAAACCTTTCCATTGCATGGTATTCTTGCAGAGATTCATAGTGACTGACTGGTTGTACATTTATGTGAGATAATGATCATTTGATTTAGATGTTAACATGGGAATCCTTTGCTCATAACCATGCTCCTTAGATTATATTCTTTTAAAAGGGAGATTTTGCATAAAAATTTCAGAAATGTCCAAGTGATTTAAGTTCCTTTCTTCAGTTGTGCTTTGGATTCCTAATTCAGCTATCTGATTTCAAAGGTCTTACTTCTGGGCTCACAGATGAGCAGTTTCAGCCTGGCATACCTGCAGACCTGATTCTGCAGTGGCCCATGAAAAAAAAAAAAAGTAAAATTCTGCCCTGTAAAAATGGTTTTGTTGCATGGCTATGCTTGCAGTAATCTACACTGATATAAATGAATGAGCAAATGAATATATAAGATACAGACAAGAAATGAAGACCCAAGTATTTCAGAGAGGTAGAGAGGATAACTTTTATCAAAATGAGTTAGTCTACATCTTTAATTATTATAGTATGCTGACAGAAAAATCAAGAAAATGGACTATGCCACAGTAATAAGGGCTACATTTCTCTTTACCTGGTTTGCAACATCTGCTCTTAAAATCATTTTAGAAGTGTAAGGATCATGGCTTTTTTGTTCAGCTGTTTAGAGACAGAGCTTAGGTACAGTAGTTTCTGTCCTGTTTAGGAATCTCTACAGTGTAAGCTGTGAGATTATGGCTGAGTGCTGTCAGTACAAACAAATTTATAGTTGATTGCAGATGCCAAGCTACCTCTTTACTTGTGTTTCAGATGCTTCTGTAATCACCGGCATCATGTTAAAATTTAGCATGCAATATCACGGCACTGACAACACTAGTTTTATGATACTTTTTGAAAACATTCCTAATAGTTCATCACCTCTTAAATTAAGCAAAATGGTCATAAAAATAATGAAACATTCTGGCTGCTGAGAGTTCTGTATGGATAGAAAGATAAAGGGAAATGTACCTTGAGGTGGTTAGTTATGTTTTTTTCAAAGAAGAAAATTTCAGCAAAAGCCAATGGCAAAACCACTTTTTTCTCATTTTGACTTATGACATCTGTAAATAAAAGAAGCCGACTTCAAATGAACCAGACTGTCCATAATGATGGTATCTCCATTATAGTACCTGTCAGGAGCACAGCAGATTTCCTTATCATCTAGTTTCTTCTTCTTTTACAGTTTCATTGTAAGTGGAAGTTGACTACCTGGAGTTATAGTCCACTTATGGCAATTGTATACATCGCATTTACTTCAACATTATCAGAATACCAATGCATGACAGTATAGACAGCTTTTGCTGGATCTTATTATTTATAGCTGATTCCAGCTGTTTTTTATTACAAAATATTTGTATCTTAAGGCCATATTGAAGATAAGTAGATAGCCATGACCCCAAGTTATCCTAGGGCCTTTTGCGGTAAGTGGTGCTTCCAGAAGATGTCAGGCAACTGCTGAGTTTATCTGAATAGAGGACTGCAGTCCTGCATATGTTTTATGACCCATGCAAGAACATGTGGGAGAGGTTCTGTGACTCCATAGACTTGGTGCTTTTCATCTCTTCCTGGTCTCCCTCCAGTCAGCACAAGAAATTCAATGCTGTTCCCCTGGGAGGGCAAACTCCATGGAACAGAGAAGATAGTGGGTGACTACCAAAACAGCATGGGTTTTCTCCTCAGGACAGGTTCTCCAATCCCTCAACTGCCCTTTTGAAAAGAGCCTTTTTAACACATAGGAAGGATGTTTCGTTCTGTTACGGTAGCATGGGCTGCTTGCAATTTCTTATAAGACCCATTTTCACATGGTTTTAACTTTTCAAAAATTTAACTTTTAGAGTGGAAGTGTCTGCCACAACTGGAATATTTCTTTTTTCCTTTTTTCAGTCAAAATTATTCATCTGTTCCTGATTATGAGGACTCAAAAAGAAACTAAAATCAGGCTGTTTGTTTTAAGCACAAGAACTTCTATATTGCTGGCATGGAACATGACACTTAGCAGGAGAATGATTTTTGTGTTAGAGATGTGCCTTTTTTCCCTCAGAAATACATCCCCATTCTTGATCAAGGTTTAGAAAAAGGTGTCATTGATATTGACCAACTGAGCATATTCTGTTCCGTCTGAGCCCCTTTCTATGGCTGGACAATGCAAGTGCCAGTCTGACAGCATGCTTGAGAAGGTGTGGGTCTGGGACACCAAGGCTTTTGCTGCAGGATCTGCATCCGATGGAGGAAAGCTCACGTGTGAGAGCTAAGCAGTGCAGTCTGTCATCCCTATGGGCTCGGCAACTCTCACTTCTGAAGCTCTGTGGTGAAATACCTATCTGAATCAGAGGGACAAATATTAGACTGATTTTCTGCTGAGGCTGTGGGGAGAAGAGAAACCTAAGACAAGAGATTTTTAACCACTGATGAAACCCAGGACTTGTTGGCAAGGGGTGACAAGCTAGGAAGAAGTTGGAACAGGAGAGTTTGAGGATGGGCCTGGAGCTGGTGGGGAGACAGGGAGCCAGCAACTGTGGAGGAACAGGTGAGTGCGGAGACAGGAGAGGGAGCGATAAAGGAGAGTGAATGATTGAGATAAAACCAAAGGCAAGGAACCACTGGAAGAGGTGAAAAGAATTGGAAAGGAAGGAGGGGCAAAAAAACCAAGGGAAAAGGAGAGGGACAAGTGGTATAGAGCTATGGGAGGAGAACTGAGCAAAGAGGTGTGGAGAACAGGCCAAAAAGAGTGGATAAGAGAATGCTGGGAGTACGAACCAACAGAGGGAGAACGGGGACTCACTGAGCAAGGACAGAAAGAGAGGATTTGGGAGCAAGAAAATGGGAGTTTGAAAGAGAGTGAGGCACTGAATTCCTAGAGAGACTATGAGTGTAAATGACTGGGATTACTGTGAGAATCAGAGAACAAGGCTATGCAGGTGATTTTTGTCCAGGACCATTTAACTGGAAGGTGTATGCTAGCTCCTTTCTTTCCAGGTCAGCAGAGCTTAGCACATGGTGATTGGTTTCTGAGGGATTAAGAGAATGGTATGTAACACAGGATTTCTCTTGACATTGTAGGGAGCATCATCTGTCTGAAGCAGTCCATGCAAAATTTATTCATGATCCAAATGCAGACCAAATTTGCCTATTTGAGTAGACCTTCTCAAGGAAATGAGACAGTGACTATGCAAAGGTGAAAGACAGATAAAACTGGAGTAAGGACTGAAGATTGGGAAAGAACAGAATGAGAGAGGCTGAAGCAGAAAGGACACAGGACACTAAATGTAGCAAAAGTATATGTACAGAAGATGGCTTGTACCCAACAAAGAACATTGTCCATGGACCAGAATAGAGCACCAGATTCCAGTATTTCACCATTCTTCTGCTTTCTGCAAATGTCAGCAAAATGGGTCTCTCAACCCACTCTAATGTTGTTTGTTACCCTGGTCTAAAATTGGGTCTAGACAGAGGATCTACAGTTCCATCTCTGTGACACACCATGGAACCATTGACAGAAAAGGCAGCTAGACAACTAGAGAGTAGGGCAAGAGGGACTTGGTTTTGTTGGTCCATTGAAAATATGCAGTTACCTCAGAGAAGGAAGAAATGAGGTGGGAGAATAAAAGTGGCTTTGAATGAACCTTTGGGGTTTTTGGTTTAGGATTTAAAAAATGTGCAGTAGCTGAAGCATAGGCTGGCAAAGAGAGGAAGGAATGTTAACCTAATTATTATAGGGAAATGCTTCCTTGGACAAATGACCTTTATTTTTGCATCTTCCACAGAATTCTTCTGAGGCAATGTAATAGGTAAGTAATTTTAAAAGCAGGTTTTTCTATTTTTTAATTCACTTTCTTGAAATCCAACAGAGGAGCTGATTTGTAAAAATAGTGAGCATGCACAAGTGCATTTGAAGTCCAAGCCAGACATGACTATAAAAAAGGGAAGACAATTGCAGTACGCTGTGAAATCAAAGTCAGTGCCTCTCAGGCACCAGGATAACTGGATAAGCATGTGAATGAATATTGTTACCCCCCATTCACCTCCCTCTGCAATGACAGGTCAATATTTGTGATATAGCTGGATACTGTATGGATACGACTATGAGGAAATTAATCGTTCAGAATACATAGCAGATCAAGAATAACATTCAGTAAATAATGCCTAGAGCTATTCACTGAACAGTGACACTAAGACTAATATGACTTTGCTGTAAAGTGGGTATCATCTATCCTATGGCCCCTGGAACACACAGGGTAAGTAAATACTGTATACCATATTGTATGGCTACAGGAGGGCTGTAGTAAAGTTGTACAGATTTTCCACAGCTATGGAAGCTTTTGTGTCAAGGCAGGGCCTCAACTTCCTTGGCATATAGAATTTGTGTAAATACTTCCTGGTGAGTTGGCACAGTAGGCTTTTAAAGTCCTGCAGAGTGAGAATGCATGAAGACATAGATCCTGATGAGCTCAATTATCTTCTCCCTGTGACATTCATAGGGGTTAGGGTTGGGGGTACCTTTGTCAATAAAAGCATGATCTCCTACTGTTTATGGACACTGAAATTTCTCACTGCAATTACTTGTCATTTTAGTATGATTCCACTGTTGGGCATTGTTTCCTTCCATTGAAAGTAAACACCTCGATTAAGAAATGCTTCTTTCTCTTAGTTGCTTTCTGAAATATCATCTCTCTGACATTTTTCATCCATGATTACTTGTTTGCAATGAAGTATATCAGTATGAACCCTCAGAGTACAAGTGCTTCCATTTTAGGAATGGTACAGATATTATGGATGTTCATTCTCCTGGACGTTCATCAGTCTTAAGTGGAGAGTTGAGATGCAAGCTCTTAATTCACATAAATATCCTGGTGTTTCCACTTGAGTTAGCTAGCTGGCTAGATGCAATAAAAATTAAGAGTACAAATGCTGTGCATACTTCAGCTGGCAGCCACCTGCTTTACCACAGAGAAAGAGGCTAATCCTTTTGTCTGATGAAAGTCCTCCACCACTTTCCCACAGTTCCTTTTGTGTTCCACAGAAGCCAACAAGTTCTCCCGCAGTCCTCTCAAAAAAATAATATAGAGCCTCACTATACTGCTGAACAAAAGCTGGAGTTTACCTCACAAAAGCTATAGTTCCCCACCGGGGTTGCTCTGAGTCCCAGTGGAAGGCAGTACATAGATGCAGCTTTAGACAGCCATCTCCATGCCAGTGAACCTGCTGCCCAGCATCTAGAGCTAATCACCAAAGCTAACTTTGCAATGAAGACTACATCAGGAATACTTCCTGCCCATCTTTTTCGGGGATTGCTACTTCTAATCAAAAAATACCCCTCAAGAATAAAAAATGGTTTAAACCAGTCTTTTTGGTATCTGTTTTTTCCCCTCACAAAATGTTATAAAACCTGTCACTGAATGACATAGCAGACAGATCAGAAATTCTTTTTTCAATATGTGGCTTGGGAAGAGGAGAAAGAAAGCAAGAATAGAGTTCCCATTGACAGAGCTCAAAAAGGCTCTCTGAATTACTTTTTCTTCTTGTTTTCAGCACTCATTTGTTTTAAACATTTACCAGAGATACAGAGCGGAAAACCAGCTGTGCTTATTTCAGTCCTGCAAAGTTTGGTTAGATTGAATTCTTCGTACTGAGCCTACTCATCTTTCAAACATATGTTATTCTTTTTTTTTTTTTTTTTCAAAGTCTGTGGTCTCACCGTAGCAAAATACCACTTGCGTGGATCAGTGAGGTTTGTCGCCTAAGGACTACTGCATCTCTGTTACACAGAATTCAACAGATCCATTTATGCAAGCAAGGACTATTTGCGAGTAATTTTCAGGATGCAGCTGCACTCTGAAAAGTATTGTATAGTCTATAAAAATAGTGGATATGCCTTGTAATCTTTAAGTCCTGGTATGTTTGCATGGAAACTCCACTAACATCCTTACATTGTTTCTTATGACCTCACAGAGGAGCAATGTATTTTCAGGAGGTCTATTCCCAGAGCTTGCCAGGGTCTGACATTTTAGTCATGAAAAGCAATTCATCTTATTTTCAATATTAACTTAACGACAGCTTAATCAAATTGCAAAAATGTACCTAATGGTGCTTAATTACATGACTTGAACAAAAGAAAAAAGATATATCTGATTAAATGTAACTAGACTGTGAAAATCATTGTAACATTAGAATTATTCCATTATCACTGAACTAATTTGGAGATTTAAGACTGACCTCTTGGGAAGGCAAGATTTTTCAGTGAAATAGATGCTTAGTATCTCACCTTTTTAAATGTTTTATTCCCATTCTGATTTCTATTTTACCTTAGAGAATATCATATGAATTAGCTAAAATTATATGGAACTATGAAATTATATTTCTATGCTATAGTTCCAAGACAAAACAACTAATTTTTCAAGATCTTACTCCCCTATTTTGCTGATGATTTGGGGTCATAATCTTTAAAAATCAGGTATTTCCTTCCAAATTCTCCTGAATGGAAAATATGGCTAGGACATTAAACAACACTGCATGCATAATCTACATATCATTGTACTAACATATCCCCTAAGTACTTTTGATTCAGGAAAAAAAATTACTTGGCTTCCACATATAGCCTTACTAAAAGCTAATGAAATGATATATGCAATGGGTTTGCATAATGATCTATGCAGTGTGCTGACTACACTAGTATGGTATTAGGACAGTGAACTCTTCTACAGAGTAAAGCTGAGAACTAAGAAAAAAATTATAAACCTTTCACCATTCATTTGTTTACTAATAAGATTAAAGAATATATATAGTATTTTTACATACACACTAAGAAACAAGGTATCACCATGTTGGCTCCCAGCACAGAGAGGTATGTTCTGCTGTATAGGCAGTTAAGGATATTACCAGACTGGCTGCAAAACATCAAGGGTGCCTTGTTTATAAGACAACTACATCAGTTTATCTTGTGTCAGCATCTTGTAGACTTCATTTCACCTCCCAGTAAGTTCTATTCTTGGTCTGAGAACATCCATACTGGTAGGAGGGGTTTTTGAGCAGATAATACTCTTAATTTGTCATTTATGGTGATTGATCATGATATTTATTAAAAAGGGTATCATTTGTCTGCTGGATAACTTCAGAGTCAGCGCACTTTTCCTGGGTGACTCTACTATGGCAAAATATTTAATGCACCATTGGTTTTGCTGTATTTGAATTTGTCTATGATAAGAAATTATTTTCTGGTTTATAATAATGCTATTTACTGATAGTATATGATATTAGTGAGAAAGAGAGCAAAGGAGAGATGAGAGAAAATAGTAGCAGGACAAAATGGGTATAGATAAATCCCTGAGAAGCTAAACACATCTCTAAATTGAAGATAGAGGGTTCTTCAAATGCTGAGCTACTTCTGTAATGCTTGAATTCATCTTGCTTAACTTTACATGTCTGCAATATGAGAAGCTGCACAAAAGAGGCAGTGCTGGAAACCCTTCCTCTGTGCTCAGCTAGGTGAGAGAAAGTGCTGATTTCCTCCTTGAAAACCCTGCTGTGTCACCTCAGTTTCCCTTGGGGCTCCCTTCCCAATGACAGTGTCATGGTCACACCCCAGTATCCACTTTATTGCCAACCCTTCACCATATTCTCATAGTCACCAGGCAGCCATGACTCTGCCTTCAATTTGTGCTCGCCCCTCTAATGGAGAATGCACGTCCTCCTCCTGCTCTGTAATATCTAGTTGATCAAACCCTTGGCCCTTCCTGGCATTACAAAATCCTCCATCACTGAATGGAGCAAACGCTGCCTGACACGCACCCAGTCCTGCACTAATAATTAAGCAGATTTTAGTTCTGAGCTGTATAGCTGCATCCCTAGCCCAGGTCATCTTAAAAGAGAATAGTATGAATAACAAAAGACATAGTAGAACGGGGAGTTTCCAGGATTCAGGTAGCTCTGTAATGAGTGAAATATTTATGCTTTAGGTGTCTTTAATTTTTTCCAATGACTATTACCAGTAGTAATCAATGACTTACAAAGGGTTTCTTGGGTAAGACTATATAATAATACACTTACTTAAATGTAATCTTCAAATGACTGGATAGATATATGTGAAAATATTTTTGTTAAGCACTAATTTTGTAGAGATTTCTTTCCAAAGGACCATTGACAGTCGCTTTTCAGTTACTTGTCATCAGCTTGATATTTGACTATGAGTTTTATCACAATACAGTGTGAATAAGAAGCTAGCCAGCACTGTGTAGCTGGTAATCAAGGAGAGCTTATGCATTATAACTGCCCTAGCTGAGATTCAATTGTTCTTTGTGCATTTTGGTCAGTGTAATATTTCTACAGCTTCCAGCTTCATAGATGATTTGCAGAAAGCTGTAGACCTTAATCTAATGTTTAGAAAATAGAGTCAAACAAAATGGACAGATTGTTGTCCCACAAGACAGATATTGGGACTGTTCAGAATAGCAGAGGGAATAATTGTATGAAATTATAGTAATGGTAATTGCTATGAATTCTTAGCAAATATGGCTAATTAGGCATTAATCATTCTTTGCTAAAAATAGGGAGAATCTATAATTAAGTACATTTTTCATAGTACATCACAAATAACACTGCAGGTATTCTAAAAGTAGCACCCTCAAATTGTACCAAAACAGGGCAAATATGTGTACTTTAGCAACTTTCAAGGGTTAAAATATCATGGCACATTATATATACATTTATACCAAAGGCCAGAGGGGTAGTAGTCCCATTTCATAATTGCTATGGCGTTTTATGGAACTTCTGCCTCTTTATGGTTCTGTGAGTTCCCTCATTCAGGGAGGCCAGAATGAAAAAAGGTCAAAATAGATGTCAACCCAAGCAATTATGAAAGAGAGAACTTGGACATGACCCTGAGATTAGAAATGGTGACCTGTCACAGTAACAGGGGAAAACCTGCCATGCTGCCTTTTTGTCAAATACAAACCACCATGGCAGTCTTAAAACGTACTGTCATTTATTTGCATTTTAATCTCTTTCACCTCTAATATTGGGGTTTCCTTCTCATCTTCTCTCTTCTGCCATAAGCAGATGGCTCAGATAGCAGAAAATAGGCATAGAGTTTAGAATATCCACATCTCCTGCAAAGAAAGGTCTTGGGAAAATGGATCAAAAACATATTTGTCTGGACATGAGGAGCAGAAATAACACAGTAAGCAAATTGTTGCCTGATTCTGGACACTGTAGGAAATATTCTAGGGTTCCTTTAAGGTCAATGAGAGCTTCATTTCAGATACAAAACAGGCTCAAAAACTATGTAAATTGGAATGGAAGAGGAACCTGAACAGAACAGGGTTTGGAAGTTAATCTTTCCCTGTATTTATTAGTTTTTTCATATTTCAGGTTTAATCATAGTAACTTAACAAAAATTCTTGCTTTTTTTTTTTATTCACTAAATATTCACTAAGTAGGTATTTTTCAGTTTGTCTGTTTTTTTAACATGCCTGATTTGAATTAACCATATCAGTCTTTGGAATTAATTCTTTTCATTGTCTCTGCAGTACATCTTTTATTTCACAGTTGACCATCTGTGGAAAGAATACTGTGGGAGAGATGTTCATTTTCACTGATAGAGCACAGGGATGGAGTGTTTCACTGGGCCATGAATCAAGGGTCTAGCAGCGGCATGGCCAGTTCTCACTAGGGAATGGGATTTCCACTTGCCATTTTTTATCTTGCCACTCTTTTGCCTAAAAAGGGGCATATTCTCAAAGGTCATCAGCCTGTCCCCCAGAATTCTGATACACAAAGTAGCAATACTTTCATATTATACAGTTGTCCTTTTTCACCAGGATAAAAGTTTTAATTACTTTACTATTCAGCAAATTACAATGATTAGTTATTGCTGCTCTTTCCATGCAGCCTTGAACATTGTTAAAGCATTTTTATAGGTTTTATGGTGGTTGCACCTCAGAAGTTTCTTCTCTACCTCCAGGCTATTTCTATGGCAATCTTTCTTTCCTGTCTCAACAGTACAAAAGTCCTCTTCGACATCTGTACGTGCTTTCTGTAAACAATCAATATTCGCTATTCAGAATAGCAAATATTTCATTATAACTTTTTTACATTCTGGAAATTAACACAATAATGTTCACATTGTGTTGCTAAGTCTGATTTCCTAACTACCTTATCGTCAAAGCTATGAATGAATAAGATTAGATTTGCCCCCACCCGCCTTGCTGTGACAAGTTGGTGGTTATTCCAAAAGGTGTGGCTTGATTACAGAAGTCCTGTTTGCTGAAAAACGAATGTCTGGAGATCAGACATCTAGGAGTGGTATTCTTGATATATTTAAACTTTGCCCTTCCCAGTCTGAACCCCAGATGTCTGTGACTGCCTGTGATCAGTATAATTTTTTACCTGCTCTTGAATAGCTGCTATGCTAGGAATAGGATGTAGAGGAAAAGCTACCCACTATAACAGAAATCAAACTTGAAAATATGAGCTAGGTCTAATGAAAGGTTAAAGATAAAACTTAAGGGATAAGTTATACTTGTTACGCATTAATTTATTGTCCATGTTCTGCCATTTTCCTGTGTTCACCTCTAACTTTTACTGTGCTAAAGCTTAGAATGACTCTTGAAGGAACAGGGCCTTTTCGCTGTGTAACGCTGCTGGCAGGGAGTCCATCTTCTTTTTCTGTCTATGTATCTATTGCTTGTACGTATGTGCTTTCATGCATGAAAACACACTGCTATATGAATAATAGGACAAATCCTGCTACTGTTATTAAAGAAAAGGCTGTTACTTAAAAAAACCCCAAACTTAATTCTTAATTCTGTCCCTGATTTTTTTTTCTGTATCTTTTGCCAGAGCCTGAAATTTTGTCCAATGCACATATCTATTGAAAATATTGAAAATGATGTCAAGACAGCTCTCTGTATCTGTATCAAAATAGCTGCTCAGTTGCACATACACTTCACAAATATGAAGTTACTTCCCGTTTGTACCTGCTGTACTTTTGACTGCATCTGCCTTTCTTCAGCATGTCACTGAAAGGTTGGCTAGGAAATGTCTGTCTGATCCTGGTTTGGGACAAACTCTCCTTACATTTGCTATCATGTAAAAACACAGAATTAAGTATTTACATCAGTAACATTTGAACCTCCATTTGACAGTGTGGATATTGCAGATGGAATGTAGCTCAGATTCAGAGCACGTGTGTTTTACTCTTTTCTTTTTCTAGAATTTAAAATTAAGAAAATGTAAGGTCAGAGGATATGTAGAGACCATCTCAAAATTCCTGCCCTTACAGAGTGCTTTTAAGCTTTGACAGGAGCATCCAGTATGCAGTGTGTATCAATAGGCACCCTTCCCAGTTGCATTGTGAGTCTGAATATACATTCAGAACATTCACTATGATTTTGGGCTGATGTTCAGTGGATCATGAGATGCTCCCATCACACAAGAGTAAAAACAGAAATATGCTGTGTCCTTCCAAACGTGCTGTGAACAAAGTACGGCTGTTGAAAATATGTATGAGATCATGCAGGTAAGGACTGAAGCATCATTTGTATAAAAGTGAATAAATGCCATAAGTAATGATTCAGATGTTTTTATTTTGCAACTAATATTCTTTCAAAATGTGTATTTTTGCGTGGACTTGTGTAAAGAGATGGCACTTAAAAGCTGTTGTAAGTTTCCACTAGTCTGAATCTATCCCTTATTTTTAATATTGGGAATAACATTGAAAAAGATATACATGCACATGCAATTAAAGACTCTCTGATACTGAATAATTACAAGGCAAGTAAATGAATAGTGAGTGGGACATTGGTGATTTTAAATTGGAGAAATTGATCTTGCAGTTTCATGTATCTGTATGAAATAAGAGGTATAAATATAATAACTTATTTTACCCTAAAAGAAGGTATGATTGCTTTTAAGAAATCAGACACATCGGTGCAATTTTTTCTTGAAAGCTAAGTCTGATTTTAATCACTCATCTTAACCACCTTTTTTAAAGTAAACCTTCTACCCCAAATATTCAAATTAACTGTTCCAGGATGAGATTCACCCTTGCTGATATGAAACCCATCTTTTCACAGTATGTATTTGTATTATCACTAGAGGAACAGAGAGAAACAATGAATGTAGTAATCCTGTTTTCATGAGGTCTTAAATGAAATATAAAATGATTCATAACAACTAACTTTTTATAAGCAGCGTAACTTTTCAGTTTTAGTCTTTATGAAACAGCACAAACTCCTGTGAAGTAACAAATAATTATAGTGTGGAGAGAAATGGCCATGCACCTTTCACACACAAGACATGTAGTAGTAACTTGGTAGAACCTTTTATTTCCCAATGTAGATCAATTATAAATTTAACAAGCAGTACCGGCTCAATAATAAGAAGCGGTGAGGCAGCTCTCCAAAGCAGCGTAGCTGAAACACCTGTCATTAGGTTTTGATAGCCAGTGGTCAAGACCAAGCCCACTTCTTCATTCCTGTATTATTGGGGGTTTAAGGCTTATTGTCATCTCCACAGCAAAAAGGATGACAAGCCTGTGTGTTCCTCTAAAGATCTGATTGCTGGAGTTTTCTGGTATGGCACAACCATGGACCTAGTACCAACCACTCAGTATAAAAATGCAAGCAAAATCTGCTGCTTGCTTTATTGCTTTCTGTTGGGTGTCATTCAACTCTATGCCCATGCCTCAGGGCCTTTGTTGTTTGTGTTGTAAATAAGGTGGCCCTTGCTGGACCTGAGCACAGAGAAACAGGAAAGAGTATTAAAGGTATCAAGAAGAGAGCTAGTCACTAGCTGGGAAACATTTCTTTGAGCAGACACATATCTGGGAGCAGGTAAAAGCTGACATGAGTTATCTGAAGAAGCTACTTTGGATTTGGTGGGAGGTTTTTACTGAAAGGTAAAAGAAACCAGAAGGATGTAGCTATGGCCCTAGCTGGGCTAGCTGAGAGAACTGAGAACAAAGAGAACTCAGATTGGCTTGCTGACACAGCCTTGCTTAGGGTGTTGAAGGCTGCAGAAGGTGAGGGCAGGATGCCTGAACCCAGGTAGCACAAAGCCTTCCTACTGCATGTGCAGATAGTTTTGCCAATGACATTAATGTTGGCTGGGAGCGCAGAGAAAGGAATCACGTACCTAGTCAGATATGACTGTCATCAAAATGTTTGATGAAGACTTAGCCATGCTGAAGAGAATTGCCTTGTCACCTTAGCCTCTGCTGTCTGACCAACTGAATGCAAATCTGATAGAAGGAAAAAACCAAAACCTTGATGACTCTATGATGATAAGTCTGTCAGAAGCTCTGTAGTGGATATGGGAACTGCACCAGACAGCTTCAATGGATGCAGTGAGAGCTGGAGGGGAAGAGAGGGATTATTGCATCAATATTCAATGCTATATTCAGTTCTCTCAGCTGGCCTCAGATGTGCATGGAGAATCAGAAAGGAGCTAGTCCAACAATCAATGCAGGTAATTAAAAAGTAAGAAAGTCTATGGAGAGACCATTAAGGAGATAAGGGAAGAAGTGTAACTGGAAGTACAGGAGTGGTTGGTTGAATCTATGGATGGAAAAATGCTCTGGAAAGTTGTAAGAGAGACAATCGAATACTGATATTCTGCCTGGGACTTCTGAGTATTGGCACAGTGAGAGTACACTGAGAAAATGCCTCTTTCTGTAGCACAGCACCCAAATGGGGAAGAAAAAAAAAAAGCCAGACTTGGTCCCAAAGTAGCTGAAATAATTTTGACTTCAAACTATGTTCTGGTAAGTGCCAATTATATGTCTTTAAAATACAAAATTTAAGTCTACTGAGAGTAGACTTTTTCGTAAATCATACTAAATGCATTCTGTTTAAAGAATGAGACATTTTACTCAACGTACTGCAGTATTTCTTAGGCCAGAAAGTGTATAATTTTGCATTTACTTTTGACTGTGGTACATGGAAACTTCATAGACTAGTCCGGAATTCAGCAATTCTTTGCAACTGATGAAAATTTATTTGAATTTAGCTAATTTTCTCTGTCATAGCATTCCTCTCTCTGATCTTCTGTAATGATATATGGATATACATTTTAATACATTGCAAGATTAAATAACTCTACCTAAATGCGTTTAGAACAAGTTTTGGATAGACACATGGAAAACAACTGCAGCAGTTGCTGATGAGCACATAAGGAGGGATAGGGTTTTGTGGTGTACAGGGGACTGGGTTTTGCACTGGAATGTCTGCACTCAGAAGCTTTTACACACGCATATAAAAATTGTTCCTAAGTTTTTCAGGAGTAGGAGATAGGAAGGATAGGTAATTGTTTGGGCATTGGCTTGTGACTCAGGATTCAGTTCTCAGCTCGACCGCAGACCTACCACAAAAAGGGATTGACAAAACTGGCGCAGGAACTTTGCAAGTTTAAGGAGGCGTTTGGTCAAGAGAAATCTGGCCTTTCCTCTCCAGAAATCACTCAGATTTTCAGCCTTTCTTTGCTAGTAAAGCAGACTTAATTTGACAAGGGAAATTCACCTACTACCAGCTTTGGCAAAATAATTTTCCCTTTTTCTTATAAAAACTCTTCAAAAATACTATTTCCTGAAAGGTTTTTTGCTAGCATCAAAGCACTTGATGAAATCAATTATACATACATACATGAAATCAATTATACATACATTATTTAATCCAACTATTCATAACAAAACAATAAGAACTAATATAATGCATATGAGAATATGACTTGTAATTTTTCTGCTAGACCAAAATTTGATTTTACAAATTTTAGTTTCCAGTTGTAGTTAAACGTGTAATGCCCATCAAAGTTTCTTTGTCCTATACATTTAAACTTTGAAAAGGCATGACTTTTTTCTTCAGTGAATGCTGAAAAATATCAAGCATGGTGAGGTTTCAGCATTGGATGTGGGAGAGACATTGTCCATCAGACAGAGTAAACTGTCTAGAAGAGTTGTCTAATGGGATTCTGATTAAAGGACTTTCTTTAAACTAAGTATTTTCTGAAAAATTAGCAATAAACTGATGTCCACTTCTGGCCTGCTTGCTTTCATTCATATCTAGAGCCTTAATATTTGTTCCTAGATAAGATTAAGTAAAAAGTTAAATTGAAAAATGATCATTGTAGCATAAAACCTCTCTTTTTTTGTGTTACTGTAAAATAAATGTCAAATAGCCTGTTTTCCAGCAAGGAAAAGCTCCCTAGAGGTGTAATAACAGATATGCTTCTACATACAGTGCAGGTAAGGAGACAGTTTTGCAAGTCTGGAACTAAATTTTTCTTCAGATGAAATCCAGCAATAGCATTGACAGTTGCCATATACCTTGGGAGTCTGTGAGCAATAAATTAAAATATAGCACAATTGGCTAGGTAATTCAATCCTCATTTTGTTCTAGGTCTTTCCTACTAATAGAACTGAATTATGTCAGGTATTCGGTCTTGGTTTTAAACTATGGATCCAAATATTTTTCTAAATACATTTTTGTTAGAGACGTCTGTGTGTGAATTGCAACATAAAGCTCGCAAGGGGGAATTCTCTACAATATGGAATCAATTTAAAAAACTCCAGATGAAATTTTCCATTGATCTTTTGATTTTAGTGCATTCTAATGTATATCATGAACCCACTGAAACTACCTATTGCTTGCTTTAAAAAAAAAAAAAAAAAGGAAGAACCAAAGTAGAAAAGTTACCAGTGGCTATTATATGTCATATGATAAGGTTTATCAATGATATTGGATGATACCACACCATTTTTTTTAGTGGTTCATTCAACTAACAACAATCTTTGTCTACGGTAATGCCATTGACCTTGACCCTGTTAGAAGGCTCACCTTTGGCTCATAATACAAAGTTCAACTCGCAATCAATTACTCCCAAGCAAGCCATCAGTAGCTGAGAGTGTTGTGCAAATTGTTTATCTTAATGTTTATCTGATAAATATTTGCAAAGGCAGAGAAAGAAAATCACATGCAGTCAAGACAAGCAGTTGGTCAGAGATTGTGAGTACAATAGCATTTGTTTTCTCTTTATAATTACCAGAAAGCCTTACAGTTCTGTTGAACATGTGACCAAGAAAATCTATGGAAATATTTTCAATTACTCAGATTTCTGGTATGTTACTAACAGTCATTTCTTCCTTTTCCCTCTTCTCTCTCACCACCTCTAATCTCCGAAGGACAATAGTTAGTCAAACCTCAAGATACCAGTCACTGAAGAGGTTTTGTAGAATTACCAGCAATGATGGAGCAAATGAGATTTTTCAAGACTATTTTGAAATATGAAAATGTAAAAAACTCCTAAATTGAAGAAAGAAGAAAAAGAACAAGAAAAAAGCAAGGGCCATGGTAGATTGCTGATGTTCTCTTTTCAATAAATCAAAATAACCACTGATTCACTCATTAGCTGAATGAATCAGAGCAAACTGTCTCAGTGTTGAGAAGACAAGAGAAAAATTTGCAAGACATATTAAAACATGCAGAGAAATGATCTCATTGCCTCCACCCAAAGGTAAAGCTAAGGCTTGCAAACTTCCTTGAGAACATTGGGCATGACAGGGAAGAAGGTGAAGTGAAGCATTTCCTTTCATAGGTCTTGCTGCTGTGTTCTGTATCTTCATTGTCTTTAAGAATGGATTCCCACCGTGCATACTGCATGACTCTACCTTAGCTCTATGTGCAAAACTGAGCCACCATGGAAAACAAGGAGGCCGCTGCCCAGTGCTGCTGTAGCATGTGGTACCAGTTCCCCAATTTCTGTATTGTCTGTCTTCTCTCAATAGACCCTAAGGAGTTAACTGTGTTTTATCCTGCAGTCATTCCTGTCCCTGTTCTACAGTGTCTCTATTGTTGTGATACATCTTGGTACTGATAAATTAAATAAGAATAGAGAACTGCTGCCAGATTTTTTATGGACATTGGCCCAGAAAGCGTAAGGGTACAATGTGAAACCTTAAATAAACTTAGTGTATGTAGTCTCGCATAGTTCTGAATTCAGAATTTTCTTTGCGAATGCTGACAATCCTTTGACCAAATTAACCTTTTATATTCACTGGCTATATCAAATGTCAGTAACAACCGCTGTGCTTTCTTGGTTCTGGGTACAAAAGATAGGGCCGTGGTCCAAAAGAAGAAGTATTTGTAGGTATGTTTGATACTAGTTACCTTAAAGAGTAAAGTGCACCCTGGGTATTGTTTCTGCTTTTTTGTTTTGTTTTGTTTTGAGACTTGTTGAAGCTTCAGGATTTAAGTCTGGTAATTAGACAAGGTGTAGATGGTATTTTGAATTATTTATGCAGTGCTCTTTAAAAAGTTAGATAAAAAATTAGCTGACAGCTTGCTCATATTGAGATAGGTGGGTAAGATTAATTTTTTTGATGACAGCACTATAGCTTGATTAAAATCTCTTAATTAAACTGGTGCAACTAAAAGAAATAGGCAGCGTGTGATTGTGTGTGTACACATGCTTGTGTGAGAATGGTACAGTTTATTGCAAAGTCAAAACTTTGTCTAACAGCACAAGAAATAGTAATTGTACATCAGTTAGGTAGATAATCCGGGCACATAATCCATTTAAAGTAAGTAATGGATCGAGCACCTTCAGGCAGTGCTTACATTGCATGTTTTGTCGGAAGGAAGGTGAGAGCCACATGAAAAGCTACGCTTGTAATAATGGCTGTCAGCGAAGCAAACACAGGGACCCGGGCAAACTCTTTTCAAGTTTCTAGGAAGGTAAGTGTGCTCTTGCAGATACTGTAAACCATAGTAGAGACTATATATGTTAAATATACATATAACATGTATATGTGTACTTGGACAGCCGTTATGATTACTTAGGCTCTGATTCTTCCAGTATTTATGCACTGCTTAACTCCAGCATGTGAATCATTCTTGCACACTGAGAGATTATGAAAGTTCACCAAAAAAGTGTTGGTGTTGCACCAGTGGCCATGCTGAAAAAAGAAATCTTATACAAGCATGCTGCTTTCTGGCTACACTGAACCAGCTTTGAAAATTCTCCCTCATGGGGATAAACTTGGATTTGCAGAAGGCGAGAAAAGATTGACATCTGTAGCTCCGCATAACAGCTTTCCTGGCATGATTAATGGAAAGAGGTCAGCTACGAATATGACCTGATGACAAAATCTAATCAGTATGATCACACACACGTACACATAGGCATCAAGTATGAAAAAGATAAAGAACTCAGATTGGAGACTTTGAGTACTATTAGAAATCATACATAAATATATTATATTGGTAAAACTACAACTCTCTTGTAATTTAACATTCATTTAATGTTTCATTGACTTCTTTGCTTCTGGAATGAAACACTTTTTAAGTACTTGTTGAAAAAAAACATATATGATATATCCCTTCTTTATAAATTTATTACAGGGTTTAGGAAACCGGCAGATCTATTTATACATAATAAAAGTAACTACAGTACTTGTTTCAGTGAAGTTTCTGTTGTAAATAGATACGTTCCCTTTTGTCCTACAGAAGTTTGTAAACAGCTCCATCTTCAGGCATCATTCCCGGTGCTAAAAAAGAAAAAGGCAACAATTATATCTACCACAAGCTTTCACAGATCTGTTAGCATTTCACCACTTACATCAATTTTTATCACTTAAACCAATGTAATGGTCTCATTTAACCACTTCCCACATATATTAAGTTGAAATAAAATCATTGGGATTGAACGAAGCATCTAACAAATGAGTCCTGGTGTAGGTCAATGACAGAGTAGATGTATGACAAGAGCACGTTTTCCTGTATCTAAATTAGACTGAAACTGCATTGCAACCACTAGAATGTCTTTCTGTCAACAGAAAGACCCCAAAGTGCTCAAGTCAAATGAATTTTTAAAATGTATATGTGCCTAAACAAAAATGAATGAAGTGAGAGAAGCAGCACCAAGAAAATGTTAACATGCAGGAGATGAAACATCTAAAACTCTTGGAGAGGGTAGACCTCCCAAAATCAGGCCTGCAGAACAGCCTTTTCACTATTGTTCAGTGTGAGAAGGAAAGATACCATTTCATATGCTGGCAGGAGTGTAAATGAGGTGTTTCTTGGATACTGAGGAGAGTGTAATTTTATTGTCCAATGGGTGTTTTTCTTCCCAGTGGCAGTGCCTGAATAAACCAGTGAAATGGATCTGGGAATAGATTTTTTTTTTCCCTGCAATATGTTTGAAATAATTTTTTTTAATTTGAAAACACTTTGGAATACAGTTTGCCTCTAGAGTCTCTAGAAGGGATCTCTGTTTACATAACAGGTTACTTGATAGTGGACAACATGATCATTTTTAGAATCATAATGTAAACTGAATATATTAGTCTGTCAAATATCAGTATGTTTGGCATTTTACGATACAGTCTTTTGTCTTCACAGTTATTTTCTATTAATCCTGATGATCAGATCACTGTTATTCTGAAGTACTATATGTGTATTTGCATATTAAGTAGATGTATGGATGTGGTGTGCTTCTGTGTGTGTGTTTGTAGGTATACATGAAAGGTCTTTTTGTATAACTTGTAATTTCCTCCACCAATCAGACATAAGATAGCTTTAAATCTTTTCAGTAAATTTATCATTAGTGCTTTTAGAAGATGTAACTAGGTGTCGTTTTCGTACTTGGTTAAAAGTTTGGGTTTTTTTCTTCTTGTTATAAGATTTAAACCTAAAAACTATCAATAAAGTTTTTTAAATGCTTGTTAATAATGTATTACAACAAATATGGCAAGCCCTCATCCAGTAATTTATTTGACAAGTAAACTGTAAATCTGCTAGTATATACACTTTAAAATTATACTCATTGAGTAATTTCACCAAATTTGACAGCAACCTAATTTTGACAGAGTTTTTGTACTTAAGGCAAGTTTTTTGTGTCTTTTTCCTATCCATCTGAAAATTAGCTATCTAAGAACTTCAGAGTATCTGATGCTTTTCTGAAGTCATAATCCCACTGGGTTTACCTGAAGTAAGCGGCTTTTTTATTTTAACCCTTTATCTCTGTGTGCCCGAAGATACATTTATGGTGCAGAAGATACTAGAGATAGCAAAGACCTAATTATCTGTGGGTTTAAAGGTGGTAGAGTTGTCTTAGGCCTTTGCTCTGAGTAACATGGAGGCAATGCATGTGAGTGTAAATTTATTCATAGTTGTACATTTATTCAGTTGAACCCTGGAATGATATGCAGCCCTTGATGGGAAGAGGAAGGGAAAGGGGCATAAGCAGGCTTGTAAAAGCACATTCAGTTCACCCACTTGATCTCCCACTGTATGAAAAGGAATGCTATTTTTTTATATTACTATTTCGATATGGTGATAGAAAGGAGCTGTGTGCAAAGACGTAGTGTGGAATCTTGAATTTTATACAGAACATCTATGTAATGGAATAAACTGAGTTGAAAGCATACCATCATTGCTACAGAAATACCTCAGAGAAATAAGTGCAAGTTGTTGACATTTTTAACTATTTCTGAAAAGCCTGCATCTGATTTAGGCACCTTTAGATTCCAGTGGGAGCTTGATCAAACTCTTCAGTAACTGAGAGCACAAAAGATACGTGCATTGCTTCTCTGAAAACAGTAATGCACAAAGAAACTTTTTACTTCATCTCATAAAGGTTCTAATTCCACCATCTCTATATATACATAGCAAGTCCTATCAAATTAATGGGACTATTTCTAATCTGAAAATAGAGACATATTTGTACAGCTTACTAAATGAATGTGCTCTATTTCCCACACACACCACACCCCAAAATACTGTATCTACTTTTTGTGCCAAAAGCTAAGGAAAGTACTATAGAAGATACAGGATGTGGACCAAACAATCTATATGCAAATGTAATACATGCCCAGAGATGTTATTCCAAAATCTGGTATGGTAAAATCCTGGCTCCACCAAAACCTGTAAATTTCCATTGACTTAAATGGAGCCTGCATCTCCTCCACATCATTTTCTTGCTGTATTATAAAAATGCTAACCAAAGTTACTGAATTTTAGAGGATGAAAGTACTTCTGTATCTACATTGATGGGATAACTGAGCATGTCTTTGAAAGTTGGGGGTTTTTTCCCCCCAAAATTGTATTTCTTTCTCTATATAGCCTATACACAGCCTGGCACAATTATATTAGTTTTTATTAGAACAAAGATTGGATAATTATTGGAGTTTATTGGAGTTTAGTTAACTTAAAATATTGGAGTTCAGTTAAGTTACCTCGATAAGAGAATTCATTTCAGTCATCAGAAAAGGATACCGGTAGTATGAGTTTCTGATTATACATCTAACTCTACCACTGGATTGTTCTTTTGGGGAGTATCCCCTAGCCTCTCCTTGACTCATCTACTTTAGTTGGGTGGACAAACAAGAACCATTGTGGTAGGATCGCTAAACTGGTTAGTTAATTCTTTGTAGAGTGCTTCAAATATATTATCGTAGATATGTGTTGTAATATTATTGTCAAAAAAATGGGATGGGTTCCCCAGCAAATCAGTTGTCACATACCAGAAATACTTCTGCAGTACTACACAGAACTGTGGCCTCATGATCATTTAGAAAGCTGTGCTCATCAGCAGAAACAACAAAGCAATTAATTAGGGCTGACAAAACTTTTTCATGTGTGAAGTCTGCTCCTCAAGAAATCTTTCTTTAAAAAAAAAAAAGGATTATCAAACTTGTATACAGTTTCTGTAATTTTTATATCAATTTGTCACTGAAATTATTGTCCTAATCATATATTTCTGAGTAATAAAAGTTGTGGGTTTGATGAGTAAAATACTTCTAAAATCATCTGAATATTCTTCAATATATTTGAATTTTTAAAAAAAGACAGTGGGATATAACTCTTCTTTGAGCCTTTCACAAGAGAATCTGGGGGAAAAAAAATCACTGAAGCGTTTTTTGGCTATCTCAAGGTAGTAGTTGCTAATCCTAAACCAGACTTCCATCAGTAACTATGGAAAGATTTTGACCCAAGTCAGCATAAAGCTTGTATCTATTTGAAAATCTTTAATTTAGAATATTCTGACTGAAAGGAATTGCTTAGATCAAAGAGGCCGGGTTGGGCACAGCCCTACTTCAGATTATTGCTTAGAAGGACTGTTACTGAGGACCTGAAGTCTTTGGCATGAGATGTATTTTAATTCTATAATTTTTCAGGTAATTTGAATAATAAATGTATCTTATTTATACCAGAGGAGTTTGCCTGACTGGAACTGTTAGAATTCCCAAGCAATATCAGCTCAGCAGTTCTTTTTTTTTTTTTCTGTTTCCCAATTATACTTTCGTAGCCTGCTGTTTTGCTTACTTGTGCTCTCTTTTCTTCTTATTAATAAAGTCAGAAGTAGAAACTCCCCCAAACATTCTCTCCATCGGCTTGCACAGTTGACAGTATTCCTTTATAAATCATGTCCCTGTGTAAGCTTTCATTTTGGTTCCTTGAAAGGGGTTTTCCAGCCTGCCTGGTGACGCATGTGGTGCGTTGCCAAGCAATAATGGAAATGAGCCCATCAACTCATGGTTCCCTTCCCAGGATAATCTGCCGCCCCATCTGCGCGTTTGCAGCAAACTTCTGCTATTGCAACATCTGCCCAATGGTTATTATATGATCCATTTAATATATTCTAGAGGAGCCATAACCACCACTGTGCCTAGATGAGATACCAATAAGGCCTCAGCAGACATGCCAGAGCAGCCTCTCCAGGGGATTGAATTGGAGCCAGATTTACCACAGTCAGTTAAGTACACATTCCTTTGGTACATGTGTGGCTAATCTACTTTTAATTGAGCTCCATTGTTTTCATATATTTAGTAAACAAACGTGCATAGGTACAAAAGCTGCTGCTTGTTGACAACACAAACAGTATGCAGCTTGCTGGAGCTTTGGACAGGCACCCTTGGCAGTAGATGTGGTAGAGCGTATTTAATGCACAGACATATTTCTTTGTGCTTTTTGCCTTTTTCTTTTTTTTTTTTAAACATTTCCTGGATTTTTGTGTCCCAGCGGCCTATTCTGTACAATTATCACAGCTGAGTGTAGGTGCAAACACAAGGTCTTGCTCCATGCAGAGACGTCTGTGTGCCAGCATTGTTAGAGGGTATGAACTGGGTTTTGGTTTGGTTTGCTCTCCCTTTTTTGATGAATATTAAGCCTCTTTAGACTGGGCTAAAAAGGCAGGGTTCTGCCACTGTGATGACTCTTTTATTGCCTTACTGGGAACAGAGACGTCATTCACTTTTCACCTGCCTTTAAAATAACACGCATACTATATTTTACTTCCGCTATTGTTATTCAATATTCAGCATATGATACTTAGAGAAACCTCAACATCTTTTGTTTGGTGTATTAAATAACAGTTGATTGCCAAAAGAACAGGGCAGTTCCAAAACAAGGTTCGCTTGTCTACTTCCCTTTTTTGGAGATGGTTTTAATTTGCTTTGTGTTACCTGTAAGGTGTTCTGGGAAGAAATGTCCACATGAGGACAACAGGATCCATCAAATCTCCAGTGGAAGCACAGAGGAGCTGAGCTGCCCAGGAGCCATCCCCCTTCCTCCCAAGCCTGACCCTGTCCCCACCGTGTCGCCGTCGGGAGGACAGGGTGGATTGTTGGCAAAGACAGTGGTCTGCTCGCTCCTTCCCTTGAGAGCAGCACAAAAAGTTTCTACTGGAGGGATAATCTTTGCTAGTACACATTTCTAGATGTCAGCTCTTCTCCTGGCAGGTGGTTATGTATCTGTAATCGGTCTCATTGTCCTTAACATACCTCAGTATTACATTCCTGACCAGCGGCTCCTACGGCGAGACAGCTCCCGGCCCATCCGCTTTGCAGTGGGGGATGCTGCGCATCCGTTCATCAGGATGCTGTCCTTCATCTTAGCAAAGTCTCAAAGTGACATCTAGTGGAATACTTAGTCTCTGTGGGGAAATTTAATTAAACCACAGTCCCTTTATACCAGCACAAATATTGTGAAGGAAAACAACTCAACTCCTTTGACATTTTTACAAATAGGTTCAGTGGAAACTGCTGTGTTTACTTTAACTGACATTTGTTTTTTCAGTCAATTATCCCTCAGTCTTTTTTTCTTCCATAATTTATTACATGCAGCTCAGCCATAATAATAAATATAGAGTTGTTTCCCCTTTCTGTTGTTGTCTTGCAGACGAACAAATGAAATAAAAATGAGTCCCCCTAATCTCCCTTGCTTTCCCATCTCTGCAGTAGCCTCTAACTATTTATTATGGACCTTAGCAGTATCATATGGAGCAAAGTTTAATCCCAAATGTGAACAGAACATTAGTCTGCAACTGTAGTATTTTTGCCTCATGCTTGGGTCCTTCCCCAAACTGCACTAAAGACTGCACTAACAGGTTTTTTTGTTTGTTTTTTTATTTCAGTGGTCTTTGGAGCAAGCCCTTTAACCATGACACTTAAACACAGCTTTTAGCCACATGACATCTTTCTGTCTTAGTTGCTCTATCTAACATGCAGATGCAGTTCTTCACTTCTCACTTCTAAATTTGTTCAAGAATTTCAGGAAATCTTTAGAACTCTCCAAAGAAAATCTACCCAAAAATCCATTTTGTAAAAGGAGGGCCATATAATGGGGGGTGGAATCACAGGCTGGACTTCTGCGAGTGTTTCCATTGACTTCAGTGCCTGGGTTGTAGCCAAAGCTGCAATGACAAATTATTTTTCTAGCTCTTCAATCAAAAGCTGCTGGAATAGGGGAGAAACATGACTTTTTCTTTTTTTTTTCCTTGTTGTTTAAGAATGAAAATAATATGTTTGCAAGGGCTGAGCATGTTCCTCACAACTCTTAGGCATGCAGCAGCTGTGCTTTAAGTGATTTAAGAAAAAGCAGTGAAACAACAGAGCATACTATGCACTCATTTAATCCATCAGGCACTGTCATGCTGCTACTTTTCTTTGTGCACAAAAATAGTCTGACCTTTAATTAAAAACTTTCATCAAAGCAAAGCAAATATTTTACAGCCAAAAATCTTCAGCTGGTCAGTTTGTCTGAAAAGATTTCCATTTTCTGAACAGTTATTTTTCATGAAACCTACCAGTTAAAAGCTATTTTTCTTCCTTTATTCTTCATAAAGAGCAAAAGGAGCACCTCAAGAGCTACATAAAGTTTTATATTCCATCTGGGAAGCTCATCAGCCATCCACAGAAATGAAGCTATTTAAAGTAACAGTAAATAGAGATGTGAACATTTGGAGTTTGGAAAGCCGAATCCACTGGAAAGGAGTAATTTTTCAAAGTCCTTTTCAATATGGCTTTTGCCAATAATACAGTGAATCTGTGACATATCCAATGATTCTATAAAAATCCTTTATGTTCAGTCTTCCACATAGTCAGGAAAACAGGAGGACAAAGAAAGGGAGGAGGAAGGAACAGAGATAGGAAATCAATATTAAAATCAGCGGTATTTTATAAGGATGTAACAGTGTTAATTTTTTAATTCCTTGTGCTTAAAAGTTTACATGCATCTTGCTTAGAAATGCTTCCTTGCTGTAAAATGTTTTGCACAGAAATATTTAGAAAATCAAGTAGGAAGAGGGATTTCCTTTTATCAACTGCACATAATAAAGTTTGGAGAACTGTTAAGTGCACAGATCTGTTAATTGGGATATGCTGGAAAATGCCCTTCAGATGACAATTGTCCTTGTAGGCCATAGATTTACTTGGATTTCTGCAATAAGTTCCACAGATGTCAATGGAAGAGGCTTGGTATGGTTCTTAGAGGAGCTGCAAGAAGGCAAAAAAAGGAAAATAAATCTAAAATTGAAAATGCGTTATGGATTTACCACGCTGTCGTTCCTATGAGTCCGTTTTCCCTGGAATGATAGAAAACCTATTTTGTACCAGGTATGGACGAAGAGCTTAACTCCTCTTACTCTACACTGATTCTGGTGGGACTTCAAAGAAATCCTCTGACTTACATTAAAGCAAAAGACTATTTGGGACATGTATATTTAAGTATGCCGCACAGAATACATGCAGTCACGGCGTTGCTAATGTAAATTCCAATCCCAACTGTTTACCTGGAGAGGTAAGCAAAGGGTGTGAGTGCAACCCAACGCACTGGTGAAAGCTTGAGCGGATAAAGAGCAAAGCGGGGAGCAGCCCAGAGGCTCAGGGTGTCATCCAGGGTAGAACGCTGAAATACAGCAGTCGCAGAGAAGAGATCTACAGCCTGCGTCACCATGTTTCATTTGACATTTAAACACTTTTCAAATAAGCTTCTCTTTTTTCCTCCCCCCCCCCCCCCACTTTAATTTGGAAAAAAGTGGGCCAGCTTTTTAAATGTTGATTTCATTGGAAATTAAGCATTTGAACAGCTCTAAAAATCTGACCCAGAAAGATCACCTCCAGTGACATTGCAAGCACACCAAAATAGCTGAGTTATTCTACTGCAGCTTTTGAGAAAAGAGTTCAAACTTTGAGATTGAGTTGCTAATTCTGTATCAAAGTATGTAAAATGATACAACCTTTTTTTATAAGATACTATTTGATAAGGATAATTTTATTAGTTTTAAGCTTAAGGTAATTTGATTAAATGTATTCACTGAGATAGGATTTTAAAATTGTCATTCCACATTTCAGGTTACCTGCAGAAATAAGGGAATGAGTGATTATGAATTCCAATAGGGACATTTGTCCTAGAATAAGGACCATATCCTGCCAGTTTAGCCCAAGCTAGAGACTAATAACAACCTTCTGAGTATGATTTTGGCCATGGTATAAAAAAAATAAAATAAATGACCGCATAAGAGAGAACTACACCTGTGCTTGTCAATAAGAAGTTTCTTCGAAGAAGTTAGACAAGCATGTGACACAGACACTACTGCATATAATTTCTAATTTCCTGAGAACCAGTTTACTTTTGACCACCAGCAGGGTTTCTTTGTTTTTCATTAGCGCATGGCTAAAGCTCTCTGTGTAACCATATCCAGATTGCTAATGAAAAAATATTGTCTGGAGTGGCATATGTAATCTGGAGACTAAGGGGTATAATGAGGGTAGGGAGCAATGTATCAACCTGTGTGTGTTCTGAGTGTCTTTGTCACCCGTGCCACTGCCACAGCTGAGCCTATATTGTGTTGCTTTTTTTTTGGCAGATGTGTGCGAAAATTGCCTCTAGATGGAGTTTCCATACACTACTGCTTTTGCAGACTTCAAGCCCTTTCATCTTTCCTTTTTTTTTCTTTTTTTTTTTTTCTTAGTGCCTCACTACTAAAAACTTGAATTCTAACTAACTTAATAGAAGTAACACGGATCCTTACATTCTGTGAAATGTGATACATCACAACAGAATTGCCTGCATTTTTCACATCCTGCTCCAATCACACATGATGCTCATCATGTACTGTAATAATTTTTGGTGAAGACTGTCCCATTTTCTGACATGGTTCTGTGCAATAAAAGCTATATGTTAAGGCAGGCTGGGCTGCGGATAGTAACAAACCTTCTGTCACTGCATGTAGGGCCACAAAAGCACAGCCTCCTGCATGACTACAGAACTAGTGCAGTGCAAACATAGAACAGATCCTTTCTGAAACAGATTAAAACCGACTCTGGTGAGCTAAGGCCCTCTGAACTCACTGTCCATTTTACTATGAAACGCCAGTAAGGCAGTTGCTGTTGTGAGATACACCAGGTGCTTTTAGGGTGCTATCCTGTCTTCTTTTTACTCTCTGCTCTCCCATGCATCTCAGTCCAGGTTTTATCTACAAATGCCTCCTTGCAGATCAGACAGCACCTCGTTCTTACGGTGGTGTAAAGTTGATGCTCGGGGCACAGGGGGAGAAGGAGTGGAAGAAGGAAGCAATTATTCTCCCCATCCATAGACACTTCCTCCTTCTTTTCCACCCCTCAGAAGCACGGGAAGTTCATCCTCAAACCATATGGTACCTAGAGATATGCTGCGAGTCTTGGGGGAATGCCAGGGCCCAGCAATACCCTCAGGGGCCAGGGGGGCCCTTTGCCTCGCCTCCTCTCCCCAACTTTCTGTGGCACGGTTTCCTTCACACGTTGCCTTATCGCGCTTCTGCCAGCGCGTCTCCTTCCTGGCCCGCAGCACCTGTGCTGCATTACAGTGCAGAAAACAATACCCACACTGAGACAGGCAAACTGTATTTCATTTGTCAGCCTCGCTCAACTCCAGAAAAGCCACTGGAATTAATCCACTATGCAGCCTTTGATAGTCTGTGACTGAGAGGCTGGGTGGAGAAACCGGGGGCACACACCAGGAAGGGTTACCTCAAGGCCTTTATATCGAGGTTTGAGCACACCAAGTTATGTTTGAACTGAGCGGCAATAATTGTTTCATTACCGTACCATGATGTGCTCTTTCTCTCTAAGCTATCCATTGGCAATGATGTAATCAAAGTCACTTGACACGGAATTGGCAGAGACACAATGGTTTGTCTGCTTTGGCATTTGTGATCCACTTTGTTAGTAGGACCTGCTTATAATTTAAAATATATGATTTCCTTCAAAGTGGCATAGTTTCGAAAAATAGCATGTGATGCACTAATAAATTATTCAGTCTTCTGAACAGGCTACATGAAAAGCACATTTTTCCGACTGCATCTGGCTAGGCATTTGCAACTGTTTCTCTTGGATCTGTACCGCAGCACACTTAGCCATGATTCTGTGACCTCCAGAAAGGATTAATGCAATATGTTGTGCAGGGGGCTGCTAGTGAAGGTCACTTGGAAATGTAGGCTAGCGCGACATGTGGCTGCCCACCTGCTGGGTGCTGTTAGCTGCAGGGAGCGTGTTATTCTGCGTTTCCACGCTGCAGCGAGCTCATGCACTGCAAACAGCAGGCAGAGGACCCAGTTGCCTTGTAGCCTTACTCCAGTTAGGTGCTACAGAGCTTGGTGCTGCTGGGTTTGCTGGGGTAATTTCTCACTGGAGACTATCTACAGTTATCACAGTGCCACTTATGAAAATCAGAACTTGAGACTAGACCCAAAAAACTCTTTTTGTGAAGGAAAAGGAGAACCTGCTGTAACTGCTGGCAACAGGCAAGTCCTTTATCAACCCTGTCAAACTTACACAAGGGATTGGTACTACTCACCCATTAACAAAAACTCATCCTTTGTGCTTTAATTCACTCTCTAGAAGTCGGCTTGGATTAGACACTACTTCTTTTTGTTGGGAGAAAGATGAGATTATTTGCAGCACTCAGGACCCCAGTCTAAACCCAAGCTGTTCTTAGAGGAGAGGCATGAGGATGGTGTTGGTCCAAGGGAACTGAAACCTGTTGGCAGCTCAAGCACCTTTTTACTTTCTCTTTTGCCCGAGAAATGGTGTTGTGCAGTCAGATCTGAGATAGGAAGACTTATGGTGGAGGGTGTTTTTAGAAATCTATTAAATTATTGTTTTTATTGTGTACTGCCTTCTGTGTTTACAGGTGTATTACATCAATAAAACAAGTAGCATTTGTACTTGAAATGAGTACTGGAGTAGTTTGCAACAACCTGCAGAAAGCCAAAATTGTCTCTGTACCCTTAAGCATACTGAGTTTCATAAGCGGGTATACTCTGTTGTTAGGCACTAGATAAACACTGATGATACAGACTGAAAATAGAGCCACGCAAAACTTTTTATTTTTGTGACAAAAACTGCTCCGAGTGCCAGAAACGTAACTTTGGTCACATCCGGATAAAATACATTAGGATTTGAATGCCCAGGGCCTTAATTTTGATGAAAGACTTTTGCATACCACCAAAAAGAGAAATAATCAGTACTACTAAGTTCTGGCATCAGTCAGACTCAAAATGGTTTCTTTGCCAAGGTAAATATGTCTTTCATATCTTGGGATAGGCTGGGTGTCCACTGTGTTGGTACTAGGAGAAAACAAGAATTGGGCATGTTTAGACTAAGATGCGAAGTTTGAGTCCTACATGACAAGGAAAAGGTGCATATTCTTCTTAACTCTGACAAATCTGAGAAGTCAGAATCCTCATCAAATGTAAGCATAAAAATAATAACAATGAAAAAAATCAGCCAGATTATGCCCTCCTATTATTTTAATGTGCGATTTGGTAGAAGAAGGGGTATTAACACAGGCCATGAACAAATATGATATATTGCGCAGGTTTAAATGGAGAAAAGTAGGGGAGTGTGTCACCTCTCTCCCCACCACCTGCATCACCACACTGGGGGAAATGCAGACAGTGCACTCACAATCATGCCGTTCCCTCGCTGCTCAGGCAACTGGTCCCCAGCATTTGCTCCTCTACAGCACTCACCTCCCTCCTTCCCAGCACCGCACTGCCACGCGTCTCCTGCTTCAGCTCCACGTCCACAGTACAGAGAAGCTTTGTCAGTCCCTCCCATAAGGGCACCTCGGTTTCAGAAAAAAACATCCAGAAAGACATAATTACCCAGCTGCCATTAGTACTACTGTCTTTCCCTGTTATGAGGCCTGCCTGTGCATGGATTGATGGGCAGGGTCTCACGCACAGGGAGAGAACAACTTGAGCCACTTGGTTATACATTCTCCTGGACTTTTCTGCCGCTCCTCCTGGCTTGCATCCATCCATGCACGAAACAAGCCACACAGACAAAAGGTCTTTGTTTGGCTCTCACGTACACAAAAAGCATATATTTGTGATGGAGGTAACTGAATCCAGTGAGACTTGGGAGTGAAGAAAACTCACTGGATCAAGGCTGAGAAAGGGTCTTACCAGTAAGAAGCAGTTACTGCTCCAATAATTTGCGGGTTAAGGAACACAACTTTTTGTCATCTTCTAAGCAATGAAACTCACGTTGTCCATGTCGCATAACTCAGCCCTTGACTGTGTGTCAGCAGATATCCAAGGGATGATATTTCACAGCTCTGCAGTAGCTAGGCTGACCTTCTGCAAGGCTCTTAACCTTGAGCTAATAAGTATTGTCCTTCAAGGGGTAAAACATTTAACTGCAGCTGTTTACTATTTACACAAAGGGACTGACATGTGAGCCTTCCCATCATGCAGTTTGGCCTATGTGAACTTTGTTCAAAAAGAAAAGAGAAAAAAAGTTGAGATTTTATTACATTTGCAACTTACAGAGGGCAGACTGTCCTCAGCTGTCACTCGTGAGCTCTTTCTTGCGCTTTGCTCATTGTCAGAGACAATATTCATTATTTCAGTCATTTTCTTTTCCATTTATTGTTCAACACCGAACCATGAAAAATGAACACTGACGTAATGATTGATCATGAAGCTGGGGGTTGAAAGTGAAGGCTAGAACTGTTGGGCTGTATATGAAAAGGGTTTGGGGTTTTTCCTTTTTTTTAGATGATAATATATTGTTTGTGAATGGGTTATTTATTAGAGCCATGTGTAGCCTAAAAGGTTTGTAAAGATGATTACTAAAGCATATCCATATGTGGAATGTGTGTGCATATTTGTAAACTTGGCAATTTGTCCAGTATTTTTTTTAAGGTTTATAGAAAAAAGGTCTTTCAAATTGTGTGGAGTTACTCTTTTTCTTAATAGTAGGCAATATATCTTCAAAGCTGTTGTGCTTTGCATAACGTATGCTTTAGTTCTGACATCAGCCGCATATGTGCTGTTGTATACTTCTGAAATTATGAATAATCTAAATATTTGATAGTCTGGCATCAATCTTAGCAGAAAATTGCTTCTTTGCCAGCATATCATATTCTCCAAATATTGTATTAGATCAGATACAGATCTCTTAATGCATCTGTGTTGGAAGGTAACAAAAACGGGATGACTAAAGTACTGTTGCAGATCTGAGCACTTTATCACAATGAAAATTGTCATATTTTTGTTAAATTTTGGAATCCCAGAGTACCAGATTTTTCTTAAAGACACTTTTGGCCAGATCACACTCTCCCATGAGTTTTGGAAATAGAGGAAGTAGAGGCTCAGACAACAAACAAATACTCTTGTTTCTTGCTCTAAACCAGTGAGAGCCGTTGCACTACCATAAGCAGAGGAGTTAGGCAGTAGCAGCGGTGGGGCTGAGAACAGGATGTTTTCTGTCATATGTTCCAAGACACTACAGATGTTAATGGGAATAGGTTCTGTTGGGTCTGACGGCATTAAATCAGGCTTTTACAAGATCTAAGCATCGGACAAAGAGGAACGTCCTGCAGCGCACCTCAGAGGCAGGCTGCTATCTATTAGTCTCATTTTAAAGGAAATTAAGAAAGCGGCACAGACAGGTGCTCCCTGGCAAGGCAGCACAAACATAAAAGGAAATCCATGAGCTGATACTGCAGAGAGGAAACAGGCTTGTAACTCACCGTTGACAACAGTCAACCAGCAGAAAGAAACTCAAGTACTTGTGTATGCAGCTAAATTCAGGCCCAGGGCTTGGTTGTTACTCCCCGATCTGGGGAGATGCACACTTATCTGCAATAATCTCCCCTCACTGCTGTTAAGAGCTGTGCAAATGCATTAGACTTGTCTCTTCAAGGTGCCCATAGCAGCACTACGCTGGTCACTCTGTGGGTCAGCCCGTGAAGTCCAGGCGTTGAACTTTTTTGTTAATATTTTCCAGTACATGCATAAGTGTCAAAGTAACGAAACAGGTAAAAGTGACAAGGAAAAACAGCCCCAGATCCTTTCCATGTAGCTGAGAGTTTATATTTCAGGAAACAGGGATGTGATTAAATTATGCACATAGGTAAGTGCCTTGTTTTATTAAGGCATAAATATTTATTTACTATACTAATATAAATGAAGACAAGGATCATTTAAATTCATTTTCAGGTTGCCAGAATACCTCACTGGTTTGGACTGGAATTAAGAAAGATCAGAAAGTCACGTCACAAACACACCAAATATATAAAATACAGGTTTACTAGAGACAAAGATCTAGTAAACAGACCAATCTGAAACTCAATGAGAAACTTAAAAGGGATTTGGGAAGTCAAACACTGGAAGCTATGATTTGCTTCTTATGTTAAAAATAGCACCTCCTTCACATCTCTTTAGGATCAGGCTTATTTCAAACAATTCTAGTTTATAGAGACTATTCTATGGAAAAATATTTAATATATTAATTTTCCTTTAGCAGACACTTCAGCTGCAATAATAAACCATACCTGAATTTTATGAACGAATTTTACATCAAAGCTATGGTTTGTGCCCATATAGAGTTTTGTGTTATAGCCCAGCATGGAAAAAATATTTAGAAACAGGGAAGCATTTAATTCCTAAAATATGCGATAAATGTCCTTGAAAAAGGTTCACAGTGTCTTGTCCGTGATGCTGTAATTTGTCTTCAGGTAACTGTTATTTTGGGGAGCAATTCAAATTTTTAAAATGAGTAACAGCAGTGAATGGGTGCATGGAATAATTGTAGATTTTTATAGCCGAAAGTTATCAAAACATGTAACCAGGTTCTAATTTTTCAGCTGGGTTGTAACTGGTCTCTAATTTTCTATCAACAATTTTGCAGAGGGTTGCGGGGGGTTTTGCAGCAATTGTGCGTGTGATTGATGCAAAGTCTTCAGAGCTGGCTTGTTTCATTTTAGCCAAAGATCAGCAATGGTTACACAGGGTTTAAACCATTACCGAGTACTTAAAAATTTCTCACCAGATGTCTGTATGATTATGTTTCCTAGCCTGATGTTTAATTGGGCATCTAAGCAGTATCAGTGGCCCTATGATTCTTTGTGTTCACCGAAATGGAAAGTAAATCCTTACTAAATTCATCAAATTAAATCCTTGATACATCCCATTGCTTGGTATCTTGCAATGTGGAAAATTTACCATTGTGTTTCCGTCTTAGATTCTTCTTTCATCTATCACCATTTACTTTCATAACTTCTTGCTTTGTGACTGTCTAGGACTTCATTAAATTCTGTAAATGAAGTCGGGTTCGTTTGTGTTAAATTATTGCAGCTTGTCCTTTGTACACTGTGATGTGGACATGCGCAAGACATACTGGTGGCTACTACACTGTAACACTTGAACAACTGCTCCTCCCCCCCAAGGCATTTGTACCTTCTGTCTGAACTTTTATTACTGCCTGTTAAATTATAGCAATCCCATTAATGCCTAACAAATGTCTTTGTTCTCCTGGAATTGTCACTGTATGTTGGTCTTTTCCCAGCTGCTGGTTATGTAGTTACCAATCTTTGCCAGTTATCTCAGATGCAGGTCTGGCTTTACTTCGGTTAGATGGAGCACCAAAAGTTCTCCAGCATTATATCAAGATACGTTCCTGTCTCTTCTACACTGTGTATTGAGTCCCCATTTTTCCTCTTGGCTAGCTGGCCTTGTATGCTGAGGGAGAAGTACAAAGAAGATTACTTTAGAAATGTTTTCACAATTTCGGTTAGTCATGCATCCGGATTTACCAACGGTTCCAGTATGAACTATAATCACTATTTCCATTTCTCCCTTACATACCACTCCTCCAGCACACATGTATGATTTATTTTATTGGCTTTGCTGACAGTTAAAGGTTCTTGGCATTTGAGAAAGTAAGTGTTGGCATTCCCAGTCCTGTGATCATCAAATACAGATAAGTACTCCTCTGCAGATACTCGCAGAAAGTTATGTTTCTTGCTACCTGAGCTGATAGGGTTGCAAATATAAATGCAATATAAATATAAGTTTTGAAAGCAAGAATGAGCAATTTCTTCCCTTTTCCATTTCAAATAGTATGTGAGAATGTCCATCCCTTTACCAGTAGATTTTGTACAACAAACACCAGGGTTTTTTTCAGACAGAAATTATATATCATTTGTTTGTAGCAATATCTATTAAAGAATAGTATCAGGTAAGAAAGAGCATTGGGTAGTGTCATAGTCTAAGAGTGCTTGCAAAAGCATCGTATTTGACATTTCTCAGAAGAATGGGACATAGTTATAAGGTCACCTTTTGGTATCTACTGTGTTACTGGTAGGCCGCCAGTCCTCTTGGTGTGTCAGTAGGCATTCCCTTTTTACAGAACTGCATCTTCAGCAGAGTGACAAACACCAAAAGCAATGAAATTCGAAACACATGAGATAGAAAGACAAAGGTCTTCCCAGTGAATTGCTTTACTCTCTGTGGCTTGGGTCTGTACTGTAGGTCTGAACCATAGTCATGTGGCCAGGCTTTTTCCCATATCCTGGGCTGGTGAGGACAGACCACTGCAGAAGCTGAAAAGCTTACAGTTTTTAATTCCTGGTTACTACATTGTGATCATTTGCTCTGCCTGCTTTTGCAATGGTCTTGGTAGTCAGTGTAGGCCTTGCTTGGCTGAGTATTTACTAATGGCTAAATTTTAGGGTCACTGGAGAGCTGGGGATAAGAGAGAGTGAAACAGAGGAAAGGAGGAATCATCCTAAGTCTGTAAGAGATGTATAGTCATCAACAAGGTGAGGAGAAAGGAATGAACTATTTGATAATATCTAAAAAGAATCATTTGGAGGAAGGCAGCGGAGGGTAGGAAGCTTCTCCCTTCCCCAAAGTGTTTCTATGAGATCACACCAATGATTTGATAAACAATACACTTTCCATCTTTACTGATTGACTGTTTCATAGTTGCCTTCCGTAACCACAGAGCGTGAACTCGTACTTGGGCTGCACCACACTGTGCTGGACACCAGTATGGGCAACACTTCATAAGGGATTTGCTTGCTGGAAAGGCCTAGTGCTTTGGCTGCATACATATGCAGACTAACTGGACTAATCTATTGTTTACTGAATAAATGGCTAATAAGCACAAGATATTACTGATTTAAAAAAAAAAAAAAATCTAATTCTAATTGTATTTAGTAGCTTGGTAACAGTTCCAAAGGTGTCTGTGAAGCAGGATGCTAACAGGTGCAGCTTTGTATTGTATCAGTGAAGAACAACACCATCATCTTCTGTCTCAAATAGCATACGGTTCACAGAATCATAGAATAATTTAGGTAGCAGGGACCTCTAGAGTCACCTCATCGAATCCACTATTCAAAGCAGAACAGACTAGCTCAAGTTACTCAGGGCCTTGTTCAGTAATTTGTTCAAGTTGAGGTTTCTTTTAAATGTAAGTTGTTCCATGTCACGCCAGCTGGTCCGCTTCTTGTATGCCTGTTTTGCTCCTGGATAGCTCCATCCGTGTCAGTCAAGTTATTCCTTTTCCACATGGCTTTGAGAAGAGAATGGCTTTGAGTAATTCGCTGTAAGAGTGCACAGTACTCTCAAAGAGCCCAAGAATTGATGAAACTCACGTCAGGGAACTTCACACTGGTTTTTTTAAAACTTCTTCAGCTGAATGTTTATCCCAAGAAATGGTTATTTCCAAAGCCCATCTGAGGGAGCCTGCATGTCTTTAACTGCAATATGTCTTGAGTAAGCCAAATTCTTGTCTGCGCTAGGTGTGGGTTGTAATTATGTGCAAGAAAATAAGGCTACAAGCAGCACTTATCAAGTAGGAGGAGGACATAAGGGAACAGCTTTGGCTGTGGATGGTCTGCCCTTGCCTCCATGCCATCCCTGGTTTAGTTCTGGTCTGTACCTATGACACATGATGGTCATATGTTTCTCAAGAAAAATTATGATCTTTATAATAGACTGAATCTCTGAATTCAGTGCTTAGTGAAGAAAACATTACCAGTGTTTTGTGCAACAAATGGATACAGTGAGCATGTCACCAGCCTTCCTGTGAAGCAAAATACTATGGACCCTCTCATTTTCTTCCACATATTCTAGTGCTAGTCCCAACATCTCTTCTTCTGAACTTCCACAATAATTATCAAATCCTAGATAGGGCAAGAGTGTGTCAGGCCCGAGCACAATTCATATGCTCTGTGCAAATGCTGGAGGGAAAACTAGAGAACACCTGCATAACTATTTTATTACTGAACAGGACTCTTTGTCTAACCTGTCAACCACCCTGCTGGGAATCTCTCATTTTGACACAATAACGAGAGAACCAGTTTTACAAATGAATGTTCAGATGCTGAAAAGAGCAAGTCCCAACTTATATGCTCTGCATGTCACCTTTCTGTTTAATAGGGTGTAATTTAGATGCCAGTTCAGTGGAGGTTTCACCCCTTGCTTTTTCACTTCCAGTTAAGCACGTCGGTGGGTTGAGATGAACATACCCTGGAGCTGTAGCAGTCTTCCCTCATAATAGCATAGAAAGGATTAACCACAAACATATTTTAAAATAATTCCTCCTCTTGGTTGGTTTTCCTTTTAAAGTTCCCATTTTCTTCATTTGACTTGCTGACCTGGTTGAACACTGCAGTGAAGACATAAAACTAGCTCCCCTGGGAACCTTGATAATGTAGCTCTCGCCTTTGCAACAATGCTGTCCCAAGTTACATTTGTCCAGGCTCTGTTCCTTCATTTTCAGGAAGTCGGGCAACAAATCTGTTCTTCTAAGCTCGATGAGCACTGCGCATGTGTCAGGTGTCTGCCAGGTTGCTCCATTCAAGTCTGTAGGATTTGTAGTCTTCTCCAGAAAGATGATCTCACTCGTTCTGTCTGAGGTGCCTTTTACGCCCACGGTTGGAGTATGTGTGCATGTGCAATCCCTGCAATTGTAGCTGTCAAAGAAGAGAGCTGTTGGACAAGGGCCCAGCTTTAGAAAAATTAGCTCTTCAATAATTTATGATTGCAACACTTACGAAGGTTTGATGACTCTGCAACCAGAGACCAGGTTGTGGCCACCGCATGCAGCGGTGAATGATGCAAGAATGATGCATCTCCCCTGTCTGAGGCATTGAACAGTGCCTCCATACAATGGCAGTCCCCAAGAGCTTTGAAATCAGGCAGCGCTCCTGCCTTAGAGCATCAGTTCTCTATCAGCAAAATGAGTGGAGGTACACAGGGACTAAGTAAACGTGGAGAACAAATACATGGTGCTGGGCATAAGGTCAGTCTCTGTTACTGAGTGAAACAGGTCAAGAAAGAGGAGACAGTAACAGTGGCTTGAGTCAGTGGTGGGAGTCCAGACCACAAAGAGGCACACGGAGAGGGTGTTGGGGAAGGGACACTAGCAGACACTGTGTCCCAAAAGGGCCAAAAGGTCAGCATGGCCAGTGGGGAGAAACACCAGCCATCTCGGAGACAGAGGAGAGAGATTTAGGGGAGTAAGAGAGGAAATCCCAACCCTTCGAGAATGACAGACTCTTGGTGACAGAAGCGCTTTCCCTGAGTGATTAGTTGATCAATTAGCTAGCTTTACTGCAGCTTTTGTATAGATGGATAAAGCACTAGCCCAAGGTAGATCAGTTGCTGACAGAATCCGTGCCCGTCATTAGATGTTGGCAGACATAGCTGTGCCTCAACAGGGAAAGAAACTTTGTCAGCATTTGGATGAAGCCAGTGGCCACCTGCAACACAGTTTCACTATCTGAGACCTTTTTTGGTTTCAAATATGGCCTTTATTCAGTTTTATTCCCGTCTCTTAAACTTTATTCCTCTTCCACTGGCCTGCTGGTTGATCTTGGGCATTTTTTTTAATCTACATACCTCAGTTTCTACATCTGTATAATAGGCATAAAATAACTTGTCTAAGGATGCTCTATCAACCAGTATGTGGGAGCTCTGACCTTAGAAGAGAGAAAAAATATTTTAATTAGATTAAATTACCTTTTTAAAAATCAAGAATCTTCTAATGCATTGCCTTTCCATTTGAAATGCATTTTAACAAGTGTTGCATATCATTCATTAGATGTGACTTGTCTCTTATCTACCTTATTTTAGCTTTTACTTTATTTGACTGCAGAACAATTTGAATAGAGTCCAGAAAATACCAAACATTTGGTTCGTCTGTCTCTGATATTGAACAGCCACATTACGGGGGTTGTGCCTAGCCAACTAGGAGATGTCTGTAATAATGACAGGTCTTGACTCTTTCTGAAAAACAAGGTTTGCTTATCTGACACTAAAATCTCTGGCTCTGACACCCAAAACTGAGAAGCATACTGAGTGTCTGGGAAGCATATGTTCCAAATCAGCTGTCATTAAATGACCGAGCAAATGCATGGAACAACCTAGACATTCTTCACACACTGCAAATGCATAGACGCTTTCTCTTATTTTTTCCTTTACACTCATTTCAAATGGAAACCTCTCCAAAAGCCAGGTACTGTGGTACACAATGGGAAAATAGCACTGGGAGTGATTGATTGCAAAAAATGGAAGATGTATTGTGTAATCATAAGCCGGGAGAAGGAGCAGGCAACATGACTGGGTTTCCATTTCAAATAAATAGACAGTGGAACAATCAAGAAACTGCCAAAGTAAATGAATTCAGCATGGTTGGAACACCAGCACATCGCTGCTTCAGAGAGGATTTCTGTCACAAGTTACAGCATCAATGGTGAAAGACACAGGTCTTCTGTTTTATTTTTCACTTCCTGAGCCACACTCTGCTCTCTGTTATTCTAACTGACATCTGGAGGAATGCCAGGGAGTTCACTGAAATTAGTCTGGTTTTAAATTATTGTAACACAGATCAGATTCCTGCCCACTGTCCTTGAACCCCTGAGATATGCAAAATGTGTGATGGACTCTTTCTCATGGGGATTTATACGCTGATTTAACTGTTCACGACAGCTTCTTTACCACATTAGGAGCTTTAGGGGAGAAGGAAAAAAAAAATTTTAACCGAAAAAGTGCCAGAAATAAAGAAAAATCAGTTACTCTCCATGGAAATTGTAAGAGGTCACTAGGCCATATCAGAGCACATTATTTAAATTCTTGTAGCTATCATCAGCAGGGCAGAACTTCTCTTCCAACATGGCCGAATCTGTATTTGATCTTGAAATTTGAGATATATTAAATTAGAGATTATCATACTCCTTTACTTTGAGATCTGTCACGGGGCTTCTTGTAAAAGGCTTTGATTTTGCATAAGCTGAATATAACCATTACAACATGCACACCCTTGACATGCAGCAAACACTGTAGCTTGACAAACTTCAACGGTGTTGCGTATGTGTATAAGCAAGGATTTGCCAACATACTGGGTCATGCACAGCTTGTGTCAAAAGGACAGAGCGCTCAAACAGTATCATGATCTAATACCTGACATGCTTTATGTGAAAGCAGGGCACTCCTTCATTAGCTGAAGGTCACAGATTATAATAATGCTTGGCACTTACTTACAATCCTGAAGGTGTTGTACTCCATCTAATTAAAATTTGCGGATATGTAGGCTTTTATGCATAGGGAAAGTAAAGTAGAGATTTCCCTAAAGGCATAGATAGAAGAGGAAAGAAGTCGTAGGCACAGAATCCTAATTCTAATTCAGTTCCTGAGCACCAGTCCTTCCTCAGATTCCTGGACACACTTTCTAATAATAAGGAAAGAATTGGAATTTCATCCCCCCAAAAAAAATCCAAAATGAGCAATGAGTAATAAATCTATCATTTATGCTAAACCATGGCACAATATTTTGAATAACGAAGAGGGTTTTTCAGGAGTATGAGTAGAAAATAAAAGCATAACACCCACTAGGGTTAGAATTTACAGGCTTATTACAAACCCAAAGTCATCCCTTATTTCCCTTACTACTTCACATCTTTCCCAGAGCAAAATTATAGACTATGTACCAGGAGCTTTAAAGAAGAACATGTAACACATTCATCTTATGCAGTCTTTGCATGTCAATGCATTTATTAAGCTGAAAACATTACTTTTTTAGCTTACATTAACCATGATGGTAGAAGGGAAACCCAAATCTAACCAATTCCATGTTTGTATTTTAAGAGATTTTATTCGCTTTCTACCAAGTTTTATTAATAAATGCGTACTGCGTAATGAAATGTTCAATACTTCAGAAATCACATGAAAGTATCTTCACTGGCAATTGTGCGAAGCTCACATCAGCTGGGAGTACAACTGTCTGTCACTCTTCACACTCAATGTGAGAGGCATTCACAAAAGCCAGCTCCCTTGGCTCTCTCCATGCTCACTGAGGTTGGCTGTTACTAGTATTTGAAACAGCTATGGTCGTATCCCTGGTATTGAGTCGCCAACTGAAGGGACGCATCTCCTTTGCTGAGAAAATTCCCTGACATCTGCAAAGTTAAAGAAAAGTTAGGTTTATCTTCAGAAGCATTTTGGAATTTTTGTGCGAGCACAGACAGACTCAGCCCTGCCTGCCTGAGTTACGCCACTGATGGTCAGCAAGGCCCACTTGCTTTAGTAGGAGCAATGCCCAAGGACAAGTGTTCTGTGTGTTTGGGATGCAACCTTGCAGTGTATATTCAAGCAAAATGCCATGGAGCTTGGCTTAAGAATGTAGGTTAAGGCCTATGCCTGTCATTAATCAATAAAGAGAGAGGCTGTAAACTGCAGAGTACACGCAGTTGACTGGCTGTGTCTTGCAGTTTATAAAGTCTCTTTTCCTGTTATTCTATAGGGCGGCATCATTAAATAGAAATGTTTAAATAGTCACATATATTTTAGTGTGTCTACTTTGCTCTTAAAATTGAATAGGTGCACAACCCTTCTAAAGAAAGAGTTTCTCCATTTCATTGTATACTAGCTTAGAGAAGGTCTTAGCACTTCATAAATACTACTAGCTTTTCAAACCATACTTTGCACTCTTAAAACACTGTGCAAGCATTGTCTGGTGACATGGGAAAAATATGCAGAGACCAATGTTCACTAAAGTGCATTAGATGTGGCTTTGTACCCTTATTCAGTGGCCATAATTTCAATTCTTCCGGAGATAAGGAACAGACAAAGCAGGCTGCCACCATCTCTGTGGTATTTTGTGGCTACCATCTTGAATTTTTTGTGTCAAACTGGAGAAGTCAAGAAGGTCATTCTTAATAAAAGCATTAACTGTGGACAGGATGAATTGTATCAAAGAATTAATTTTTCAAGAAAGCAGAATGTTCTCTCACTGTGTCTTGTAGTTCTCCTTGTGTTTTAAACCAGAGCAGTACACTGGAATAACTTTTCTTAATAGGCTACATTTGCTTTTGATAAATTGAAAACAGTGAAAATGATAGTATGGAGAGTTGAGAAGTGTTTTTCCTCAAAGCACTAGCTAGAGAAGATTTCATGTAAGAGTGTGGAAGACATTTTCAGGAGTTGAATAAACAGGCTCCGTTATTTATACTGAAAAATTCCAAAGATTAGGCTTCTGCTTTTTAATGTCTCAGCCCTAAAAGGTATATGATATATGTGTTTGGTTTGTTCTTTTTACATTTGCCCTTTAAGTGCAGGGTCCATTGATAGCCATTTAGAAAGCACCCAGGACTTGAGTGCCATGTGTTTTAGCAAAGCTAACAAGAGAGATTTTAGATATAAGGACTAGTGTTTGAAACAACCTCATGAAATTGCTGGTTTCTATACACTGCCGGGAATCATCCCGGGATAGTGGGGGAGCAGGGAAGCTTCAGAGGAAGTCTTAAAGAAACGAGCTGTCGCCAGTGCTGTCGTGAGTGCCAGTGAGAGTCAGACTGGCAGTTTAGTCAGGGTTAAACTAGCGTCTGGAATTTGGACGCCCCTGAGCACAAATCGTTAACGCCAGGGAGCTCTGTAGCTGACTGGCACTTCAGCCAGCCATACAGACATGGGGCAGCTATCCTGCCCGCGGATGACTTGTCTAACCTTTGGAGAGAGGAGGGGATCAGATGTACACAGAGATGACAACTAGTGGCTTTTTTCATCCTCTCATGTAGGATGGTCAGAATCATATTTATCGTTCTTTCACAGTGGATTCACACATATTTTTTCATCCATCTTAGGCCTGCAAGAGTCATCCTTGCTGCTGAACGAGGCAGGATGCTGCAAAATTATTCAGTACTCCAGAGAGATGTTTAAAATGTAAGCCACTGGGTTTAATGAGGGGACAGGCCTTTTCCAGCACTCACCAGGTCTCTGGAACATTTTCCTTGCTTTCTGTGAAGCAGTCCGATTTTGCGTGGCCTCGCAAGAGACCTTTTTGGAGAGGGTTGCGTGTAACGCGAGAGTTTCTGGAAATGAGTGCGGAGTGTCAAATTTGACCCACTGCTGTGATTTGATTGCAGTATTTATAGTGGCTGAGGATGCCTGAAATGCCTGAAGATGTAGTCATCTTCTGTGTTATTGTCTGAATTGGACTATCAAAGTCATGAAATTGAGGGTGTGATTCAGTGAGACTTGCCAGAACCTCTGTCAGCTGCTGAGGAACAGAGTTCTAGAGGAATTGATGGGAATTGGTGGATCTTTATGTTTCTCAGGATCAGACCTACATCACTTTAGGAGTAACTATTGCCCCATGATTGATATAGCTTTCCCAAATTTAGAATATATTTGCACTCTTTTTTTTTTTTTTTGTTAACGTAAACTACAGTGAGAGCTGTAGTCTGGGGCACTTCAGTGGCATGCGAAGTTGGCAAGAACTGGTGGTCTGGGGCACAAGCTTGGACTATTAACCTCTGACTCCCATTAGTTCCCAAGAAATGCCTAGTGATCAGTGTTGCTTAATTAATTTGTAGCGAACTGACAGGAAGATGTGGACCTGTTTTCTCCTAATTGTATTACTTTATAAATATGTCCTTTAAAAACCTTGTTCGTGTTATTTAGACTTTTGACCTCCCATTCATCTTTCTCCTGCCATACAACAGATGGACTTGAATCTAGCATGAACAATGTCAAGTCTTCATCTAGTAGGAGCTCTCACCAGGATTGCTCCTGGCTGCTCTGGCTTGCAAATACCCTGTTTCAATAGAAATGAGAAAAATGCCTTTATCCTCATTTTTCTGTGAAATACAATGTATTTGGAAGATAAGCCTAGACCTTCATGTTAATCATAAATCAATTATGTTTATTCTTAACCTAGAAAGCATGAGAATTCCTTCTTTCCTTATTGTAAAATCCAGTAGGATATTCACAGTAATTATGCCACTATTTATACAAATCATAGGCTCATATCACAATCATTAGAGCTACAACTGAGTAGTTGTCCATCTTAGAATATTTGAAATGTCCATTTCAATTGCAGTGGAGGTTTGGGAATTTATTTATTTTTAATAGCTGAAGTAAATCCTTTTATTAACCAGATTTCCCCTTTTTATTCCTCATGTAGCCTTTTGAGTTCAGTCAGATTTTACACGACAGAATTCTGCATGAAGAAAGTGAGAAGGGAGCTACAAGGTTAAGTCTGTAAAATACTATCTATGCACCGTACCGTTGGCCATTGATTTGGCAGACAAGCACCCTGCAAGATTGCTCCTTACACCTTGAGTCTGTAAACAGATTATGTCAGTCGAGCTGTCCCCACTGTTTGTTATTACTATTACTTGAACCATCCAATGTGTTTATCAGATGGAGACGTCCTCTGTGTTAAGGGATGTACAAGGACAGCGTAAATGTGAGGAAAGGTGGCATGAAAGAAATATCCTTAATTCTGCTACATACATAAGCAGCTGGGATAAAGAGAAAGTAAAGATACTTCACTGTCTTCATGCTCCCAGATTTTTGAGGTTGGGGTTTTTTTGGGAGGTGAGGTATTTACAGTGCTGATCTCACCTGGAACAAATTGGTTCTAGCTTACAGGAAAATAGGAAAAATGGGTTAATCCACCATCTGTGGCTTGCATATACTATTCTATTCCCAACCATGTCTAAAAACCAGCTAGATTCATCATGGGCTCTCAACTCCCTTAAACCAATTTACCCCATGTGATACTGAGGTTCTGGGTTTGGCTCATGTTGTGACTAGCAGTGCCAGAAGAATAAATCCACTGCATCTTGCCTCACAGTTTAGTTGGCAAGATATCAAATAAGGACAGTTCTTTTTATGAGAGTTCACGTTTAATTGTCGATGTCTAGAACTCAAGCACCAGAAATATCCCTTTATTCTGTGTGCATTATGAAATAGGTGTCATGGACTCATTTCTCCTGTTCGTCTTGGACTCTGTGGAATGTAAGCATGATCTTATGGTCAGGCCCTGCTGCCCTTTCCACATTAAGTACTAAACTGTCAGAATGAGTGGAAACAGGTGTATGCAGAGAAAGAAAGATGGCTATATCTGAAAGAGTGATTTTGATTGTTGCAGCCATGGATGAAATTAAATCTGGCTGAGAAGTGCAACCAAAATTTTTCAGGCTCATTTGTGCACCATCATGACTAGTGACACATGTGCCAGCAAGCGTGTTATTAAAAGGGCACTTCAAAACTTCTCCCCTCATGGCAATGCCCATTTCAGTTGCACGTTATTACTTCTTGAAGACTCTAGGAAATACTTTGGCTTTGTTATGGCAAACTTTACACCTCTGTGTGCTCAGTCTATATTCTCTCATTTCTGCATTGTTCCCTTAGAGGTCAGAAAGCATTTTTTTTAAGATTAGAAAGCCCACTTTAGGCTAGCAAAGGTATAAGTGGGAATAGCAACTAGCTTGTCATACTCAGTGGTGCAGTAAATGCTAAAATATGCTCTTTGATTAACTGGCATCCTGACAAATGACAATGATGAATCAGAACAAATATTCCAAGTAGTACTCATGTGAAGTATCAAAGATGATAGTTCTGCCCCTGAGATTTCATTTCTTATTTCTTATTCAGCTTTTTAAAACTATGTAAAGATGCATGAGCTCAGCCCACTTTTTGCACTTTTCTGTGCAGAAATAAAAGCTTCCTAATGAGTAGGCCAAACGATTTAAATGTTCCCTTCATCTTTCTTTCACTTCCCTAAAAATATGTGACTAAAATCAGTCCCAGTCAGTTTGCATGTAATTGCCAGTGCTGGAAAACAGGCACCTGAAGTATCCCATCGTTTCCCATGCGCTGTGAGATAGCAAGGATGTATCTGCTCTGCATGGCTCAAGCTCCCTAAATGTAAAGTGCACTTTGAGATCATGTACACTTCCTACAGGCTGAGGCTGTTACTACCTCCCGCATAAAAGCAGCTACTATTTGTGTCAAAGTGCAAGTATGGTAAGCAGTTTTACAGGATATACAGCGTAATGAAGAACTGGATTGTTATAGAGGGGTTTAAATTGCCAGTTAAATAGTCTTTTGTCATCACTTTGGTGGGGAAAGGGGGACATCTGGTGGGAGGTCTGTGTAAAATGGAGCAAGGCAAGTTCCTACTTGAAGCGGTAGGGTACAAATCCCTATGGAAGTGGTATATTCTGAGTAGCCATTAGATTTTGCTTAATTTCTAACCAAAAGTGTTGATTAATTAAGGCATATCAAAATCACACAGCAGAATGTTTTGCAGTGGTGCATATTGTAAATCCCTCACTTCCCTTTTATCAAGTTCACAAAGAAACACAGCTAAGCCTGGATGAATGCCCAGTACCCTCTTGTAAAGAGATTTTCACAAAAGGTCTGGGAGAGAAGGGGTGAGAGGAAGTCTGATCCAGAAAAAGCACTTACTATTTTTTGCTGGGGGTTAGAAAATAAATATTAGAAATCTGCAAGCATTCCCTGAGTACATAAAAAAGCAAGTTGTGGAAGCCTTGAGTAGACATCTTCTCAAGGATTATAACCTGCTTAATCAAGGCTTGGAAATGCAACAAGGCAAGAGGCAAAACATACAGTAAAACTCGAGCGTGACACTTCAAAGTAAATTGCAGCAGATTAAAAGACATAAGAATGTGGCACATGCAGGGTAAATGCCTAGTATACTTTGGCCCATCGTGTAAATAATAAGTAAAGATTGTATTTATTGATAAAGAGGAGGAGAGGTACAAGTCTCTGTTGTTTCCATCATCTCTGATCCTTCCCTAGCAACAGGCAGTCTGGAATATGCAGCTTTGTTCCTTCTGCTGACATGTCATAGCTTCTGTCCCATTTTGTGAATGATCCCCTTCCGAAATCATTCTGTGGGGAGGCAGCTCCAGGGTCGCAGCAGTCACAGGGTGAGAGCTTCCGTCTTGCTGTGGGAGCAGCAATGCCGGGAAATCATTCCCTGCCCAAGCATTGCTACGCGGGGCTTTGAGAAGAAGACAGCCAGCATGATGGGAGCCCTCGCCACTGCTGTTCTCTCTCTCTTTCTCTCTCAGGCCTTCTTGCATTGTAGCTCTGCTATCTCACCCACTGCAAACTGAGTGAATTTCATTTCCAGTACATTCTGCGGCAAATAGACACATTTCTTTTCACCAAAGAGTGCACAAGAGATCTGTTGCAAGCTGAGAATTGAAGTGAGCGTACTACTTTTTCCCCTAGTGCACTGCACGCCATATTTCACTTCTTTGTCTGAATCATCTTATATTCTGTGTCCCGTGCAGGATAGCGTACTTTTAGCCATCACTGTTACAAACAGATTTTTTTTTAATATTTCTCAGTTCTCACTAAAACATTGTGTCTGAGCACATTCCAGATTTATCTGCCGTCTTTAAAGTGCAGTAAGAGACTCTCAGTGCAGACAATTTATGCTTGCATTTGCATTTAAGTTATCATTAGGATAAGGTCTTAAATCAGATTATGATTAGCTTGCTTTTGCAAAGCTAAAGCAGAACTTTCTAAGATAAACTGTATCTTGCTACTATCCAAAAAGTTATTTCCATATAAAGTATGTTTATTAAATGTGCTGAACTGTTATAAAGCTACTTTAAATTTATGAAAAGACTAAGAATCTGCTTGGCAAGAATACTTGAAATGACAATATATATCATAAATGCCTTTCATACTATATAAAGAACAGCATGCAAAAAGAACAACTAAAAAAGTTCGGCATGTTCACTTATGCTCTGAGTACAACATAAGCCAAGCTGACCTCATTTTGTACGAGGCTATTTTATACTCAAATATACCACTAATCTTTATTTTATCTGTTGTACATTCATTATTTTTGGCCAAATCTGAAATGAGAGCATTCAGGCTTCTGAGCTGCCTGATAGAGAGGAATTTAAAAATGGAACAAGGTTCAGAACTGACTCCTCTGATGGATACATAATTTATTTTAAACGATAGGCTTCTAAGCTCACAGAAAGAAGTAATACTTAACGTTGTGGTCCTATCTGGAATGCACATTTTAATTGTTGGAACTTCTACTGCAAACAGAGTTTCAATTCTCTCTTTCAAAAGTGAGTGATGTCACAGTTTGTTAATTTTGGCAATCACTCTCTGGGTAGTTTAGTTTTGTAACGCACTACAACTGGCAAGTTAAGCCATTAGGAAAATTATTAGAGCCAAGTGCCCTTTTACTGTCAAACAACGAAGAATATGATTTCTTGCACTAAATCTTCAATTCCCATTGGTTCCAGTAGGGTTTTATATCAGTGATGCAAAGTCATTTTTAAAGGCAGGCTTTCACAGCTGATGGTGGATGGTGAAATAGCTCTGTGAAGCACCGTTACTCAACGCAGTTAGTGCACTGATGACTCTTCAGAGGGGTACTAGCTGTTTGAATAACTTTTCTGTCTAGAGATGTGCCCAAACCAAAATTCTGGATTTGAACACCCATTAATCAAGGAATGAAGTTTTAGCACCTAAATCTGATTTTGTTTTTGCAGTTGATAGGCAACAAAGGGAATGGTAGATTGTCTTTGCCATTTGTGAGAAAAATCACAGTGAGATTGTTCCCATGGGGACTCAGTTGGCTAAGCTGTATAACTAAATTTTCAAAAGAATTGACCAATCCAATTGCCTGTAATTGCAGAGTTTAGCACACTTAGAAAGCTAGTCAAATTTCAGCATCAGTCTGGTATGTTCTTCTATTTGTACACCATATTAGTCCAATGGGATTTTCTACTTTTCTCTGGACATTGAATATTTACTACTTGCAAATGAAAGATACCAGCCTTGATGGAAAAATCATCTGATATGATGTGGTAGGTCCTGCCTTCCTGACAGCCTCGGTAGCTTATCAGCTAGAGTGAGTGCTTGCACCACCAAAAGGCCAGCCAGAGGGCCAGATAATGCTTGGGCATTGAGAGGCAAGGTGTGCAAATGGCATCATCCCTGAGCATTGCTGGCAGTTCCCTTGCAGAGTCCAAAATGAAAAGGTTTGCGTGACTCTGTGTGTGTGTGCACATATGTATTTTTCAAAATACCTTCAGATCATTTTTGTGGAAGCGTAGCCATCTGTAAACCTGTTCCTTGTCTGCGTTGAGCAATTTTGATTGTCCCAGACTCATCCATGAAATGAACAGGTGACTGAGACGTAGTTGCACTAGGGAAAAAATAGGTCCCTTGTGGCAATAGATTGCAGCAGTCTTCAGCACAATAAGTTGCAAGTGTTTCCAATAGAAAGCTTATGCACATGTATAAAAGATATTGTTAGCAATTTGGATTAAAATGATACTGGAGTTAAAGCTTACCTGTTCTCTTCTCAGGAACAGTGCGATGAAGAAGATATAGCTGTTTTTTAATTGGGCTTTTCTGTCAAATCTTGCATAAATAAATCCAAACTCCATTGAACTACACAAACAGAATCCATGACAGATTAATTTTGCACGGCCTAGGCTTGCTTGTGAACATCATACGCAACTGGACTTCCTGTAGCAGACTGGCTCCCCAGCGTACGTCTGTTGACAACAACCGTCATGACCTGTGCACAACATATATGCAGCTGAGGGTGTGTAATACCTGTACATGTGTTTCATTACGAACTCTGCGTAGGAGCGTTCCATCTTCCTGGAAGATTAACGCTTTTTCTTTGGCTCCAGAGAGGCAAAAGATAGTCTGTGAGAGAATTCAGAAAAGGAAGCATTCATTTGAATTGAAAACACAGACAGGAAAATACATGACATTTATAGCACAACAGTTTATTTCTAAGGGATTAGCTGATGAGATTTTAGGAATAAATATGATGTACATTAGGTTTAGAAAAGGCTTTTCCCTAGATTACCGTAAGAACATTATGCCATTGATTTCTGACACTGGATTTGTAAACGTAAAATGTAGTGCTGAGTCAGTAAGCACAACTTTTGTGGAAGTTAGAAGTCATCTCATGCAGTAATTGTTTCAGCTGTAACTCTGACACCAGCAGAAGTGCGGGAAGTGTGATTTCAGTTCTAACTGTATAATGATTGGGCTGAACTTACTAATTTCAATTTAACTCTGTTGAATTAATGAAGCTACACTAGAAGAAAATTCTTTTCTGACCTTATTTTCAACTGGATCTTTCTTTTTATTTTTTTTTAACCAAAGATAAATGTGAGATAGCTGTACTGGTTGCATCTGTAAATTCTCATGCCAACTTGACACCTCTCTTGTATTGCGCAGTCCTTGTTTAGGTGATAGAAATATTTATAAACACATCCATTTAGGTGATAGAAATATGTATAAGCATGAGGAGAACTGAAAATACCTCTGAGATAGTCCCACGGTCATTGTTTGTCAGAAAATAGGATTGAGACATAAAATTGCTTGTGAGAATGCTGGCACAACTGTTTGTGAAAAACATCACTGAAACTAGTTTGGGATTAAAGCTGGAATAATTTTTTTGCAAACAAGTCTGCTTAACGTATTTCACACTGCCTTACTTGGCGGAAGGTGTCCATGCATGGTCTTTGTTAATTTTTTTCCATTTTAATGAAAAGAACAGTTATTTTCACATCTTGTGTGGAAGCAGCAGTAACAATTAAATATTTTTAGTAATACTAACAGCTAGGCAGATGCAGGATTGGTGTGCTGATACTGAAAATTCTCTTAAGCTGCTTCTGCTTGGACTTGCTAGTGGAAAGATAAGGTTGAAAGTAGCACACAGTTCTCTTCCTGCACAGAAATGCTAGCACTCTTCTTACTGGCCTGTTTGTCAGGCTTACTTTAGTGTAGGAAGAATATCTGGGTAAATGTGCTATTTAAAATCTTGGAACTATAGTCATTTATTCAATGAAACAAAAGCCTGATGTTTCCTGCTACTGCAAAGTCTTCACTGTCATCAAGATAAAGTTGACCTTCAGTAAACCAGAAACTTATCTTTCACCATTCTTTGTTATTTTTGTGCTTCTTCCATTATTTCTTCTTCCTATTCCTTCTCCTTTGGCCACTGGAGAAACAGATATATACCTATATTACTACATATGTGCATTTACATATTTTTATAAATACATAAATGTGTTTAAATTTATGTATAAACATATCTATATATAAGTAACCTTGCAAAAGAAAACAATCATCAGTAACTAAAATTCATTTCTCTGGATCAACTGTGCTGAGTAACTGTCAGGAACAAAAGAACCCCCAAAGCACAGAAGAATTAACAGACTCTTTGAAGGCAACTCAAGACAAACCAGGCCATGGGCGCTGTCAGGACCAGCTCCCACAATACGGACAGAGAAAATGCTGGAGTGCCTGGGCCTGCTTCAGAATGCCACCAATGCTCTGAGTCATTCTGACTTAACACTATATTGTCAGAAAATATTTATAATACAGTAGAGCACAGTAGCACAACTCAAAATAAGGCACTGCTGTGCAAGGCTCTAAAGCGAACTTAGTAATAGCATACTGACTGCCTAGAAAAGCTCGCATCAATTTAGACAGCCCTCAGCAAAGTCACTCCTATAAAAGAAATTACTCATCCTCCAAACACCAAATGCCTCGTTAAGCTCTGAGATGTGCAGTAAGACACAGTAATCGCATTTTGCCCTGAAGCGTTTGGGAGTTAATAATTCTTGTAGAGAAAATCCACCTCATTCAATTCTGGGAGGAACTCATTGTCCACACAGCCACCACATCAGTCCGGTTTTCATCTAGAGGTGTTGCTTCAAAGGGACAACAAGTATTTCACGCTGTATGCTGGAATGTAGTTCTGCATCACTAACTCATAAAAGGATAATAAAGTGATACAAGTGGCAAGAACCACGATAGTGATGGATAATACTTGGGCAATAGCATGCGTGGGGTAAAAGAGACGTCACTCAGCAGCTCAGGCTTTGAGGGGCACACTGATTTCCATGTACACGACGCTGGGGCTCATTTCTGGCACTCTCAGCTGCCCCCCAAGAGAACTAGGGCCAGGCATGAGCTGGGGGCTGCTCGCATCTCCCACTCATCTTGCTGCGAACATGAAGTGCTTTGTCTGACATCCATGGCTCTGTAATGGTATGAGCCTACTTGAAGGGAAAGGGAAATCAGGCTTTTAGTGTCCCTGTAACTCTGTTCCTCCTCTTTTAAGATATTGTGAAAGTTTATTTATTCAGTATTGTTTTAAAGTTCAGATGCCTTAGTGACAGAGGCCTTTTACACAAATATTTGGAAGCTGTTCTTATGCGAGCTTTTAGAACTTATCTCCTCTGGAGTACTCCAGGGGTCTAGACAGATTTATTCCCTTTACATATGCTTGCTCTCTCTCCCCCTCCTTGTCTGTTCCTCCCCCTGCCCATGTTCTGTAAAACATACTAACTTCTTTGTCCTGAAAGGTATTTACTTTTAACTTATTCAAGAGATGGTCCTGAAACTTCATAGCTACGTGAATTAAACATTATCTAGTCTTTGGAGCTGCAAATGTTGCTGTGTTATCTTGACTCTGTAAGTGGGTACAAAAAACAATTTTTCCCTCCTTTTCAGTGGCATTAGGCATTATTCTGTATGAAATATCTCCATCCACTGGCTTACATATTTTATCAATGGTTATAAATATTCTGAATGGGTATAAGCCAATCAAATAAATAAATACAGCTGATTCCTGGCTCTTGAATGAGATCAAAGACAACCATAATCAACCACTTTAGAGCAAGAGCAAGTTTATGAAACTGACTCTTAAATTTTTGTTCCAATAAATTTTTGTTCCAGTGTATTTTTAAAAGAGGAGGAAGTGCTTTTAATTCCTACCTTATGCTGCCCCAGTAATTATTGCACCACTTCTATGGATTTAATCTTTTTATGATTTTTTTTATGTCTCCATGTATCTAGTTCATAAATTCCCAGACATTTTTTCCCACTTTGGATAACTTTACCTCCTTCTGGAATGGCAGACCTCTGTACCATGGAAGTAAAAAATAAGCTGTTGCAGAAGAGACTGAAAGATTGATGAAGCACAGGAACTAATAAATTATAAGGAGTGAGCATATCCTGCACTTATTTCACATAATTCTTTAAAATTCTTATGATTTTTTTTGTTCCATAAAGAGGCCTTTTGGCAAGAGCTTGCCCAAAGTGAACACACTCTAGGATTAAGCCTATAGCCACTTTCCCCCCGCCCCCTGTTTTTTTTCTCCTGACAGGAACTGGCAAAAAAAGAATCCCTATGCCTGGGAGTAGTTCTGCTGGAGGACACCACCACTGCCTGATCTTCATGCTCCTTTATTGGGTCCATCCTCATTCAGGTAACCCCATGCTGTCTAAGAAACCAGCCCCTGCAGAGTTGTGTTATTTCAGTCATTTCACTCAGGTGACTGTTTCAGACCATTCAGCTTAGTAACTTGGTATCTTTCAAGCACCAAACCTTTGATTCTGACGTATCTAACGTAACCCAAGTAAATGAAGCTGTACTAGAACTAAGCTAGGGAAAGATCAAAAGTGAGTATCAAAATGTATTGTTTTCAGTCATGGAGTAATCTGCACTAATAAGTTAAACTAAGAAAATTCAGCGCTATTAACAGGTACTGATCAGTGCTACAAATGGTAAGCAAAGAGCAGTAGAAACTAAGGCTGACTGGGTTTGTTGTTTTCGGTTGCAATTTGTGTCATTTTAGTTCCATAAGCAGTCTCTCTGATGGCGGGAGAATTCTCCAAATTCTTCTGTCAATCGTGTGCAGGGGCTTAGCATTGTTTCTGGTTAAAGCATCACACGTTGAGTCACAAATCTCACCTTTGAAGAAGCAATGCATTTAAAGGCAGGCAGGAAAGACCTCAACTGCAGAGCTCCAAACAGGAGGTTTACATTGAATTAAGGGTGGAAATGGTTTGGGCCCTTCCAGAAGCACCATCTGTTTCTACGGCTGGTCATTGTTTGGATTATTTATGACCATAATTTTAAATTTATCTGGTTAACCTTTGGATAGCCTCCTAAAATAACTATTGACTCTTTGAGTTTTCAGGGTAATATATTAAGATGCAAGAGTTTAATGTTGTTATTTAACGGAAAGAACCTCAAGCCTTTTCATGTAATATATCAATACCTACAAAACCAGGAAATAGCTATACTATCACATGGCAAAGGGAACTGCAGCATCACATATTTGTTGTTCATACCACGACCTATGCTTATTGAAATTTCTTCAGGATAAAACCAGAAAAGCAAAGGACAGCTTTTTTTTTTTTTTTTGAGACTTCCCCTCACCCGCAGTACTTACTGCAATATCTACATGTTACAGTTCAACAGGGAGAGAGGAGTAGATGGGATGAAGCTCCTCCAAAAATAAGAGAAAAGAAAAAGGAAATGGGTTTTGAGGATTCATGACTTGCATTAGACTTAAAATGGATGAAAGGAGATGGAAAAAAGACTTTTCCATACTAGCCTGTATGATCTCATCTTGCACTATTAGAGGTGCTGGGAGTCTTTCCATTTTCCTGGAGGGATCAGGTCCCACAATTCACAAATACTGTGCTAAAATAAAAATGGACAGAACCCTGGTTGGTTTTGCAAACATTCATCAAGGATGGTTCAAATTTAGGTCAAAAATAAGCTAGTAGAAATTAGTATATGTGGGAAAGGTTTTGTTAGACTGAGGTAGTTTTACTGGGAGTGTAATTACACTTTTCAGGCTCGCCTGGTTATGCATACCAATATATAGACTTCAGAATCAAAGAGTGTGAACTCTCACAAATTCACTTGTGTTTAAAGGGCAGAACTCCAGTCAAATGAGAACATTTATAGAATTTATTCTTCAAAAAGGGTGAGCCCACAATCTCATGCAGCTTTTGGCTCCTCTCAATGTAACAGGCTAAAAGAAACCCTAAGACTGAAACACCTTCCTGTTTCATTTTGGACTTTATGGCTTATGTCCAGCCTTGGTTTAAAATTAATTTTACAGTACTCTGAATCCACACAGCACTCTACAAAATGCACATTGATAAGGATGTTTGGCAGCTATTAAAAAAAAAAACAACAAAAATCCCACCAAACTTTTGCAAAGGAAAGTTAGTCTTTTCTTAGCAAAATAAGAATAAATTGAGGAAAACTTTTTAGTCTTCCTAATAATGTACTGTATTCTCCTTCCCACCAGAGAAAATATTCTTAAATTACGAAAATCTAAAAAAAGGCTGGCTTGCTTGCTTTCTGGTGATCTCCCTGCATTCCCTATCAATAAAAAATAAATCCAAAAAAAATATTGCAGTACAGTGCTACAATAAACAATAGCCCCAGGTATTTTAGGTGGAACTATACATACCTGCTAGAACAAAAGAACATTAGATGAGGATCTCAAAAAAACATTAATTCGGGTCTCCCAGGTGCTGGTACTGCAGAAAGATCTCATTGTTTCATTTGCATGAAAAAGAGCCAAAATGCTGCATACCTAGCCTTTTTGTTACTTACCCAAATTCACTTTGGCATAACCTTTTTAGCAGTTAATGAAGGCACTCAACCACATTATCACATGGCATGCTGAAGTCAAACACAGCAGAGGAAGTGAGCCAGGCTGACTTACTCTATTACAGCTGGGATTTTCCCAAAATGCATTCAGTATCCTTTTTATGATTCTAACCCTATAAAGTTAATTTGTCATATTAGACCCAAATTGAAATTTCCATATTAATCTGAAACACAAGCAAAAATGAAATTAAATTATATCAATGTATATAAACACCTGATGAGAGGGAATAAAGAAGAGGGAGCCAGGCTCTTTTCAGTCATGCTTACTGCCAAAACAGGAGGCAATGGACACAGATTAAAAACCATACAATCTGAACACAAGAAACCTTTTTTACTCCAAGGGAGGTCAAACACTGGCACAGGTTGCCCACGGAGGTTGTGCAGTCTCCATCCTTGGAGGTACTCAAAACCCAGCTGGACCTGGTCCTGAGCAGCCTGCTCTAGGTGGCCCTGTATGAGCAGGGGCATGGACTAGATGACCTCCAGAGGTGTCTTCCAACCTCAGCCATTCTGTGATTCTGTGAAAAGAGGAGCTTACCCTATAGCTAGTCTATCTAGTTAGCTCCAGTGTAAGACTGATGGCACAGTGTGGAGAAATTGATCATATTGTAGTTCTTTAAATAAGATTCCACAATGGCTAAACTGCATTTTTTGAACCTCACTAATCTCAAACAGATAAGGTGAGGGAAAAAGATGGGGGGTTTTACGTACCCTTTGTCCTTGTGGTTAATCGGCTTCAAATAATGCACTTAACCCATTCTGGAATCTTGCGAGACATATTTTTGTTCAAAGTGTCTTGCTGATATGATAAAGAAGCATGCAAATGCTTTCCAAAATTTCTTATGGAGCTGGCTTGAGTTTTGAAGTTTGCTACAAAAATAATACAAAATGACCAGTTACTTTTACATGACTTAATCTTATACTGCCGCCTAGTGGCTAAGATCTATGTGAGTTGCTGTACAACTTCACTACGTTTAGTAGTTACGTATGTTGTAGTATTATTTTCATTTCAGTAACAGTGTTGCCAAGTATAGTGAAAACCAGAGAAACTTCCAAGTTCAAGGACACTTAATATTCATGTTGAGCACTACTAGTGATTCGGTGCAGTCTTAATGTCAACAGGATCTCCAATTTAAAATATTCATGGTTTGAGATAGAATTACTTTAAAAATGAGCTGTAGTGAAGGACTTCAGCCATCATGTTTGAGATATCTATCAGTTGTCATTGTTAGAAAGAAACATTCTTGGCATAGATTGTGTTATAAATGTCCGGTGAGGAGTTTCTTGCGTCTTTCTACAAAGCTCTTGTGGCCCAAACATTAATGGGCTTGGTGGTGAACAGAGTTTATCTTGCTCAGTGCAGCAGATCCAGATACGGTAAGGCCTCAGGCATCTATTTCCCTTTCATTGCTGTAGTTCCTGTACCTGGCTAAGTTCACAAAATCAAGCCCATGAGTGTATTAAGCTTGAGCAATTGTAAATCATTCAGGAGTTCCAGGTTTTCCCACTTCACCCATACCCCATGCCATGGATCCTAGCAGCAATATATGACTTAGCAAAAAATCAGACTCTTGCAGAAGCTTAGAGGAAAGCACTAGTAGTAAAAACTACTTCTGCAGCTGACAGTGACAACAGCTAGATGGAGGAAGGGACTCCTCCTCATGAAGATGAGTTTCCAGCTACTCACACTACGTGACTTTTAATTCTTGGCATTTTGTATGCCTGTCACAGAAGCTGCTCCTACTGCAACTGTCAGCATTCTTTGTGATGGCAGGAGTTGTGGTAGCAAGGAGCAACAGACATGCACCTTGACTACTTCTAAAGTGTTTTTTTTTAAACCGACATATCTATATGTAGAGCTAGATATAGGTAAATTTTAAATTGATTTAGGTTTCGTCCCTAGAGGCTTCTGTAGCTCAGGTCTTGCTGGAAGGAGCAATTTTAGTCTGCAAAGTTAGGTGTGGAACAGAAAAAACAATGTCATTCTGTCCACCAGGTGGCACTTCGTCATCGGGCTTCTATGCTTAAAAATCACCTGAAGGCAAAACAAACTTCAGGTTATGATCATATGAGGTGTGAGGTCCTGTCTGTTTCTGGAAATGTAGTCTACCCAGATCTCTTCTGGGGAGGGGATTTTGATCTTAATGAAGATTTCTGGATTAATGGGATTTCTGGCATTGACTTGAAAGAAAAGCAACTTGGCCTCAATTAGGTGGAATCGTTAAAGAAATGAAATCTATTTGCAGAGTGCAGGACAGACTATTTTTCTTTTGTCTGATTTGTTAGAAGAGCTACATGAGTGATGGTGAGTGTTTTATATCTAATGCAACAGAGACGGGAAATGGAAAAGGGAACAGTCACTGAGTGGCAAAACTCAGAATTTTGGATGCTGAATAAGCCAAACAGACAGTACAATGCAAGACCTTCTTGCACTGATGGGAAACAGCCTAGTATAGAACTCATAAACCTTTATTTTCATGCAGTTTTAGTCCAACACGCACATTGTCTGATGTTTCTTTTCCTCATACCAGCTGGAAGTTAGGCTGCAGACATTAGTATAGTGTAAAGACATTAGTGTAGTGTAAATGAGGAATAAAATTCACTCTGGTGGGGGCAGCACAGTTTGAGTTTAGAAACTGTCCTTTTAACAGTCATCTGTGCAAAAATTGTAATTTAATGTTGTTTTAAAATGTTTTATCCTGCCCAGTTTGCATTATTATGTGTGAGTATGTTTAGATAAATGTAGGAACATAAGGTGTATGTGATGTGCGATATGCTATAGAAGCTGAAACTGCTTCCCAGGTGGAATAGATTCACATCATGTGTCAGCAGTCAGTGCACCCCAATACCCCTGTGCACCCCTGGAAAGACAGCTTCAGGCCTTACCTCAAGACCCTTTCAATCCTTGCCTCTCTTTCCACAGCAGCTCTCTGACAGTCATGGTTTTCCCAGAAGCAATGCACTGAGATCACAGAGAAGATCTGCCAAGGCCTTTGTGCTAGGACGGGTTTCTGACACTGTCTCGGCTGGAGATTAGGGAATATCGTGTTGATGACATGGAAATGGAGAAGAGGTTTCATTTCCCAACTAGCCAGTCCACACTTTGGCCTTGTATTTCTGTTCATTTGCATCAAGGGTGATTTAGAACCATTTGTGCTTTGCTACTCCATTTACCTCCCAGGCTTCTCAGAGGCTGCTGAAAGCGCTTCTGTAAGCATTACTGCTTGTTAAAATAATGAAAGTTTTTGTCTCCTTAGTGCAATACATGTACAATTATTGAACATTTCCTGAACCCTGGCTAGTGTTGTTCTGCTGAAAAGGCACATTTTAATATCAATAGCTTGTAAGTGAGCTGGAAAAAGGCTTCAGGCAGAGGAATAATCATTGTAAGAGCACCTACAAGAAAACGGTATCTAAGGTATCTAGTTCTCTTCCTTAGAAACAATAAAAGGCTTCATCTTGTCAATGCACAAAACTGGCATAAAAGTCCCATTTACTATGACCAGTTTGTTTCTGTTAAGGAGAACTGTTTCCAGGGCATGTGCTTAAATCAGTTTTTCTACAAAGAAGTGCAATTGTGTGCTAACCTACACTATGTGGTAGGAATCTGCCCCACCCTGTACTGTCACTGGGAGCAGACGCTGAACTGGAAATGATAGGTCCAGTTAGTGTACAGTTGGAGAAATAGGCAGCTCAAGTAATAAGCAAATCCCAGCAACATAACAGCATCCTGGAATCACGCTGTTGCTATTTCTGATCTGAAACACTTTGCTAGTGTTCTCATAATGCGTTTTAGCTGAGCTGTTTAAAAAAAAAATACTGCAATAAAAACTGACAGTCGAGTCTTGCCTACAGAGACAGGCTACTTCCCTTAAAGTCTGTTCTATCTGCTATGCCTTGGATCCTCAAGATGTAGTTGTATTAGTCTAACTATCAGGCCACACTGAAAGTGTTTGAGGGCTCCTGCACAGATCTTCATTATGCATCTCAGGGGGTCATCTCCTGATGTAAAACCTTTCTGCAAAGGAACAATTTCTAACCTTCTCTTTGCTGTCATCACCACCTCCCTTCATACCTCCCATCCTGCTAGTTCCACCCTACTTCCACTTCTCCCTCAACCCAGAATTAATATTGGAATCCTTTACAAAAGGAATTAAAGGAAAAAATGTCTTACCTTTACCAAATTCAGTCCAAAAAGTACTACAGAAACAGCACTTTAAAACTGAGAATAAGACTATATCATTATTGCCATGGTGATCAAAACTAGAACAGTAACATTTCTTTCATTTTTTTGAGCTCCCTCAGCCTGTATTTCTGATATGCCAAAGAACTTGGTCTCTGGACAAGGGTCTGATTAACTGCAGAACACCAAACAAATCTCTGAGCCACGAAAAAGAAAAGAAGTTAAATGTTTGAGAGTTTTATAATTGATTCTACAAAGAGGAAAGAGAAAAAAAGGGCAGGGATGAGAATGTGCTCCTACTGAGAAAGGAGGGACAGGTGGCAAAAGAGAGTACGGACGAGGCTAAGACATGGACATACAGAAACAACATTTTACGTTGATGAGAAGCAGGCAGTGCCCTTAGTGTTTTGGAACTCCTCCTGATGCCACCCAGCGCCAGACTCTTGAACCAGGATCTCAGAGGAACCGCACTACTAAGGAGTCATAGACCAATTTCCTTGGCATATTGTTCAGGGCAGATATATTCCCTCCCTCACTTCAAAGGAAAGAGACTGGTGAACACTTGCTTCCACCTTCAATCCTGGAGCTGCAAATTAGAATGCACTTTTTCACATTCTCCACACCAAGGCAAGGACTAAAAGCAAAGTTTCAGCTTACACACATTTTCTGCAAGACTAGAGCTGTGTCAGTATTGCGCATCTGTGAAATCCATTCACCACTAAGTCTCCTAATGTCTATATTTTTGGCTGCTTTGATCAGTAAAAGGTTTCTTATTGTGATATGCGCTATTTGATTGCCATTTTAAAGAATTCAGTGGTGTTTCATAGAATTACATGTATACCATAGCCATTACTAAACAATTGCTTAAAACAATGAAAGCCATAGTCAAAGTTTAGTGCAGCTTTTTAGCACGCAACCTCATAATTTTATACTGTGGTTTGCAGAAGTGCTTCTCTATAACGTTTATCAAGTTACAAAATCTCTCAGCCGACACATCAAGAGAAAAAGGCCAATCAGATAGAAAGGACAGGGAATTCTAATTGAAAAACTAAGGATCATATAACTTGACAAGAAATTCAAAATGAAGAAAAGAAGCAGGAAAGGCATTGAATTGTGCAACTAATTTGAATTTAAATGGGGTTTAGTTTAATTTCACAGCACTTGCCTTTCCAAATGTAAAGATCAGAAGCTTTATTAGATAATATATTAGGAACATTTCAACATAACCATTTCTTAAATTTTCTGACATTTTCTCTTTATAAAAATACTTCCAAAATAAAGGATTTGCTGTTTTGGGGCAACACAAATTGCCCTTATTCTTTTGCTTGATCATACTCCCGTTCATATGACAGTAACAAAACTGACTTGGAATTTCCGTAGTGAGTGAAGTCAAGTTGAGGTTCCATGTGTAGAATTGCAGGTAAAGTAGCACTTTTCGACTCACCAGTTGAAGTATCAAAGGTGCTGTAATTTCATGTTAGGCTTCATCACATCTCTAGCTTTTAGTGTTGGTTCTCCTTTCTAACAATCATGCACCAGACGTTTCCTTCAAGGCTCAAGATGTGTTACTGTTGCCTACGACTCCTGTGATTCTATTGCCGTAGCCACGTTGAGCATGAGCAGCACATTTCTTCCTGCCAGCTGGCTTTTGGGTCACACTGGAACTGCACTTAGAAGGGAAGGCTACGGGGTGCTACAGGTGTCATCATACAGTTTAAACAAAATTTTGGATTAACAACATGCATGAGTTTGACAGCTTGCCTCTTTCTTGATTAGCTGTCTTAATTTAATGAGCTTCTCTCTCTTAAAATCACTGTCCTGAGTTTGTCTAAATTGAATGGCTATTTTAGCATCTATTAGATCAGCAAAGATAGTCTGACGGGCTGATCTCCATGAGATTGGACTGGAATAAGCTTTCTTACTATGAATGTTCATGGATAGCTGTCCATAGTGGAAACTCCATTAAAAAAAAATAAATAAAATAGCTTTATTCCAGTACTGTTACATTCTGATTTTTTTTTAAAGACCTATGTTGTTTCAGTAATTAAAAAGGGAGGAATGAGAACATGAACAAGAACATGAAACTTAGCTTTTAGAAAAGCTTTTCCGTAACTTCCTTTTCCCCTTGGAATTAGTCATTTTCTTTCCTTTGTTTTTAACAAGCAAACCAGACATGCAGCACTGGAGCAGTCTTACAATTCTTTGGCGGCAATAAATATGCTTATTCTCTTTGGATGTCTCCCCTGAATATGAAGTACAAAAATAATCTGAAAAGGCGAAAAATCCTAGGGTATTTTAAAAGCTAAAAGGCTTCAGTTAGGTTTTTTATGAGCTACACTAGCTCTCCATAATTAGACAATAAGTCATCTAGACATGGTAAGTCTTTTCATTGTGTCTAAGTACAACCTCTACTGAAGCTGAATCATGATCCCTGAGTAGCTCTTAAAGACTTACTAGCTGTTTCTCTAATGTAAATTCATAATAATCTTTTATACTAGCTCTCCAACACCGATGTGTAAAAAAATAAATAGTAGTCATTTCAAAGCAGAACTCATTCAGTATTCTCAGTATCTTAATAGATAATATTTAAGCCAATTTGCTCAGGAGATGAGGAACAGAAGGCTTGACAGCCATGAAAAACTCCCCAAAACTTATCTGGGATTTGTTTAGGGGACTTTTCCTTCATATTTCTGAGTTTCTCCTTTCCCACTTATTATGTTTGTCTATTGTTGCCCGGAGGAGAAATTGTAGTAGCAATAGTAGCTTCTTTGCATTTCTTTAAATTCTGAAAGGCACCAGATGCTTCCATTTGCAATCTCCCTTTCTCTTACTAAAGCACAGAGGAGTTAATCATATAGCAGGCTTTAGTTTACTCTGAACTCAGGCTGGGGCAGTGTTAATTAAGTCTTGCCATTTAGTAAAGTATAGCCTGTCATGACAACAGGTCTCTGCTGCATTGCTTTGTATTGTTTTTTCAATCCAGCAGAGAATTCTGAGATTTTAGTGCGTTCTGTAGTTTCAGTTATTAAAGACTTGATCTCTAATGGTTTCTTCTTGTCCAACAACTAAGTGTTATAATTTGGCCCTTAGGAAGTGCCTGGTTCAGTCCTGTTGAAATGTAGGTAGCTAGGGCTTGAAGAAACAGCAGGAGAATTTCAAAGGATGATGGTTCATATTACTTTAAACCAGATTCAGAGGTTACTTAGGTGCCCAAAGGTACAAGTAGGTGTTCCCGGGGATTTTCACAAACATCTCGGGCCACTTTTAAAAACCCTAGTGTGGCATTATCTGCATCCTTAGGTGTCTAAACACTCTTTGACTGTGTTCTTGACTCTTGCATCCTCTTTCCAAGGGTACTGCAGTATTAAACAAGGCAAATGTTAGGCAGCTATTTTGGCATATACCCCAGAAACAGCCAATGAATTCACAGTCTTTACCTTTCATAATGGAAATTTTATCCAAATAGTCAATGGTGCAGCTGGGATGCAGATCACTTCCCAGGGACATCCTCAGGTTGACAAGATGAGTCTTTTATCACTTTACCTTTTTCCTCCCCGCATCTGATTCCTCTGGGAAGGAAATGTGGGCGCACGAGCCAGAAGAGACCCCCAGAGCACTCCAGCGGGTCCCCACCTGAGGGACTTGGGCACTCAGTAAACAAGAGACCCCAGTCAGAAAAACTTATCCTGTTCTGCTTTCCTGTCTCACAAGGTGACTGCCAGATATTCACAGAGATTTATTCATGGATGAGCTGCAGACCCAGAACTTTATTTAAAGGAAAGACTTAACAAATAATTTTTATTAACAAACACATTTGAGGAAAACTTGCTCTGCTTGGGGACAATTAGCAAAGAAAAGAGGCAAAACTCATCAGATAAATTATCCATTATGAATTATTCACATAATTTTATGGAAAACTTTAAATTAGTGCAAGATAAAGATCCTAATTTATAACTCCCTTCCCTGAAGCACAAGAGTATGTGAGAGCTTCAAATAACTAGGCTTTGTTAAAAAAAACAAAAAAACCCCCAAAAAAACCCTGTTTAAAGCATGTCTCTTAGACCTTTGTGAATCTTTAGTAACTCTCTTGGGTGAACTTTATCAGATGTAGTTATGTTAAATTAATGTCAGAAAATGAAACTGGGGCCACGTAAACTGAAGTCATCACCAAGCATAGCCCCGACTCCTCAGGCCTAGCTTGCGTCTCACACGCATGCCCCCACACACGGAGCCTTCTCACAGGCTGCTATTGTCAGAAAATAAAATACTGTCTCTACTGCAGACAAAAAAAAAAGAAAGGCCCAGCCAGGCTAAAAACAAAACATGAATTGTGTGGGGTGTTTGTCAGTCCTTCTCCCAGTGTCTGTTCATCTGCCTGCCCTGGGGTGCCAGGAAGCCTTCTCAGTGAAGTACTTTGAGTAAGGCCATTCCTCTTCATTTTATCCTGTTTACCTCGTGCTCATATTAAATTCATTGCTGTTTCTTTGAGAATATTGGGTTACCGCAATCCCTTTTCCTTGCCTGGATGCTCGGGATTTTAATCAGGAATTAACATAATCTTTCCCAGTTTTAACAAAAAGACCTTTTCTGCTGCCACATATCTAGCATCACCTTTCTTCTTTCTGTAGTTAAGTTTTATATACTCAGAGTCATTAAAAAATGTAATTCATTTGTCCACATGAGATTTAACACACCCACACACACAACCCCTGCCCTGTACACTCCCCTACTATTCTGCCCTGTCCTTACTTGCGCTTGGACAAATTACAGCACAAGGTACAACATTAAGGAAAGCTTGGGGTTTACTTCAGCCTAACAAATTTTACACTACAAGGCGATTCTTGTTAAAGTGCCCATAGCCTAAATATCCTTGTTCTCAAAATGGAAAAAAAAAAAAGGCATTTTGTTTCGTGTAAACACAAAGAGATTCTCCGTGGAGGAGAGGAAGCATAATTAACATTGGGGATGAGGTCATAGGTCCATGATGTGAACTGTTCAGCACCAGTGCCTTATTAAGGAGTTTCCCTCTCCCTTCTCTTTCTCATGCCTCAAGCCATTTGTGACTGTTCCTACAACTCAAAGCACCATCCTGGTTTAGTGGCCACAAAACTGCCCGTGGGACTAGGCTAGGAATGATCACCAGCCCTTTGTAATACTTGGGTAACACATTTCTCTCCAGGCGCACAGCACGGACCCCTACGCAATCTGCAGGAACAGCTGTGGGAGGGCTGGATGAGGAAGGGAGAGGCAGGGAGGGACACTGGGAACCCGGTATGGCACACAAATGGGTTGGCACTGTAAAGACAAAGCACCATATTAGCAGCCCGTCAGACAACTTGCAGATGACAGCAGAGAGGACTGCAAAAAGAAAAGGCTCACTGGTTCCTCACTCACAGTTCCACTGTGGAGCACTGGTGGAAGCACAAGAGCTTTGTGAGTGGCCGCAAACTGGACCCACACTTCCAGTGTCCTGCGGTAATAAATAAATAAACACACTGCTGTGAATTTGAACTGTCTACACATTTTCAAAGCATTTTTCGCCTGCTTTGAGCTTATACTCAGTGGAGTAAATGCTTATAAAAGGCTCATGGCAAGAAAAAAAAATCAAAACTCTCTTCTCAAATGGTAGCCAAGAAGAAAAGTCATAAATTAAGAAAGATCAGAGTGACTGAAGTAAGCAAAATTAAGGTTCTGTTTTGCAAACCTACTAATCCTAATAGGGTTAGAGGTAAATATTGATCATGCAAGCAGGCTGTGCAGAAAATCAGGCTTTCATCATGGATGATAAATTAACCTAACTTAATAATACTTAAAATAAATATCAACCTAACTTGATAGCCGGGGGGAGCCTTTTGTCAGATTTTTTTATACTGTGAAATAATAGCTAAAGGAAATGGCAGAATTCACTTGAGACATAAAAAAATACAAAAATTAGACTGGCAAATGCATTAGAAAAGGTACTGCAGAAAACTACCCTCCAATGCCTGTAAGTGCTCCAGGTGACCTTTTGTAATAGAACTTCTCCATTGCTGCTTTGTTTCTTTCTTTCTGAGCCTGCATATATGAGCCCATGTATATTTTGCTTTGGCCCTTAAATGAGATTGCATGATATATATCAGCTATTGGAGAATAGGGATTGCTAATGGGGACTGATCTTTAATGTCCTTTTGTCATTATACACGGAAGAAAAAGGAACCAAATTAATTGTTTCATTTCATTTTTATTCAGTATACCCTAATATATTTTCATGTTTTGAATTCCAATTTCTCCCAGTTCACTTTGTACCCAGTGTTGGAAGAGCCATTTCTTGTATTTCTTAATATGCTTGAAGGATCTAAGGAAATTACAGAATTTAACAGCTTTACTTCAAAAATCCATGTAAGAGCTCCAATGACCACCATAAGCTGCATGGTCATACTGGACAAATTGTCTGAAGGTTTAGAGAATTTACTTATATTAACATCTGGAATATAAAGTAGATAAAACCCATCAGAGAGTTTGAAATGTTCCATTCATCAGTAAATCCATTATACTGTACAAAACCACATTGACCTCTTCCCAGTTATGACAAAAGTTTCCATTACCAGAGGTTTAAAGAACCTCTGTTTTTTCCAAGCCTTTTAATATTTAGATGAACTCTGGAGTTTGGCAAGATTTGGGATTAAACTGTGCACTCAGCAATCTGAGTGAATCTCATTTTGAAGTCAGTTACATGTATTAGATGCATATAAAGAGGAAAAAAAACTCTTTTTTTTTTTTCTCTGAAGTCCTTAACCACTTACTTTTTAGAGGAAGTTACCTGAGTTGCCACTGATAGGAAATGGCAGGTAGCAAGCGAGAACTCAGCGCATCCATTGTATCTTGTCCCTGTCCTTTCTGAGTGCCCACAAGGGTCAGGTTTGTGCTGAGAATAACCCCAAAGGGCCACCTTGGTCTGGAGCAGAGGCAAGCACACAGTCGTGTATCCGTTGAATCGGCTAGTTTACGAGGCCCGATTTTTGGCTGGTGGTGGGTGTTCACGCCAGCTTTCTGCCAGATGAGAGGACACACAGCACCCGCTCTGGTAAGACCTGTACACACAGTGCTAAATTTTTGACCTGTTTGAACCAGCAAGGCACCTCTGTGTTACATGGCTATGGCCTTTTCAGTCTGGAATGAAATGGCCTAAAACTGTTTTTATCGCATCATCAAACCACAGCCTGTGCTCTGGCAGGCTTCATCTTTGCCTTCGTGGCCTCAGGTGGGTAACTGGGATGGGGAAGTCCTGAGGGCAGGAGCAGCTGACATCCCTGGAGAGGGGGCTCACAGCAGGCTAAGGAGGCACTAGTGAATGCCAGGGACATGGGAAAAAAAGCACAGGATGAAAGGAATACATTCCCCTGGGCAAAAAGACCGATATAAGCACTCTGTATGACTTGGCCGCATGATGCCTTCCCTCAGCTGCCTTTGATCCCACCGCTGAAACACTGCCCTCGCTATCCAACTCGGCGCCTGGGCTCAGGAAGTCTTTAAACCTTAGACTGCTGGAAGCCAAAAGAGTACTCTCAAGAAGTATCACTGCAGCATCTGTCACTCTTTCCCTGGCACCTACTATTGGCTATGGTTAGAGAGCAGATAGCCATCTAGAAGGAGTTTTAGTCTCACTTGCTCCGGCTATTTCTGTTTTGTGGTCTGGAGTAGTGTTTCAGAAAGGCCAGAGCGCTCAGCCTGCCCGAGCTCTGAGCAAAGCTGCAGCATTCAGTCTTCCTCCTACTGGAAGCACTTGTTTTTTCCAGAAAAACGCTTTAAATGCAGATTTTTATCATGAGGTTCTGACTCTCCTTAGTGACCCCCAAATGACAGTCACGCAAGAGGACCTCTCTTTAGCCCTTGAGAGATATTTTGTCCGTATATGTGTTACAAGTCAACCACAAGTTGCCGCATGTGAAACAATTATTATGCAGAATCTGTCCTCTGACTTACATCTCTGCAATTTCTTTTGGCACATGGCTTTTTTGCCTATCATTAAGTCATGCTGGGATTTATCCTGGCATTTTCTGAGATTACTGATACTGGGAGAAGGCACCATCAGCAGAAGGTCAGCCATGTCCAGACGGTGATCTGAAAAGGAAAGTTGCTAAGTTGTGGGGATCTCTTTTAGTGACGCAGATCCTTCAGCTTGTTCTTTTGATTAGATCCTCATGAAGCTACCACACACTTGTGAATATTTGGACAGAATCCTGCTTTCACTGAGACAAAGACGAAACGACAGTCACTCAGAGCCATTTTGCAGCAGATCAGCTACATTCACAGACCCAGGCACCTGCGCTCAGAGCACATGAAGCCTAGGAAAGCTGATTGTAAGAGGAGCTAGAGATTGTGATGTGATTGTGGCATTGCCTTTACTATGAGCGTTTGCTTCGAAGGGGAATGGGCTTCTTTGAGGTTACTGAAGTTGCGCAGGCTGTGATGGTGACTGCCTCCTAAGGGATCCCAGTGAGGGCTTCTGAGTCCCCATTCTTCCCCACAGAGGTGCTTCCCCACACAGAGGGTGCCAGGGAGCCGGAGGCAGTTCCTGTGCACCGAGGATCTGGCTGTTGCTCAGGGTGTGAAGAGGCAGTCAAAGGCTGATAGCTGCAGTAGGGAGGAGCGTGGCTTTTTTTGAAATATGAGCTTTCCTTCACTGCAGAAGCTATGGAAGAATCTCCCTTTGCAGGGAGATCAACATCAAACCAGCAGGACTGCAGGTAAGTGAGGAAGAAACCGTAGCACTAAGCCAGCCAGCATGTTATAATACCCCTGCCGCAATGGTCCCTGAGAGGCAGCAGGGATCAGAGGCTAAGAACAATGGCAGCCTCAGCATCAACTTTTTCTAAAAAGAAAATAAATTCTAATACATGTTTTTGTCACCCACAAACCAGCAAAGGCTTATGGATTTTAGTGTACTAAAAAGCTCACTGAAAGGGACACCTAATCGATGCTTTTTTTCCAGGGAGAGTTTACTGAATGTCAGTACTATGTGTGACACTTCATTTCTTCACAAATCACCCAAGGAGCAGAGAACCTCAGGGGTGTTTTACAGAGCTGCTGCTGAGCAGTCAAATCATGCACAGAAATATATCACCACGGCCCTCGGTGGTGAAGTCCATAGGGTTTTTCATGGTGTCTTGTATTTCCCCATGCCAGCAGGATTTCAGTGGTTTATGGGTGCTATTTCAACACCTCAATATTCCTCCAAGCCTGTTCCCGTTCCTGAGAAACACTACTAACAAATGGACCAGAACTCGGGGCAAGGAATTAATCAAGTCATCAGGCAAACTGCTTTTGGCCACCCTGCACCTCGGGGAGCAGCCATGGCTGGCTGCTCCATCAGGAAGAGGAGCCGCAGCCAAGTGCGGCACGGCAGGCAGAACAGTGGCCCCTTTGGGAAGTGCCTGGTCCCAGCTGGCCCTGTGCTGGCCCTCAGCCCCCGCTGCCGAACTGAGGGGCCTGACGGTGTGTCTCGTATATTGTTCCGCATTTTCGAAGAATACTTGCTTGTAGCCTGTGAATGCTTGACTATACCACAACACACTGAGTGTTTCTTTGTGATGGCTTTAGGTTTGCTACAGCTATTGCTGTTCATTGCCCAACAAAAGGAAAAGTGAAAAAGAGGCAGAATTCCCTCCAAAAAACAGTGGGACCCAACCACCAGAAAGCCATATAAAATTAATCTGAATGCCTGATTTCCACAGAATCCTACTGTCACACAACCTGTAATTGCCTCTGGTAATTGCCTGTGGAAAGAAAACTGAGTCAAGCAGACCTGCCACAATTAATGCATGAACTGGTTTCTGGATGAGGAAAAAAGATGCACACAGGTGCCACCACCAGCGGCCCCAGCACAGCTTGGGAATGCCACATGCCAAAATCCAGCTGCACCTTTGGGCCCGCTCGTGACTGCGCAGTACGGGGGTAGCCAGCACCGGTAACGCGTGCAGGGCTGGCAGAAGCGAGGCCTCTCTCCACAGAGGTGCCACCACGGGGAGCGGGAGCCAGGCACACCTCTGTGCTGTGGCACGGCTTCATTAACATTTCAGTCCTCCATACTCCCTCCCCCCGCCGCCCCCCCAGCTTTGCTGGACACTGTCTTGTCTTTTGTGATTGTTGTTGCATTTCTTTATTACTTGGGCGTATTGGCTCGTTTTAAAGAAAAGAGAACTAGATTCATACAGCTTCAGAAGAGCAAAGCCAGAGTTTTCTTTTTCTCTGGGGAAGAGCAGCAAATGCCACCTCTTATGCTGCCAGTCAGACATTGCCCCCCAGGGACACACCACCCGGAGCGGGGCTAAAATTTCCGTTTCGCTAACACCTGGCATTTCCTGCTTTTAATAAAAGCTTGGGAAATCCGGTTCTTGAGGTCTTTCCCTTGAGGTAGCAGCAAGCCGTTCTCCGGCCGCAGGCCCCTGGCGGCCCTCGCTTGAGGCGGGTCCCAGCAGCAGCAGCTCCCTTGCCGGGCCCCCGCATCCCCACCGCGGGGCCGGTGCCAGGGGCCGCCTCCTCGCTCCCCGCGGCGCCGCCCTCCCGCCGCTCCCGCGGACCCCGTGACGGTCCCGCCCCGCCCCGCCAGGCGGCAGCGGCGGGGAGCGTCTGGCTCCGCTCGGCGCGGGGGAGCGATGGGCTCGGCGGCGGAGCTGCTGTTGCTGCCGCCGCCGCCGCCGCCGCCGCTCGGGGAATGCGAGCGGGAAGCGGGGGCGGCGTCCGCCCGGCACCGGCGGCGTCCGGAGGAGCAGGTGGGTGTCAGCGGGTGGGGGGTCTGGCAGGGCGGGTCCTGGCCCCGGCCCCGGGGGTGCCCCGGCCGTCAGGCAAGAGAAACCGCAAGCGGCTTTTGATTCATCGTCCGTGGCATTGCCGGTACAGCCCGGCGGTGGTGCGAGCCGCTCCCGGGTAGCGCTCCTTTTGCGGCGGGGCTTATGCAACCCGGCCGAGCTGCGTGGGGCTGCCCCCGCGTGATGCCGGAGTGTCCCCCGGTGTCCCCCTCGGTCTTCCCTGCGAGACGCTTAGTCCGCGTGGGAGAGGATGGGAGCCGAAGCACGAGGGTGGTCCCCGCACAGCATCCGCTTGGTGAACGTCTCGCTGGAAATAGCCGGGGTGCTGTTGCTGTTCCCGGAATTCCCCGGGAGTTCAGCTCTCTGTCTTTCTTTGAGAGACTTGGGCTTGTTCACTTCAAATATTTTAAGCGTTCAGCCTCTTCATTACTTGTGAAACGGAATGTATTGGAATTGGGGAAAAATATCAAGTCGTTTTTTGACTTGTCTGCTTTCGCCAGGGGGTGTGTTTTTATGGCGTGGTGGACGGGAGTGGGCTCTTCGCTTAGGAAATGAAGGGAGCCCTGTACCTTTCCCTATTGTTAATTGTAAAATGGCTTTCCACGCACTCTTTGTTTTGCAGACAGCATTGTCCCGGTGCTTAAACAAAGGCAGTGTTCTTAATGCACCTTTATTGATGTTTCATTGAAAGGAAAAAAGAACACAGCCTTTTTCATATTCAATACTTAAATGTAACGATCTGCTCGGAATGCCTTGAGCGGTTAAGGAAGAGAAATGCATAAGCACTGATAATTGCACAGGGGCAAACAGAGCTGCTGGAGTACATCCCAGAGTAATTTCCAGACAGTTTTGTTTAATTTGGTAATTATTTCTCTTGAAAAATCTTATAAGATGGTCGTGATGGTACTCAACCGTAAGTGAGCCCTTTCACAGCTAGAATAGCTTAAGATTTGAAAGTGTCTGGTAGTACTTGCCTGAGGTTACAGCTAGAAGCGGGCCACTTCTGAAAGACACTGGTACTTGAGAAGTCACTCGGTGACCATTTACATAAGTCAGTGCATCCTCCTTGTCCCTTTCCGTAGAAAAATGGGGCAGAGTACCTGAACGTAGGGTAAGGTCGGATGTGCTGAGAGTTGCAGCAATTCTCTTCTCTGCGTCCACAAGCCCTCCTGCAGGACATGGCAGGAGGAGAGTTAGAAATGTTCCCTGGTTCTGGCTGCTGTCTTCCTTCCCTGAAAAGAGAGGTTAAAAAGATGCATCGGATCATCTTGGATGTGACTGCTCTCGAACTGGTTGTAACTCCTTGGTAAGCAGGGAGCTCCCTGCCGGTGACCACTGCTTCTGTCTCAGTGATGAGTGTGGTGGTGTGGTTTCAGGGAATGGGGCAGGCTGAAGAGCTGCTGTCAAATGTTGCTTAAACACATTTTTAAAATAAAGTTGGTAAAGGTACTGCTTGAGTGGCCACAGGCACGCTTGGCAGAGAAACATTCCTCCCACTTTTCTCAGGCCCAGGTAGCGATCATGGCCCTTTCTGACAAGTTGCGGTGTAACGTTAGGATAGCAAGGCAGAAATTTTAAATAGGCCATGAGGAAGAAAGAGAAAAATCCTTCCTGTTTACTGGAAATGTTTCACTGTTGTAGCATAGAGTATATTTTCTGCATACCGAGGTGCCAGCAGCTGGTCCAATAATAAACTAGATTTGGAATATCAGTTGCCTTTATTAAATATACATATAGAATGTGAGTATTGTATATAATAACAGTAAAAATAATCAAAATTTGATAAATAAATAGGAGTATTTTTATGTGTAGGGAAGACTAAAGCTAGGTGAGGATTTAGCGGTACATACACTTGCTGCAAACTTTGACAGAAAGTCCCAGATTCTGTCATTCAAGAGGAGCACAGACATGTAGCTTGATTTGGAGGGGCTCCTGGGTCATCAAGCCTAGTCACCTGCTGTCACTTTTTTGCTTGCATGAATGTGTCCAGATTTCTCTCCAAATCATCAGTTCCCCCTGCCCTTTCTGCCCCAATGGAGGGGCTGGTGCTGAACCCTGCCGTTCCAGCGGGCAGGAATCCTGTTTCCAGGGTGGGTCCTTACCTGGAGTCGCTGGCGGAGGCCAAGCGCTGTTGCTGTGTTTGCCGAGGGTGTTTGCACTGTTAATGTAACTGCTGGTCCTCAGCCTGTGTTTTCCAGTCTCGTGTTCTCTTCTGAAGTGTAAATATGCGCACCACCTTAGTGTTACATGCAATGCGAAAGAAATGGGTCAAAATCTGCTTTGGCGATGGTGTAAATTCTTACATCTCTCAGCTGGTGTGAAGTAAAGCCTGGGTGAGAGCAAATCCTTTGGCCTTTTTTGAGAGCTTTTTTTTAGGTGAGGATCTGGGACTGGTAACCTGGGTGTGATTTGGTTTTTTTCCTATTTCCTCCAAAATAAACTCAGTTTGTGTAAGATCACACCTAGTAACATAATGCTAAAAGAATACCTTCCTGACAAGCAGGACCTAAATAATAATGTATTCACCCTTTAATATTTTTTTTAAAAGAGAGTACTCAGTAGGAAATAAATCTGTTTATTTAATGCCAAACCCTCTGGCTTTAATTTTCTATTGAAGCTTATTATTATGTCAGCAAGAACATGCTTAATGAAATTACTGACAGGTACATTTTTTAAAAGAATAGAAGAATATGTTATTAAATGTTATACATAGCCTTTGGATTTCATTATTGAAATACACTGTGGAATTACCTACTTCAGTGATTAGATTTAAAAGCTGAATTAGATGATAATGTGATTAATATCCATTGCAGGTTTGCATACAAAGATGAGGATGATTACCCTTACTTTAGTCTTTGAAGCGCTGCAGAACCTGGTTAGTTTCTTCCACCTCTCCTTTTTTTGTATTGCATTGCTGGCATTCACGAGTGGTACGTGAAGACACCGAAAGATTCAGCTGCCCCTGAAGCCATGGGAGTAGGTTGCTGCTTCACCCTACGAGTTCACAATTTTTTTCATAACTGTTGATAGTTATGAGACACATAAGTTGTCCTGTATTTTCAACATTGCTAGAGTTAAGGACCTTAAAACTCCTTCCCTAACCCACTTTCTAAAATAGGTTAGCCTTTGTCATTTTTACTACAATCTAAATCTCATTGACACCTATAAATTAAACCACGAAATAAGAATAGAAAGATGGAATGCGTGCGAGTGTGTAATAATAAAACGTAAGGCAAAAGCCTGCATTACAGTAGGTAGGGCATGAGGTGGTGTCAGCAGGAGAGACAACATCTGGTCCTTCCACAGGGACTCCAAAGCCAAGCTGTGTTACAGAGTTCCTGAAAGCCGTGGCACTGTGGCTCTCTTCTGTACTGAAAATCATCTGTCTGGGATGTAATGGGTTTTAGTCTCTTGTAATCTAAATTGAAAGCAATGGCAAAATTGCCAGTTGCTTCAGTGTGGCTGGGATCTCCACCTCGCGCTGGTTTGGGATACACAGAATCCAAAGTGCTGTCCGACAGCACAGCTGAAACCAGCGCTTCTAGAAAATGCTGAAATGCAGAGTCAATATGTGATACATGTATTTGCAAGTAGATAAATTAGCTTAGAGAATCACCTTTTCATTAACCTGAATTTGTAACCCTTGGGGATGTTTTACTATTATTTTGAACAGTGCTGTATCTCTGTAAGTGGAGTATTTTATCTTTTAATAGATGGGCTCAGGTTTAGAGAAGCTATTACAAAAGGGTTTTGGTGTTTCCCAGTGAGAATTATGTTGAAGAGGTATGGGTGTCTTAGCTCTTGAACTTTTTGAATAATTTTCCAATATCACTAGTTTTTTTCCAGCATGGAAAGAATGAGCAGGGAAAAAACCCCAGAGGGTAATATCAACAGCCTTGTGGTATCCCTCATGTAAATTGATCATCGGGTGGTAAGATGGATGTGCGCCGTGTTGCCTGGAAGAGTATAATTTCAGTCGTAAGTCAGTAAAGGCCAAGAATGTTTTAAAGTAAACTTGTATGTGTGGAAACTGTGGTGCCTAAGGCTAGAAACCTATTTCTAATTTATTCCACACTGAGATAATCTGAAAATTGTAGGTTTCTCCTGCTTGCAGTTGTTGGGATTTGTTTCCAAACCAAAAATAGTAATACCTGACAGGGAGAGCTTAATCCCAAATTTGTTCTGGCTCTACAAATGATTTAACTGTGCTGCAGAGGTTCATAGCTACATAATAATTTGTGATAATAACTTTCTAAAAAGCATCAGTGGATTTTCTGACAGTTGACAGCATTTGAAGAAACACAAAAAAACTCTTCAGATGTACCTGTAGCACCTACAATAGATAGGATAGCATGTTCTGCTTGAATAATGTGAAGATACCATTATTTTTTTTAAAGAAAAAAATATTCTGGAGAGATAAGTGAATAGAAATTTCTCCTCCTTAAAAGGCAAAATTAACAGCTGTTGCTTTTCAGCAAGCCAGTGCATTGATACCAGGCTGAACGTACGGTGATTTGCAAAGCCTTTTGCTGGGTCAAGCTGCCCGTTTTCAGTGGGGGGACCTTGATAAACAAAATCCTATGGAAATGAAGTGTTGCAGTTGTAAGGAAGAGATGGAGAAATTGCTTTTGATCTAGTCCCTACGTAAAATTGCAGTATGGATGGGAGCAAGTTACAGGGACAGTAGTAGGAGCGTAAGGCAGAGGGCAGACAGCAGCCTGAGATGGCGGGGGAGAGGCAGCAGATCTTTACGTGGGGGCAGGCAGGTTTCCTCTCCCTTGGACTCTCCAGTGCTGGGTTCTTGTCTGTGACGCTTTCTCATCTGGTGCCGTATGAGTGGGGAAATTTACTCCTGAAATTATGGGACTCAAACACAGTTTATCAAGGGAAACCTCTCTTGCTCTTGAAGCCTTCTCTGCTCTGGACACGCCTAAGTTCACTCTCTGGAAAAGCCTTTTCATCTCCTTAACACGAAACTGCTCCTGGTATTTTAAAGTTTGTTCCAGCAACACTTGATCCTAAACTTGAGTTGCCGGGAAAGCTGGCTATAGGGAATAGGGTGCAGTTGCTTTTCTCATGTTGTTGCTTGTTTCTATAGAAACATCTTGTTTCTATTTTATAAGTGGTGTCTAGTTTCTTGCTATGACATGAATGTTAATCCAATCTTTGTTTTGTGATTTTTTTCATTTAAAGTCCCTCTGCTGCTTTTATTGGTAGCTGTTGTAAAGTTCTCTTAGTATTTATGATTTTTATAGTTTTCTTGCAGTTGCTTCTTTTTCCCCAAGAACAAGTTAAACTTAGTTTTTCTCTGTCTTGTTTTTCATCTTGAAGTGAGGTGTGATTTTTTTTTCTCATTTCCTAATCTGTCTTTTCATATTTAAATATCAGATGAAAAGTAGCCTAGAGAAATTAACCTGGATTTTTTTTTCTCCAGACAGTCGAAATTAATTTTGTTGTCTTAATAGTCTGTTGGCTGAGTATCAAGATCTTTTTAGTGCTTACATCTACAAGGTCAAATACTAAATCATTAGTTTTATGCTAGCAAAGGATGTGAAGGGATACCGTTCTCTTCCTGTTATAGCTGAAGAAGAAGAAAATCAGAAACGTTTCCAATAAAATTATTTGCCCTTCTTGGGCAAATTTCACTTTCTTTTAATTAAACCGAAGAAATCTTTTAAGTATGAGAAAGCAGGGTGAAATCCTGGTCATGTGCCAGGTGTTACTAGTAATGAAACTGTATAGTTTGCATATGTGGAGGGTAGGAGGAAGAAAGCCTGTGCCTGGTTGACCCGTGCAGGGTCGCAGGGTTTTTGTGCAGTCCCTGGCAGGAGGCGAGGCTGTGGTTCGGAGAAAGAGGTGGCCACAACTGGGAACCTGCCATTTGCTGCAAATCTGCAAATATATTGGGCGGTCAGATGGCTGAGTACTGGCAAGATTGGGTAATTCATTCCTCCGGGACTTACACTGCTGGCTGCCTAACTATCAAATATCTGTAGCTGTGCTGGCTGGTGCGTGTCCCCGTCGGCACCCAGCAGAAGCTTGTCTCTTATTTTGAAGGGGAGGGAGCTTGTGGTTTCTTCCATCCTAGTCTTGTCATCTGCTTACTTTCTTCTCTTATCTTTCTGTAAGACTGAGCTTGAAGTACTTTCAGTTTTAGCTCGCATCCTCTAAAAAGAGATGACTTTGAGGCTCTCTCTCCTGAACGTTAATGTTCCAGCTTTCAAAAGTATAGGAGTATTTTTCGGTAAGCAAGCATGTTCCTAAAGTCACATCTCAGTGGCTTTTTTGACATGAAAGTGTCTACTGGCTTCAGCTATCTGACACACCACCTGTTCCCTGGAGTAAAAATAACTGTGACTGGAGTAAAATAGATAGTGAGCAGTTAAATACTGCAGGGGAAACTTTTTACTAGGAAAAAAAAAAAAAAGAGAATGTGCGGGCACATATGTAAATGATATCCCTGTGTTTCTTTATTACACTTTTTTTTAACATCTCATTTAGATGTCGTTAAGCACGTTTGCTACTAAACTCAAAAGGTGTTTCTTTTCTATCTAATATGGAAATAATTCTCATAAATATGCCATCTCTCTTTCTTTTATAACTGTAAATGTGGCCAATTGTGGTCTGAGGCATGTTACGATTTGGAGACGCTTTTCTGTGTTGGAGATGAACTTTGTGGATACCTGTTTCTTCTTCCCCTCTCTTTGCCCAGCAGCATTATTTTCACTGTGAAATCACAAGCTTTTACATTCCATTGGAAATTTCTCCTCCATTGCTGGCATTCACATTTATGTAGTGCCCTTTGGGCAGCTGATGCGAGGAAAGAGAATGTGATAGACTTGCACTCGTTGGCCTGGTGCTGTGGTCAAGTTGAGTGCAGGGTGGGAATTTTTCCAGTTGTCTGAGTAACAGAAGACTGTTGGGGTTTCTTCAATTCATTAATCATGAAAAATAGGAAGAGGGATGTTATTTGGTTTGTTTTGAAGAATCTTGTACCTTCAGAGCTGTTGAAGGGATTTTTTTATTACTCTTTTTAATCCTGAATCTTTAGGTGGAGCAGGTTTCTTACGTTCAGCCACTCCCTCCTCCCACAGAACGAGGGCTGTTGAACTTCATCCGATTATTTCACTCAAGTCCCAAACCAAACCACCTCGAGATCCTTAGGCTAAGTGTGGAAAACTGGACCAAGCTGCTGCTTCAGCAGATGAAATGCCGGGAAGGCAAGACCATAACCGCGCCTGTTCTCCTCACAGCTAGTGCAGTGGTGAGCTTACAGGGCTGAGAAACGTTGTGGTCACTTTAGAGCTATTCGATTTGTGGCCCTCCCAGACAATTCATCCAGCCCACTGCTGCCTTTCTTGGTGGCCCCATAGCAGCTCGCCCATCACGCTAACCCTGCAGCAGGGGGGATGTGGTGAAGTGTCCTGTCCCACTCAGGGGGTGAGGGTGAGGTTAACTTTTTAATTCTCTGCGCGGTAATGAGAAGTAACGACAATTACTTCAGAGGTTCAAATCAACTATAAATTTACTTAAAATTCAGTGGAACTACAAAAGATAGAGGTTTGGCAAAGGTCATAACAATGTTCAAAATTTAGCAGAACTATGAAAGGTAAGCATTTAGCAAAACGTGTGACAATATTACCCTAATGTGCCAAAAATTAAGTTACAAAGAGAGTGATAGAGAGGAAAAGAAAGAGAGAAAGAAAAGAGAGAGAGAGAAAAGATATCACCACCCTTGGATCCAGCGATGTTCTCTGCTCGTAGTTGTAGTCTTCAGGTGGTGGGCGCGCGCCGAAAACTTATGTTTCCACTTTTTATAACCCGATGTGCCTGCCCCATAGGCGGGGGTCTGTCATCACTGAGCAGGCGCAGTATGTGCTCAGGAATGTTCAGAAATGTTCTAGAAATGAGTCAGTGGGTTGTGGGCGTCCGGGGGACTCACTGCCCCCCCCCACTTCAGGGCTGACCAAGCGAGCGGTGATCTATCACAGGCACATGGTGCACAGAGCACAGATGGTCATTGTTTACGTGTTTTAGGAATAGAGGAGTGGTCGCACAAGACATTATCCTGCCTCTGCAGGCTCCGTCCTTGTTCAACACTCCCTGGTCATCATCAGCCCATCCCTGTCCATGTCAAGATGGGTGTTTGCGACATTCACTTCTTATCAGAGCCTCACATGAAGTGAGGCTGTCTTTCTTCCAGGAGGCACCGGCTGCAGCTGCCGGAGCAGCTTGGGTCGCTGCTTTCAGACCGCTTCTTTCTAGCGATGAGCCCTTGGACACCCAAGTTGTTCTGGCGGGGGTAGCAACCCTGAGCACGCAGAGATTCACCTGCATGCAAATGTTGCGGTACTTTGTCACATGTGATCTGTGTGTGGACAGCAAATTTGCCACGTCCAGCAAGTGCGGGGTGCCCTGAGCATGGGTGCTGGGCTCTATCGCTTGCTGAGGAAAGCACTGCAGCAGCAGCCATGCAGTGCCCTTAGGAGAAGCTGCAGGGACTTCCAGGCAGAGCTTGTTGGCAACGCTGTGCAAGGACATCTAGTCTTGTGTAATGACATCATCGATACTGTCCTTCAGTGAGCTAGCATTGCTGATAGCAGAAAAAAAGAAATGCTAAATCTGTGCTTCCATGCTGTCTTTGATTAGCCACAGAAAAATAACTTCCCAAGCATGTTGGGTAGGTTTGTGTCCCCTTTGCATCCATTTGTGTTCTGCATCCTCCGAGGGATTGGCAAAGTTATGTGATGTGGTCAGGGGCAGGAACTCTGCGGTCCCAGCAATTTCAGGGAAAAAGACCTTGAACTGGCTACGTTATACTTAGGAGGTACAGACAGGGATCAGCCTTAAATGATTGTGAAAAGTTCAGTGCTAACTTTATCCTTCTAGTGAGTAGCACGTGAATCGTTGCAGAGCTGGTTTCTTTGGGGTGGCAGTGTTCTGAGGGGATCTTGTGTTTCTCTGCATGGCCAAAACACCCTTGATGGCAAGGGGGTAAGGAAGAAAAAGTTACTGGTGTGGAGTCGCCTCCCATCATTACTTACTATGCGCTTTCCTGAATTTAGGCAGCAGTAAGTTTGAGTGAATGTGGTGGAAGTTTGCCATAAGCAAGAGTAGCGGTCAGAACACGCGTAATTTGTGTGTTATGTTGATGACAAACATAACTGGTAAAGCCACAGCCGGATGTTTGTTGGGTTCAGTAGGCCGAGTTGACTTTACCTTCTCTGTTGTTTTAAAGCTAGTCCAGGAAAACATTCAATTACATGGGATTTTTTTTTTTTTTTTTTTTCCAGAAGCACTTCAGGGATGTAGGAGCACCAGCTGTGCTGGAAGTGAACAGAACTTGCACTTAGTATCTGCTCTGTTACCTCCTTGGAGACTTTAATCCTGGAAAAAGGGCTTTTTATGGCATCTTGCATCTGGGAGGGCTTGTCATGGTTTTGCTTAAAGCATCCAAGCCACTAGGCCATTTGGCCATAACAGCTGGGTAAATTTGGGTACAAAGTTTCCATAGTAAAGTTTTTGAGAGTTTGGATCTTCAAGTTCTGACTCTCTGCCAGTACACAGTGGCATAAAGCAGGCAACAGCTTTGCTGATGAAAACATGCCACTTTGAATAGGGAGGGAAACTTTGTAACACCAAACATCTGAAAAGGCAAAAGAAAACTGGGTGCTTGATGGGAACCTTTGGGTACTGCAGTAGGCTTGTGATGAACGTCGTGCATACGTGCTGAGCGACCGGACAGATCAGACACCTCCCCTTCTGTTCCATATGATAACTCTGCTTTTAATTTTAAATAATTTAAAGTCAAAAATAGAAACCAAATATGAAATGGACTATGGAGTACCTTATCCAGCTCTTGGAGTCCTCAGCACAGGAGAGACATGGAGCTGTTGGAGAGAGTCCAGAGGAGGGCCACGAAGCTGATCAGAGGGATGGAGCACCTCTGCTATGAGGACAGGCTGAGAGAGTTGGGGTTGTTCAGCCTGGAGAAAAGGCAGCTCCGGGGAGATCTAATTGTGGCTTTCCAGTACTCGAAGGGGGCCTACAGGAAAGATGGTGAGGGACTGTTTATCACGGAGTGTAGTGACAGGACAAGGGGTAATGGGTTTAAGCTGAAGGAGGGTCAATTTAGATTAGATGTTAGAAAGAAATTCTTTACTGTGATGGTGGTGAGGCACTGGAACAGGTTGCCCAGAGAGGTTGTGGAGGCCCCATCCCTGGAAGTGTTCAAGGCCAGGTTGGATGGGGCTTTGGGCAATGTGGTCTAGCTGAAGACGTCCCTGCTCATTGCAGTGGGGGTTGGACTAGATGACCCTTCAAGGTCCCTTCCAACCCAAGCTATTCTATGATACTATGATTCTATGAAATATTTTTAAAACGAAAAAAAAATTACTATATGAAAGCATTTAAGAAATACAAAATGAAATGGAAATTGAGGCAATGAAGTCACACACAGTGATTGTACACTTATATAAAGGAATCTGCCAGTGTAATTTGCTTTAGGGGTGTTGATCCCAGTATGTCTAAAATAAAATCACTTAGATTTAAAATTACTTTAAATTACAGCAAGGAGTAATTCATTACAGCAACTTAATGCAACACATTCGGTTAGGAAACAAATGCTCCCCCAGCCTCTCTGAATTTCTTCACTACTCCTGTCTTTGAAAGAGTGAGGAAAGGCAAATGAATTGCTGCAGATGAAGTCACCCTCTCCTCCATTCCCCCCTGCGTCATCGCAAACGGAGCCTGGGGTGCCCCTGCACAGCAGGTGTCAGCTATGGGGAGAAGAGCTGCTCGAAAGGCCTTGAAAGCATGCCGTGCCTGCTCCGGGGCTAGTGCAGGGAGAGGAATTCCCTCCGCTCCCTCTGGATACACACAAAAATTCTTAAAAGGTTACGAAGCCAAAGCTGGGTTGCTGATTTTTAAAGCTTGCGACTTTGAAACAGAAACTTTGCTTTTAAATGAGGAAGCTCTGTTTTGTTGGGAGGGCTGCTCAGAATGGGTACATTTCTCTGCATTTTTCTGTTATGGTAGTGTCTGTCCAGCTTCAGGCTGATTCTGCAAGGTTCAGTATGAAAATGGTCCTATGAAAATTAAGAGTCAGCTGGGAACTGTGTGCTTACCTAAGATAGCTATTTTCTAAAAACACTCAGAAAAGTACTTTTTTTGGGGGGGGAAAAAATATTTGGTTCTGAGGATATAATTTGAGAGCTACTGGCACATATGCGGGACTGTGTGCTGTTGTACTGTCACCCTGAAAATTAGTGATACAACTTCTAGCTGCGATGTTAAAGCTTATTTAGTATTTTCTAGTAATTTGGAGTATTGTAACATTATTGGTGTTTGCCCTAATTGTTCTATTTTAGCTATGCCTCTGAAGAAACGTATTTGTCCAGCATATGAAGTATTATGCAATAGTAAAAAAAAAAAAAAAAAAAAAAAAGCGCCATCTGTGTTCTACGGCTGATCATTGTTTTCAGCTTCACTTGGTTTTTTTGGGGTTTTTTTGGGTTGGGTTTTTTTCTGAGTTCCCTGAAGCAAAACATACTCAGTCTGAACTAACTGAAGCAGACTTTGAAATCTTGAGAATTTCCATGATCGTTCTGAAAAGTTTTGCAAGCTCTTGGAAAATATTTGGAAAAATAACTTGGCACTTGTTTTGTAATTAAACACACACTTGCCAGTCTCCATGCCTAGAAGCTTGTTCTATGTAATTGCTTCAGGGATTCATTGATCTACCCTTGTTTGAGAAGAAGAGGGTAAGATAGTCTTGCTTAAAAAAAAAAAAAAAAAACAAACAAAAACCCAACCAACCACAAAACAAAACCATAAAAAAGACCTAGACAAACTAAGTAAGGTTGAATTTACTGTGTACCCTGCTTAAGAGGCTGTGGGCAACTTCTTGCCGTTAGCTTACAGAAGCACAGTGGGGCTGCTAGGGAAATCCCGTGCCTGACAGCGGCCTCGCACCAGGACGCGTCAGCGTGGACACGGGGAGTTTGCTGTGCTTAGCTGGCCCGGGGAGCCGGAGCTGGTGGAAATGTGACTGCTGGCAGCCTCCTTACAAGCACTGCGCTCCGCTTGCTCTGCACGAAGGCTTCCAGCGCGTTGCTGAGTACCATTAATAATCCAGAGGCAAAGAAGCGATTTGTTTGTTTTCCCCCTCCTGGTTGCACTAGCCACTGCTCAAAGCCTGAGCTACGTTGCTAGAAAATGGAGTGATTTCTCCTGCGCACGTTAACTGTTTCCCTTCCCAGCACACCCTTTCTCTTTGCCCTAACTGTTGTGATCAATGCATCACGTAGGCTAATAGTTTGTCTGTCTCCCTGGGCTCTTTGGGAGTAGAGGGATGAGAGTTCCTGTAACAATGTTGGGATCCCGGAGCGAGTCTGCAGGGGCTCACAGCAGGCTCTGCCTTTCTTGATGAGACTAATCTTAAAACACTGGAATTAAAGAGGAGACAACATTTATTTGAATTAAATAAAGCACAGGTAAAGCCAAAATGCTGCAAACTGGAGTTTCCATATCCAGTGAGGAGGAGAAGACGACTGAGAAGTGGGCTGAAAACAGACTGGGTGGTGGCTGTAATCTCCAATACTGCAGTTCTCCACGTTCTGTAGAACTGCGGAAAATTTGAATACAATATTCATTACTATTTAAGCTTCCTGCACCCCTCCCTTTCTGGGATTCAGTACTGAAGCTTAAACAAAAATCTTTATGAATAAGCAAATAAAAAAAAACGCCCAAGCACACATAGCTGAAGGACTGTATGGATTTATTTTTTTTTCAGTAGCAGCTGTGGTGTTTTACACAACCTTCATTTAATCAGAAGGTTCTGCATCATGACCTAAAGTGAGGCCTAGAAAAAAAAAAATTAGTTTCCTTTCGTCTTTGCTGGATGTTTTTCTGTGGGAATGGAAATTCACTTTATTACTTGCTATCTAATGGAGAACCTGGCATTGCTGTGGGAAGGAATTTATGTTTCTCCACCTAGACCATGCCATGTAAGCAGGGACACAGAATAGCTTTCATCCTTGAAGACAGAACTCAAGATACATGTTTGCTTTGAATCCAGGAGTAGACTAATTGCACATAGAGTTTGCAGGTGATTTGTTGGACCTATTGATCAGTTGACTGAAATATTGATGAGTAGCTGCTGCATGTGTTTTCATTGCTGCCTAACGTAAGGACTAGAAAACTCACGTTCATCATCTTGGGAACGCATTTGTCCTGTCGTACCCAAACACAAGGCAGTAAGGTTTTGTGCAAAGGATCTCTAGGCACTGGGGAAGGAGAGATGGGATTTCAAGCTCTAATCTAGTTATGGTTAACCTGCTGAAAGAGTTGCATGTTTTCTGCAGTGATATTTAAACACGGCATCTTCATCTAAAGATGTGCTTCTGCCTTCCTGTGCATTTGTCCCATCATTTTTCTTTTTGGGAAAAGTGCAGAACTCGTTTCCCCTCCCCTTTGCTTCTTTGTACCACCACTTTGCGTCTGTGCGGTCCTTGGGTCTGTCTTCCTTTGCCTGACTTTCCCAGCTTTCTGTGCCAACATCAGGATGGATGTTTGCCTTCACCCTGGTTGAATCCAGTGCCCCTCTTTCAGTGGTGATAGTAGCCCTTCAGTTCCCTGTGCTTTGGTGCGAAACACTTTATACTTTGTGCTTAATAGTTTTGTATCATTCTTGTGGTTCTGAAGATATTCTGGCAATAATTTATAACAGGTCTACTTCGGTCAAATCCCCTCCCTGAAATTACAGGCATCTAATTCCATTTTGGTTGCCATGACATCCATGTTGCACAAGCAGGTAAGATGTATGGCCTGCAGGAGAGCTTTACCCCTCTAGAGTGGTATCTGGAAGGGAGACAGACTGTCATATCTTTGTAGTATTGCTTCAGATGTCCCAAGTTTGGCCAAGTGAACGTCATCCGTAATATTGTACCAAAGTCACAAGCTACGTAACGTTTTCAATTTCTCGATTTAAGGAGTAGCTTTGTTGCATGTATATCTTACTTTTACACATTCAAATAGAAACAGCTGAGACTTGTTCAGAGTCACAGAAATAAGAACCGATTGTACAACATATTTCCTAATTTTGTCTTCTCTCTGCAGGTCCAGCAAGAACAAAGAAACCACACCGCAGAACCTGCAATAGATGACTATAAAAAGATGGGGACTCTCTTTGGCGAACTAAACAAAAGCCTTATCAGAATAGGCTTCACAAGGATGTACTTTGGAGAACGGATAGTAGAACCTGTAATAATTATGTTCTTCTGGGTTATGCTCTGGTTTCTTGGTCTACAAGCTCTTGGACTGGTTGCTGTTCTGTGCCTTGTCATTATTTATGTACAACAGTAAAATTTTATAGATGCTGTTTGGATTATGTGTTTCCACACTGTCACTATGTCAGTGGATTTATGTGTAAATGGGAGGCATATCCAAAGCTGCAATGCTTCAAGTTGCATTTTGCTGAACTTCCAACGTTTAGGGTGTGGGGGACTAAAATTAAGGATTTTAAGCAAAGTCAGCAGTGCCCTACTACATCTTTCAAGGGCAAAAAAGGAGATGTTTGTAACATAATGGTGTCCAGTGTACTGTTTTCTGCACTCTTGGGGCCTTAGTCCAAGGATCAGCTTTTTGTTGTTTCCCACCCCCTCAATGTTCTTGCTTTGTATAGTGAAAATTTCCTGTCTGGTTTTAAGAGGACACTTGATGTGAGTGTCCTGTTTCACTGTCGGGGGGGGGAAGGGGGCTTGTGTGCTGTTTGTTCCCTGAATCTGCATAATTTGCTAGTTTTTTGCTGAAAAGCTAAATTTGCGCGAGGGAGGTTTGCTAACAAACCTACAATGACAAATGTTCATGAGGTGAATACAACTTCCCGACACAAAAGCATCTTTTGGTTAGTATAGTTTATAGCAAGCTTTCCCTCAGGAAACAAGCTGTGCCAGCAAAATGCTTTTATACAAATATTAGTGACTTCACACAAGGTTTCAGCTGTTGTTTAGGAGGAATCACAGTCCTAGATTGGCCAAATGGTCTAATGTAGCTCTGCCTTGGTTTTGGAAATGTACTTGGCTCCTGCTGCTATTTTTCCTTCTTTTTTTAATATTTGCTCTTTCCCCCAGCTCTCCTTGTGAAGATAAATATTTAGATAATTCATGGACTTTGTAGGTAGTTACAGCTGCAGTGTTGGAGCGTTGCCATTCCAGATGGCAATGCTAGAAAATTGTCTGCTTCCTCTGGGTCGTGTCTGAAGTGTCTGAACAACCAGATAGGTGTCGGACCAGATCTTTTAACGCTTCCCTAATTTGCTGCAACGTGGACCCAACACGAGCAAGAAGCTTTGTGTACATAAGCAAATCAAACCTGTTTCCTCATGCAAGGCAAGAATGTAGTTGAAATCAGGCAGTCATTTTATCGAGTGGTCTTAACTGATTCATTTCCACGCTAGGCAACAAAAATGCATATCTGTAGGTGAGTGTCATGGGCAACACAAATTGGAGGATAGGATATATACATTCAAGAGTAGGTACAAAATTCACTCCGGCTCCCCAGGAGCCACACCAGGGGTGTACTGAATATTTCCAAGTTAAATGTGCTCATTTAAAGAAAAACTGTAAAATGAGACAGAATCTTTACTTAAAGAGGCTACCAATTTAATATTTGCTGTACCTTACTTTTATTAAGAAACGTAATTGCAAAATAGACTTCATCTATAGTAGAGTGAAATTACCCATTTCCTTAAAGAAATGTAATAGAAGATGTGAAATTTACATAAAACTACTTAACTTTTTGCAGCGACTTTTTTCCAAAAATGTTTTTATACTAGCGGAGATCAACAGTGGATTATTTGAAAATGCTGTCTTATCCAGAGACCTTTGAAGTTAAAGGGAGCTTCTCTATGGTCCCAGTCCTGCAACTGGATTCTCAAGGCCAATTTTATGCCTACATGGATCGTGTTGGTTGCTGGGCTCTGTTTCCAGGACCCGGGGCCCCGCTCCTTACAGATGTTCCTGTTAGTGAAAGAAGTGTTGTTTAGGGCAGTCAACATGAAGGCCCAGCTCCTTTAAAGTCTTTTATGTGCCTAAATGCCATCTGTAGGCTTGTCTCGCTGCTTTTCTCTACCTTCTGAGGAGCCGGGTCGCCTCTCCAGGTCTTCAGATGACCTTGACTGTGGACACGAGAGGCTCCGCTGGACCGGCAGGACTGCAGGGCAGTGGGACTGAGGCCCAGCCCTGTGTTTAGATGGCAACCCATGTTGGTTGGCACCTAGTTAAGTAGTTACGCCGATGGCAGGAAACGTTTGACAACAGAAGGTGTTCCTGGATACAGGGGTTTGTTATTCCCAGCTGGAAGTCCCAAAGCAAACAGCAGGTGCAGGCTGGACTCAGAGGCAGGAGCTCTGTACTCACAAGTGCCTAGGGGTAAACTTTGGGTTTCTTTCAAGTCCCTTAGAAAGCAGAACATCTGTTTACACCTTTGCATATTTGTATAGATGCAATGGTGGGTTTATGTGTATTCTTCTCCTGTATAAGGGCTGTACTACAAAAGCATCCTGTCATTAAAAAAAAACCCCCACCTCCTTCCTGTCTTCCCACAATCAAGGTACTGTTCAGAGGATCTCATCCAATTCCTTTCATCCTGTAGGAAAACGTGTCTCTGTGATATCCTTGTTGCGGTAGTACTCTTGTGTACAGGCGCTGTGCTGTGAGATGGTATGCAGTATTTCCTGAAGTGGTGATTTTGCTCCGCACATAAGGAATGGGGAAGAACGAACCAAGGGTGTGACTGGCAAGTGCAGTGGGGACGTTGTTTATACGCATGTAACCTTTTAGTACCTGCACAACCACGACTGTTTCACTCAGTCATTTATGGTGTTCATGTTTGTATATGTGTTTGTCTATCTAGAGAAAGGTAGCTTTTGGACTAAACTGTGTACAGTGAATGTTTTTATATGGTTTTGCTTAAGGGTAACTTAGTAGGTCTTGTCCTTCACAGAAGTTTTTCATTTTTAAAAAATCTGAAAAAAAT